>NC_139254.1:7131540-7706540 GCF_977018435.1 Lepisma saccharinum | reverse complement strand
TTATGCCCCAGATGCTCTCTCTCATGATCCCTAATCAGTAGCGACGATTGGGTGACAAAACTGCGAGGAAAAGGACAGTTTACATATTAGGTATACACGGCTCAGCATTAAGAGGCCATAGTGAGGGGGCAAAAAATGGGGACAATACCCCACGGACCCCTCTAATTGCCGCCACTGTCCATAATGATCCCTCCTCTATCTCTACAATGATTTCTCCTCCCCCTTTCTCTCCATGTTTGCTGCCTTATTGTACAGTGGGATCCACGAGTATTGCCGTGCAAATTGTCCATCGCCATGTGCGTGCACTTTATTTGACCCAATAAGAGCTTCAAGAATGAACAGAAAACTCAAAACAAGCTGTTGACAACTTCTGCACCAGCGTACATAAAAATCTAAGGCTTAAAAACACACAGGATGTAAGAAAAAAAAATAATGAAAGAAGTCGTGGACAATTTGCACGGTAATACTCATGGATCCCACTGTACATACTTAATATTTTAATTTCCTATGTGCTTATTATTTGTCACTTCTTACCTTGTAGTAACTCATTGTATTAGACCACTCCGCCCGACCCTGTGGCCGAGTGGTTAGCACATCGCGCTGCGACGCCAAGGGTCCCGGGTTCGAATCCCGGTCGGGCATGGTTGTTTGTGAATGTCCATTCATCAATTTCATCATTTCATCACTCATCCCCATCTTCGCAAATTAGCCAAGAGGCACAAAACGCGAAGTAAAATAAACTAAATAAATCAAGACCATTTGGAAAGCTGACAATTGAAAGTTTCTTTATGTAACTCTTAAATGCCAGCTTAAAATTAATACTGCGCAATGGAATATAATTTTATTAAAAACATATAGAGTTATAATGAATAACGGATATGATAGTGACAAACTTTACCAGTTTACTATATTTTTTGTAAGCATTTTATGAAAGTTTGACCTGGTTAACCGCAACAATTCTTATTTATTGCATATATTTGTATATATGTATTATACACGCCATCTATTTTTATTAATAGAAATTAAACAATAATGCAGGCACGTAAGTAAAACAAAAAGAGAAGTCAGACAGCTTCAAATTTGCCGGTAATTTTTTATATTTTTCATAAAATTTTGCCTTTAACTAATATTGGATCTACACTAAGGAAAATCTTCCTTCATATAATAAAACTGTCTCTTGCAAGCGACTGACGTCAGGCCGCGTGTTTTAAAATAGTCACTCTCTTCGGATACCTCGCCTTCCCCATGTACAGTGTGGTCCATAAGTATTACCAAGCAAATTGTCCACCAGCACGTTTACTCCCTTTGATTTATGCAATGAGAGCTTCAAGAACTGACACAAAACATCAAACAATCTGCTTACAACCTCTGAACAAATAGACGTACAAATACAGTCCTTAATATGAAGATAAAAACCAACGAAAATAGTCATGGACAATTTACTGAGCGATACTTATGGATCCCACTGTACAATCGGGAAAAAGCCCGATCGCCAGAAGAGTTCGATGGAGAACGATCAGTGGCGTACATAAACCATTCTTTAAGTTCTTTAAATAATTTACTTAAAATCTGGTTTAGAAGCTTGCTTTAATAGTTTTCATAGTCTATAATGAGTAATTACCTATATATTAAAAACAAATGTATATGAAGAAAGTTGGTTTACTTAGAGTAAACGCGGTAATATGGAGAATACGCCACTGATTTTCTGAGCTACCGACAGATGGCACTCTGTGTTAATATTCAAATCCCAGAATACCTGGATGAGACATTTGGGATAATTTCTGACAAAATAATCTACATTTGTTAGATTTATAAGGCTAAGGATTTTCTGAGCTGCCGACAGATGGCACTGTGTTAATATTCAAATCCCTAAATACCCGGATGATACATTTGGGATAATTTCTGACAAAATAATCTACATTTGTTAGATTTATAAGGTTGAGTTTTTAATTTGCAGCTCTTAATAGTTTAAAGATATATATAACCTGACTCTGTTATTTCTATTGATCAGTTCGCTTGGATGAAGAGTTGAGTTGCGATTATATGTTCAAAATTACTATATTTATTCATAATTTCCTACTGTGCCTCTTTTCAGCATTGTTCAACCGTTTTCTTTTTTCTTTGTTACTTACTTGTTTTCTGATTTTACTTCTGCTTTGAATATAGTACCCTGTTTCGGCTTGCGAGCTCTGGGTTTAAGGTACCAGACCGACCAGTCACTCGTAAGTCTTAAGTTAGCTATTTTATGAAACAAGAAATAAACCACTGATATCTAATTTTACCTTGTATTGAAAAAAATACACCTTAAAATCCAATAGTCACTACATTTTACAAAACCGTGATTTCAACTTTTCTTCTAATGCTGTTCTTGTGCCAGAGAATGTGATGTGTGATTATAACGCGACGCTCGTATAAAGTTTTAGCAATCGCGGGAAACTCGCAACGCGAAGTCAGACGGCACTACTCCTAACCGAGGAAATCTTTCCACGCCGAGAAAGTTAATGTTACTCCTTTTCTGTTACCAACCGCACTGTTCTCGTTCATTTTGCACCACTCACCCCATTGCAACTCTAAGTCTGTGATTGGTCTTTGCATAATCACACTATGCAATGTTATGCCAATAGCATTCAAGCTCTTAACTGCCTAGCGACAGCTTCTACTGCGCCACTATGCAAAACACGTTCACTGTAATCCAACACTCTTCCTACGCACTATTCCTGTTCCTTCAAATCACCCTTTCGTCCTACGTGTGCGTTATTTTACGTGACCCAAAGTAATCGGTCACAATCTGCCCCTCCCTGGGCAAAAATAAAAATTTCGAGTCAAATGAGGAATTTTTATTTCTGTAGGTTGGTCCTAAATGATCAGTTCTATTTACTTTGGTCACTTGACTTCCTCGGTAGGTTATTCACTTTTTGAACACTCCTCGTATAATCACTACACACGCATCATCATTCCCTATCACCACATTGTGTTGGCAAAATTTATATTTGAATTTGACATTTATTTTATACAGCACAAAATATAAAAGTACAAGAGATAATATAAAAGTACAAGAGATTATACAATATTAGGTAAATCCCTTATTTTCCACCATCCTTTATCCTTTGAAGTAGTACATTGTTTACCTAATAAGAATTAATACATAATAATATATCAAGTTCTTATGAAACACTTTTCTCTAAATACACCAATAATATAACAAATACATAGGAACCTATATTCCAATTTTTATCTAAAATATAAAATTATCTTTTTTTTTTTTTTTTTTTTTTTTTTACATACAATAACTCTACAACACCCTTCCTTTCATTACACTTAAAAAAAACCCTAACATTCTTATCCTAAAAATTAAACTTTAAACATATTAACATTTATACAAGCAACTACACTACACTTTTCTTTTCTAATCAACTAATTACTAAATATTCTTCGAATTCTCATTGAAAGCTCTAAAACTTAGTACCTTCTAAATTCAAATGAAAAGTATTTTTCGGGTTTCAAAACCTAGCCTATTACATTGGTAACATTCAATTTTTTACAGTACTCAATTTTCTTTTCCCTTGAACATCTCCATAACTTAAGGTTTTCTACATGTTGGTCGGTTACCAACTCCTCAGTATCACAATCCAATAGATCAAAAACTCCATTTCTAGTTTGTTTCATACAATAATAAGGCCCTCTAAACAAGTCAAAATATTTAGCAATCTTTTTATCAATTAATGAACTATGCTTATGAGTCTTTAAAAATACTAAATCACCTTCTACAATTTCAGTTCTACCTACTTCTTTTTCAGCATGTTTATCTACAAATTTCTGTCTTTTTTCACAAGTTTTGACTTTCACCATTTTTAGTTTATTACTCCAGTTGACATTAATTTCATTTTCGATTCCAAATGTAGCTTTCAAATTTCCATCAATCTGTTCGTTTAAATGTACTGAGACAGGAGCTTCTCCTAAAGTTTCATTTATGGAATAATTCAATAAGTTAACAATTTTACTAACATACAACGGCCAATCTTTATGCATGTCTTCACAATATATTCTCATGAGTCGGTTAATTTCCTGGTGAGCACGTTCTACTAAATTGGTTTTAGGATGATAACTGCTACAGTAATATATCTCAACACCAAACTCTTTCATTTTCTGTTTGAATTGTTTACTAATAAAACAAGATCCTCTATCGCAAATCAATCTTTTCGGTATACCCAAATGAACAAAGTAACAATTAACCAGCTTATCCAGAACTTTCTCTGTAGTAGCGTTTGGTATAGCGTAAGCAACTAAATACCTAGAAAACCCATCCAACAATGTTAACAAAAATTTCTCTCTACGAGGCCCAGTAGGCAACTGGCCTTGCAAATCTACAAATACTTGCTCCCTTACGGTATTAATGACATGCATACCCAATTTGGCTTTAACAGGGTGTTTATCTGGTTTAGTTTTAGCACATATAACACAGTCATTTATCCAATTTCTCACATCCTTTCTCATCCCTCTCCAAACAAATGATTTTATCAGTCTATTTACTACTTTATCAACACCAAAATGTCCACATTGATCATGATAAACCTTAATCACATCCGCTACAAAAATTTTTGGCAAACACAATCTCCAATTTTCCAGAAAATGGTAATTTCTAGTCAACAGAACACCCTCTACTAGTTTATAAAATTTGTTTACATTTATTATTCTTGATCTCATAACATTTCCCTCTACATTTTCCAAAATACTAATGATTTCACTCAATCTCTCATCTTCTCGTTGCGCCTGTTTTAATTGTTCCTTAGAAAAAGGTAAATTTTCAAGTTTCAAGTTACCAATCGTGTTAACAAACACTTTTTCTATTTCAAATTCCGGGTTGTTTCTTGACAATAAATCAGATAAATTATTATCCACTCCTCTAACATAAGTTACTTTAAATTTGTGTTTTCCTAATTCTAACGACCATCTACACAATCGCAGATTCCAGTGTTTAGCGGAATTCAGCCATTGTAGTGCTTTGTGATCAGTTAAAACCTCAAACTCCAGACCTGATATATACATTTCAAATTTCTTTATGCAAAATAACACTGCTAGACATTCTAATTCAGTAATGCTGTAATTTTGTTCAGCTTTAGTCAATTTTCTACTTACATAGTGTATTACCTTCTTACATTCACCCTCCATTTGAAACAAATAACCGCCAATAGCGACTGAAGATGCATCACAACTAATATAGAATTTTTTGTTAAAGTTAGGGTGACATAACATGGTTTCATTAGCAATTACCTCTTTCATTTTATCGAAACTTGCTTGTTCTATGGCTCCCCATTGCCATTTCTTATTTTTATGCAACAAATCAGCTATAGGAGCTATAATATTGGAAAAATTAGGTACAAATCTCTTCAACCATGTGAAACTTCCCAGTAACTTCTGTATCTCCTTTTTGTTTCTAGGTTCTTGCAATTCTAAAATGCTTTTTACTTTTTCAGGATTGGCCCTCACACCAGAACCAGATATAAGGTGTCCTAAGAACATAACTTCCTTCTTACAAAATTCTGTTTTTCTTAACTTAACTGTCATTCCAGCTTCGTGCAATTTTTTCAATACAATTTGCAAATGTTTTACATGATCTTCAAAAGTACTATCAAAAATTAATAAATCGTCAACATATATTATACAAAATTCTGACACATTTCCCAAAACATGATTCAAAGCACTAGTAAAGGCAGAAACGCCTGTCGTAATTCCAAAAGGTAATTTCTTAAATTTGTACATTTTCCCTTCAAAAATAAATGCCGTACATGCCTTACTATTTTATGTAAGTGGTATCTGAAAATAACCTGCCGACAGATCAAGAGAGGTAAAATAAGTCTTTCCATTGAAATTTAACAAAATCTCATCTAATTTAACTACTCTGTTTTGTTCTAGTCTTATCTTTTGATTGGTTGCACGAAAATCTACCACAACTCTTTTTTCATCACTTCGAGGCTTAGGTACTACCAAAAGTGGATTTAAATATGGTGAGTGACCCAATTCTACAATATCATCTTTCTGCCACTGCTCAATTTGTCCTCTCACTTCATTTTTCAATGCAAAAGGTACAGAATAGAATTTTCCCACAACTGGTTCATCGTCTATTAACTTGATGTCGTATGTAAACTTATTACAAGTCCCCGGTCTATCAGAAAAAACATCTATTAGAGGAGACAATGCATCCAACAATTCCATCTTTTGTTCACTAGTTAATTCTTCAGAAAATTGTATTCGTTCCCGCAAATCATTCACTGTAGCATCTCTTTGGTCTTTAACTTTCGCAGTTGGCAACACTTCAGCTCTCTCAGTATATTTCAAACAATCATCTGTCTCCACTTGTACGCGACTCACATTCGCTTCCTTTTCACATTCTTCCTCTTCATACTGTGTGGGTAAAAACTTAATAACGTTTCTTCCAACTTCTGTATTAAAAAACATCTTTTTTTCTTGAAAGTCTAACACCCCTTCTATTGTAAACAAAAAATCGCTTCCTAATATCACTGGTAGATTAAGATCTTTAACCACTACAAACTCCATCAATAATTCAGCTCCTTCCAGGTTAAGTATAGTCACTGTTTTTCCTAGAACTCTAGATTTCTTTTTTCCTGTGTAGTCAATCAAAATTAAATTATCTACTTTTGTTAATGAAGGTCTAGTCACCTCAGATGTGACCTTTTTCCATGTCTTCTCGGACATTATCGAAATCATACTTCCGGTGTCTACTAAGCATGTCACCTGAAGTTTATTGACCTTAGCTTTCACGCAGACTGAATGTTTAATCTTTCTTCTGTTAGCCGAACTATTCAAAATTTCTTCATTAAATGCACTATCTTCATCCACTAAATCTTCATACCACCTCACGTCAATTTCACACACTTGTAATAAACTCTTTTCAAAAAGCATTACAAATTCTCTCATTGCTAGTTCATTCCAATGCACCAAGTCTTGTCGATAATTATAACCATTTCCCATCGTCTTCTCATATTTATCTAAGTTAATTTCTCCGTTGTCCTTCAAAAACAAACTATCTAGGCTGAGCACTTGAACTTTTTCTCTTTTACCCAACTCTTTAATCACTCTGTTAAAGAATGTAAGTTTTTTCCAATGATCATAACTGCTATCATTCGCTACTGCAGGCACAGGAGGAACCGTACACAAAACAATCTCTTCACTCTTATTCTCCAATAAGTCTACTAACTCTACGTAGGATTTCTTAAAATCTTCCTTTTCTCCTCTTTTTAAGACATCATTTGTACCTATTAAAACTAACACTTTATCGAACTTGATGCTATGCTCTATTTTCCTTAATTTTTGTAACAAGTCATCAACTTTACACCCACTCTCACACAAATCGACATATCTTCTTCCTTCTCGGTTAAATTTCACTGATCTGTTTAACACAACGTTCGCAAATCTCACTAATTGACTGTCTCCTATCAATTCATAATCTTCAAGTACACATTTTTTCTCCACTTTCTCCACTGCTGTTCTTCGTATACTATTCTTGCACTGATTAGCACTAAAACCCACTTTATTATCTTCTTTCTTAAACTTATTCAGTGTTTCATCTACCACTGATTTCTTTGATTCGAAGTCAACTATAGTTGGTGAGGTGCAACTTTTTCTTCTACTTCCATTTTCCAGTTTATTTAGTAAAATACGAAGACTATTCCCGACTTTCTCAAAATTAGGAACACATTCACTACACAAATCACTAGGAGACAATTCCTTATTGTTAACTTCCTCCAAAAATGTTTTCAACTCGCCTACTTTAGTTACTAACTTCTCCCTCAATGGAGGCTCATGAACTTCAGCTTTCACAACTAATATGTCATTTATTTCTTTCTCGGGGTTATTTTTACTATTTTTCACTACATCACTGTAAAGACACTTTCGATTTACTATCGTCTGTCCGTTATCAGTTCTATTTTCGGTTCTTATTTTATCAGTCACTATCCGAGAAAAATCACGTGACTCTTCCATTACTCGTTTTTTGAACTAGTACGGCTTGCGGTAGAGTTATTAAAACCTTGGCCATTAACCGGTACATTTCTGGTAATTTCATTTCCTTCCCTATTTGCTAAACTATTTCTAGTTTGATCTTCCTGTCTTCTCTCAAAGTATTCATTTCTTCGAGTTGTCGGCGAGAAACGAGCTTGCTGTGGAAATCGCCCTTGGTAAGGAAATGGCGCTGTTCCAACATTAGTAGTTACACTTCCATTATTTCCCAGTGGAGTTATTCTATTTTGCTCATAAAAATTTCTAGTGTTTCTTTTGACTTCTACATTCCTCACAGCATATCTCCCTTCATTCTGCCTGGCTCCTCTCACTTCACCTCTTCTTTCTTCTGTCATTCTTTGTCCTGAGTTTTTCTGTCCAGTCCACAAAATTTCATGCCTTCTTATAATGTCTGCAGCCGAATTCAAAGTTTTGCATTTTGCTGCCAGCAACATTTCTCTTAGTCTAAAAGGTAACTGATTAGCGACCAAACTAACACACTTGTCTTCTGAAAGTGAAGATTGTAGCAATTTCAACTGTCTCACATTATCCCAGTAGAATTCTTCCATTGCTTTTCCGCGTCCAGGTATAAATTTCTGCGTTAATATCTCTGTTAATTTTGTAGATTTCACATCTTCCGATTCAAACTTCCTTAAGAACTTCTTTTTGAAGTGCTCATAATCACTGTACTTAGACTTAGTTTCTAAGAACCATAACTTTGCTGTCTTAGTTAACACAAAAGGAAGTACATGTAAATACTGATATTCCTTCACTCCCATTAAAGTTAAACTTTCTTCAAGATCTTGCAAGAATTCAGACGGTAGCAAGTCATCCATTTCACCTGAGAACTTTTTCAACTTTGTTATATCACTATACTTGATAGGGCTTTCCTTTACTTTCTCTTGCTTTCTCCTTTCCTTTCTTCTATTTCTTTGTTTCTTCCTTCGAGACGTCTTATTATAGGAATCGGAGTCCTCTGAGCTGGCACTCGTGGAAATACGTATCTTACTCCTAGCCCCTTTCTTCAAACTCTCTTCATCACTTTCATCACTACGAGACGACTCGCTTTCTTCGTCACTATCACTCACTCTTTCTTTCTTAATCACCCTTCGTACTGGTAGCTTAACAACACTTCTGCTAGACTTTTCTACACTACGTCTATCTCTACGACCCCTACTTTCACTACTTTCACCGGCAAATTTCAAAACTTTCTCTACACTTTCATCCGTCATTTCTTCATTTCTCTCAAAAACTAACCCTTTAAAACGCTTCACTTCTTCCTCAAGAGCATCGATTCTCTTATGTATTTTTCTCTCACTTTCTTCCAACTTCTTTTCAAACACTTCAACACTTTCTTCGTTATTCCTTTCTAACAAAAGCATTCTTCTTGAAATAACCTGAACCTCTTTCTCTATCTCTATTTGTTGCACTTTCAACAATTCATTTTCACTTCGCAGAGTATCACATTTCAATTCAAGGTCACCTCTATTTATTTTACACTTATTCTTAACATTACTCAATTCTTCCACTTGTATCTCTAATTTTCCTTCTGACTTTGCCACTGCAATTCCCATTTCTTTCTTCATCTCTTCATGCGCCTCGTTACACCATTCACGATGCAACCGCAACTCTTCCCTAACACATTCCACACTAACTATTTTACTTTCTAACACTTGTAAACGCTCGATCATTTCACTCTTATCTTCTTCACTTTGTTTCACCATACATTCTAACTTCTCGTTTTGTTTTTCAAATTTCACATCCATTTTTTCGGAGTTCACTAACAACCGTCGGAGCATTTCCATCACATTTGCATTACTCATATCATCCCTTTTCTGATCTTCCGACACTACATACTCCCCCACGGATTCAATTTTCTCCGCGCCACTGCACTTTGCACATCTAAACACTTTTCCCTTCTCATTCACAAAAGACTCGAACTCAACATCAGTCATACTTTCACATGATTTATGCTTCCAAAGTTTACACTCGCTACATTCTATGCTTCCATCTTCGCTCAGCTTCTTGCCACAACACACTAAAATAATGTCCCAGCTAACTTCAGGGGCGTCGTCTCTTAATTTAGGGGCAACAGACTTTCTTCTAGCCATTTCTTTTTAATTAAACACAGCACCACAACACGCAGGACAAAAAATAAAACATAACGCTCTCCTGGCTAGTCGATGCACAACGTCACTTTTCCTCCAGCTGTGATCGAGCACAACAAGGTCAACGCAGATATAAACAATCAAAACTACTTACCTCCTCTCAAACACAACACAGTTTATCCAACTCACTAGGAAATGTAAGGCTCTTCCCCGAAGAATTTAGGAAATTTAGAAGTACATTTTGGATAATTTAGAATTTAGAAATTTAGTGAGATTTAAAACTAACTCTCCCGGGTTTCGGCACCAATTTCAACCGTTTTCTTTTTTCTTTGTTACTTACTTGTTTTCTGATTTTACTTCTGCTTTGAATATAGTACCCTGTTTCGGCTTGCGAGCTCTGGGTTTAAGGTACCAGACCGACCAGTCACTCGTAAGTCTTAAGTTAGCTATTTTATGAAACAAGAAATAAACCACTGATATCTAATTTTACCTTGTATTGAAAAAAATACACCTTAAAATCCAATAGTCACTACATTTTACAAAACCGTGATTTCAACTTTTCTTCTAATGCTGTTCTTGTGCCAGAGAATGTGATGTGTGATTATAACGCGACGCTCGTATAAAGTTTTAGCAATCGCGGGAAACTCGCAACGCGAAGTCAGACGGCACTACTCCTAACCGAGGAAATCTTTCCACGCCGAGAAAGTTAATGTTACTCCTTTTCTGTTACCAACCGCACTGTTCTCGTTCATTTTGCACCACTCACCCCATTGCAACTCTAAGTCTGTGATTGGTCTTTGCATAATCACACTATGCAATGTTATGCCAATAGCATTCAAGCTCTTAACTGCCTAGCGACAGCTTCTACTGCGCCACTATGCAAAACACGTTCACTGTAATCCAACACTCTTCCTACGCACTATTCCTGTTCCTTCAAATCACCCTTTCGTCCTACGTGTGCGTTATTTTACGTGACCCAAAGTAATCGGTCACAATTGTCACTTTGTTTCCTTAGAAAATTGTGTCGCTCATTCTTTTGTTATTTTTAGTTTTCTGTTATATTTGTCATCTGTAAATAGCTTTTGTAATCCAATGAGAGGATTGCACTGTGTTCAGGTTGTAATTTCTACTATGATACGATTCTTATTTCATTTCTTTGCCCGTAGAACAATTTTGGGCTGGACCCAGCAGATATTCATATGATAGGCCACAGTTTAGGCGCTCACACGGCAGGCTACGCTGGGCAGAAGATTGAAGGTCTGGCGAGAATCACGGGTAAGTATTGGTCTTTCTCTTCTTCTTCCTTTCGCACTCTTTCATTTTCGTCTTCTATTACTCTTTCATCCTTTCTTAGTTTCTGGCTCACAATTCTACTCCAGGTTTTCTTACCTACTCTTCCTACACGGTCGGCCGCAGCATAAGGGCAGAGAAGGGGAGAAAACGAGTGAGCGGAGCTGAAGCCGTACACGCTGATGCAAAGAATGGTGGATAAAAAAACATAATTTTTATTTTAAAAAATCATCTTTGATGTTTTTTATTTAAATCGATTAAAAAACAACCTTAAAATTACTCGTCTTTGTTTTTGGCACCATGTTTTAATAGATAGGCATTTTCTAGTAAACGGTCCTGTAAAATATTCCAAAAGTTCGATTAAAGCAAAAAAAAATTATAAATAAATATACATTTTTCTGTTTCTGATACTGTATCTACTATGAAATGTTTGTTGAGTGTGTTAATGGAACTATAATAATTTCAGTAACTTTTCTTCCAGTGCAGATGAAACATTCTGGATCTACTCTATAATTGTAAAAAAAATATTAACTTAAATATTTTATAGTCTTTGTAGCAGAATCTTGGCAACTTTTTAATGATACTTTGAAAAATATCAGCTGCCATGTTAATTACAGTTTAATAATAATTACACTATTTATGGTTTAACATTATTAATAATATTTTTCTACACAACATGTTTGATATTCTTGCCTATAAAAATTATTGAATTTTAAATCAAGAGAAATGTGTTCACATTTCCTTTCGTATGAGCTTCGCACCATCAGTACATATATTGTATTTTCTTTATTTTCCTATCTTAGAGCCTAAAAAAACACCATTAAACGATTACAAGATTAATGTACTTTCACGAATAGTGATTCTGATCTCTGCAAAATCCTTATGTACATTATTCTATAAGTTATTTATTTAAATCTTGATTTAAATCATCCATTTAAATCAATCCATCTTGCTTTCCCCCTCCATCCAATCACGTTTCCTCGCCATAACACGTGTTCACTGGTCAAGCCGTCTCGCATTACTACTTGCGCAGAGATTTTCTTAAATACCGATAACTCGAACACAACAATTTTACTCGCAAATAGATATATATATACGTTATAAAATACGTTACCTTGAAATTTAATAATAATAGTACATAAATTATGGCTTAATCATAGAGATTAAGTTCTACTATGTCTAGGCTTGTTAAAAGAAAATTGGTTTAAATTAGTTGACAACAGCAGGATCTAATTGAATCTGACAAGTATCATTAAATTAATTTGGTAAGTGCTGATTTACATTTCAAACACCGAAAACAAATGAACAAAATATTTTCACATCGATGAAACTTAATGAAAATTGCTGCGCAGAAACTACGATTTTCTGTTATCGCAGTCGAAACCAGAACGAAAAAAACATCTTTTCAGGTGGTTGTCAGCTCGGGGGTTGAGAAACACTGGTCTAATGTACATTTTCGTCTAGTTCCAAATTTTTCCGCATGGCGTCACTGGTTACCATCCGACTTTACAATAGCTACATGACCGCCTCCTGTGGTTAAAATGAGAACTACCTGAAGCACTCTCAATTCGAACGATTGCAAGCCTCCAAGCCTGTAGTACGAAATATTTGACGTATACTATATTCAAATTGTAACGTTTAATTAGAATTTAAAGCCGGATATAAACAAAATGCTCAGTTTTGTTGCCCACAAAAATTGGCCTTTTCCATTCAAAGCTTCCAAGGTTGAAAACGCAAGTGGGTAAACCAGAGACGAGACGATTCTTGAGTCCAGGGAATGGATCATATTAGTGGTGACGTCACAGCAGACGACGAGCTGGAACCGAGTCTAAACAACGGGCTAACGTGTTTTCTTCCTATACAAATCAATTGGATTTTCGATCGGAAAGGGTAGTTTTAATTATTGTGACAGCAGTTATTAAACAAAATTATGATGCGTATCGTACATCAATGTAAAGATGAGATTTCGGGGAATACGTCTATATAACACACTTACCTTATACAAAATATTAAAATTTCGGTAACCACAAACGTCTCTAATTCGTATTTTTCACATTGATACTTACATATTCTGCAATCGTAAGGATTCCTCTATTTCGCGTTTCGTTTTTTGCACGCAAATAATCTCAATTTTCGAAATATCGAGTATTTTTATTTTGTTCGCTTTTGCTTGCGTTACACGCGATATGGCGGAGAAATCTTGACTAGCGTAGTCCATGATCAGTGTTTATGCAGTGTTGCACCCTTCTTCATAGAAAAATACCTAGGCTACTTTCGTGTTACTGATTTTGTATTTTTTCCAGGTTCGAAAACTCCACGAACCATGCACGGATAGACCCACGAACCATTCATAAATAGCCCCGCAAACCATTCACGGATAGCCCCACGAATCATTCATAAATAGCCCCACGAACCATTCACGGATAGCCCCACGAACCATTCATAAATAGCCCCACGAACCATTCATAGATAGCCCCACGAACCATTCATAAATAGCCCCACGAACCATTCACAGATAGCCCCACGAACCATTCATAAATAGCCCCACGAACCATTTACGGATAATCCCACGAACCATTCACGGATAGCCCCACGAACCATTCATAAATAGCCTTAGAGTTACTGGGCGAAAGGGGGGGTTATAACCCCCATCAACCTCACATTGAGCACGCCACTGATCCTGTGCACGTCATGTTGTCGCAAGTTCGTAATGAGAAATGAAGAACAGTAACTCACGTTTATTTACGTTCTAGAACTGTTACACAGTTACAAAACCGCGTATTTGGAAACACTGACCGGTTGTTACGTCATGAAACGCTCGCAAATATTTGGTTCACGTAGTAGACGGACATCAAGGGAACAGCTTTCGTGCATCGGAGTGACATTAATGTCGAAAATTACATGATTTACCGGCAAAAAAATTTCAACGAGTTGAAAGCAAACTTCCAAGACCTTCCTAAAGTATAAATAAAGCCATTTCGGTAAGTACTTTCCCCTGTAAAATTGAAGAAATACGTTTTGGGGATACGAAAATTTACCAACCAAATATTATTTTGGTAAATCTAACAAAATGAAACCCATTTGTTTAGGAAAACCAAATAGTTTAGTCAAAATTACCAAACGATTTGTTAAATAATTTATTCATAATTACTTATCTTATAATCGGGCTACTTTTAGCTAGGATGGATAGTTTCAAGAAACTAACTGATCTCAAAATACACATTGAAAAGAGAAAATCGTAATGAACAATCGTTTTCTGACTTTTTTTTTCACCACTTATATGTCCAGAATCAAAGAGGTTGCTCATGGGAGATTGATTTTTATTCACTGCAGTACATTTTCTTCTTTAATTTGTAGCTTTAGTGTTAACATATCTTTTGAAGAGTGTTAAACCACAATTTTTCACTATGATTACAATCAAACGTGCCATTATTTGTTATCCAAAACCTTATGTTTCTTCTAAACATATTGTTAGAACCATCTGGCGGCCGGTGTAGGAAACTCAGTATAAAGTAAGTATATTCTGAGCTTTTTTCAGAATATTAAGTTCCACAACAACATAAAGACTCGCTTCGAGTAATAATCTATCTACATGAGTTTCAATTTTCGACAAAGGATTTTGATACTACACTCGACGAAACTGGACAATCGTTATTTCAAATTCGAAAGCACGCTCACGCACATATAGTAAATTTAACCAAACGTTTTGTTTCTCTTTACTTACATATGTATCATTTTGTTTACGAGTACCATATTTCGTCTGACCAATTTTTTTGGTATTCTTAAACAAAATTATTTAGTAATTACAAGCAACATTTGGTTATCGGAAACAAAAAGCATAACCAAACAGCTCAACCAAACTTTTTTGGTAATTCCAAACAAACCAGTTTTTTCTGTGTGGAGCACTCGCTTTACTCGATTCCCTACACTGAGAGAAAGGATTAGTTCCAGATACAAAATATATTTGGTTCCACAAAATTTCTTACGGTCAAACAAGGTTTCGTTTCACCTACAGAGTGACTGTTCACATAAACCATTTGGTTGAGTTCTCTTAACAAACATATGAGTTTGACTTTAGTTTTGTCCATTGAAACATTGTCCATTACATCGAAAGAAATATTTTGTTCCGTGAACAAAAACAACGTGATTCTCGTACTGGCAAGTGTGACAAGAGCAAACATGGCGGATCTGCGAACCCGTACGCTTCGAGTACCTTAAAGTCGTGGAGATTTGAAACACTAATACGTACATTTGCTGGTAAGCGTAACATTATTGATGTTAAATATGTTAAGTAGGAAATGTAAATCATAGAAATATATAAATACAGGCGTAGAAGTTCAATGCAAAATTTTGAGGTGGTTTTGTCTCGTATCTTAATTTGTAATTCTTATGCACGTATATGATTAGTATGTTAAGCAGTTAAATTGTGAAAGTAGCTAGTCAAGTTTGACAATTTGTTGTACCCCCCCCCCCCCCACACACACACATACACATATACTACATAAAGGTGATGTCAGAAGTTTTAAACTTATGGAGTTATGGTAGTTAGAATGTATTCCGAAATGGTATGTTTCTTGTACAATGAAGCTGCATAATTTGTGCTTGAAAGTGTGAATGAAATCATAATAAAATCATACATTTATACATGAATAAAATGTAATTTGGGGAGGGGGGGAAGGCTAAGCCTAATCACTTAACCTACTTCTGTGTATTCTCGATTAGCCTGCTTAAAAACTTTCATTCATTCTAGCATATATTTAGCTTTATTTAAATTGCTGAGAAATACTCAAGAATTAATATGACAGGAATCAATGGAATTATGAGCTTAGCCAAAAATAAAATATTTTAAATTTATTTGTATCATTACTGAAGTTCAGAAATGTATTGGAGTGGAATCTGTAAATTAATATTTCCTTGTTTTCTGTATATCTTATAGACAACCAATAAAACAGGTAGTCCTGGCTGGCCAAAGCAATAATATGTCCAGAGGTGCTAAAGCATTGCCACAATACCTGGAGCATTAGGCAGTGCTACAGCAGAAACTGGGATGTACGTATATTGGTCAGCACTCATCTAATTTATTTGTAAGCAAATAAGTTGAAAGATTTATGAACAATTTAAACTGCTCAATACTTTGTACAAATCACACATTTATGCTTTTCTGTTGTTGATTTGGTTTCTTGTTATTTGGGTGCTACACACATCTATCTTTCCCAGGAGCTTCATTTTCCTATTTTTTGCTGGTGTATACAGTATTTCCATTGCTATTTCCTGACTATATTTTTATGATGTAATAGTTTCATAATGTTTTCACATTGGTAAACGGTGGGACAGGGACCGTTCTGTAGAATTTTTCCAAACTTCTTTTGAGGCCCAGGTAGAACGCTTGCTCAGATGCATCGAATGAGATGGGAACTATGTGTAAGTGTAACTCTGAGTAGAGGACATTACAAGCAAACTATATGTATGATCAATGTTTCAATCTTTCCATTATTAAACAAATTATACCTCAACAGGCAAAACTTTTTGATGCCCCCAGGTAATTACATAAATATTCATGAATAGTTGTACAGTGGACAAAATACCTTAATCGGAAACTACCAGCAGGCCTATATAATATTAAGTCTTTGTGTTTATCGAGAATATGATTTTTTAATTTTTTATTTCAAATTTTACTTGGATAAAATGTTGGGAATGAATTGCCTAAGTACCATATTGGAACCATATTTTCAGATTCAAAGCATGATGTTCATGCATCATTACCAATCATAAAACACAAGATAAATAAGCACATATTTTTCCTATTCTATTTAACAACCGTACAGAGAGAGAGAGAGAGAGAGAGAGAGTAACTTTAATTTCCCTCTCATGGATGGTATTGCACAAATCGTGTTCACTTTTAAAAAAATGTAAAATATTGCATTTTAAGTATTATTCAACCTTCCTTTTTACAACTTTGTAATTGCAAGCATTAACACATTTATTGCAATGTAAGTGTCTCACACAGAATGTGTGTGTTGTCTCCAAACTTTATGACAAGAAATATGTTCATTTGCTTGTAATAACTGTAAGTTATAAGAAAGAAGCTACAATGCAAGCAATATGTACAGTGTGATCAGTGACGGCAATTGGGTTCCAAAACCAGGGGGGCAACTGAGGGGGTCAAAGACAGTATGGATAAGGGGCAAAAGTGTGGGGGCAAAAGTGATGGAAAGGGGGGGCAACTGCCCCCCCTAATCGCTGACACTGAGTGTGATATATAAGCAGTGGCATGCGGTGATAAATCAGGCAGGGGAATAGGTCACCTGCACTTGCTCCCCCTCGCATGGGTGTCTTAATATAATACAATAGATCAAGTAAAATTCAACCCTTATTGAAATGTCAGAAGTGACAAACATGAGGCACGTTAAAATTATATGACAATAATAAATTTAAAGCAAATGTGATATAATATAAAGAAAACATTAAAAATAAAATTGATGATTCGCAACAAAGAAAAAATTGATAATATAAATTTATGATTTGATTTAGTTTATTTTACTTCGCGTTTTGTGCCTCTTGGCTAATTTGCGAAGATGGGGATGATTGATGACATGATGAAATTGATGAATGGACATTCACAAACAACCAAGCCCGACCAGGATTCGAACCCGGGACCCTTGGCGTCGAGCGCGATGTGCTAACCACTTTTTTTTTTTTTTTTTTTTTTTTTTTTTTTTTTTTTTTTTAAGGAAAACCCCTATGCGGAAGCTTCCCCCATCACACTTCATTCACTCATATCATTTCATTCATATTTCAATTTCAGGACTTTTCAGGACAGACAATCACAAACATCCATGGCCGAGCCGGGAATCGAACCCGGGACCCGTGGCGTCGTAGCGCGATGTGCTAACCACTCCGCCACAGGGTCGGGCTATAAATTTATGAGTCATCAGAGAAAGAAAATAATATTTTGTCGTGACCTGTTTCATCTCTTTATTCGTAGATTAAGTTGACGTTTTTCATAGACTTGAGTATTCTTGTAATTCAAACGTCCTCAATGCAATAATGGCACACAGATGGTTGAGTTTTTTCATGACGTTCGCTAGATTAGTCAGGGTGTCTACTGTAGGACCATAATAAAATTCAAGTATAATTCCCGGTTTTCAAGGCGAACTTTACAAAAATTCAAGCATATGTTTTCTCTATTTCAAACTAAGGTTTTACAGTCTCTCACCACCCACACACATACACACCAACAAATACTTATATTAACAATATATGGTTTGTGCGATTCCAATGAATCCAATAATTCTAATCCGCTTAGACGGTACATATATATAATTTAAGGCGCGGAGTTTACATTTGTCATTTCACATAGCTACTCGGCAGTGGCGTGCACAAGGGGGGGGGGTTGGTAGGGGTTATACCCCCCCCTTTGGCCCAATATTCCTAAAAAAGAACGTCAATGGTAGGAAAATATGACAAAATGAGGGCCGACTACCAAGAAAAAGTATAGGTAACCCCTCCCTTACAAAAATCCTGGGCACGCCACTGCTACTCGGGACTATAAATACATCTACAAACACAAGTCACAAATGTTACGGGAAATAGTAATCTACGAAAAATTGTTAATTCTATAAGAATTTTAAATTTACCTAATCAACTTCAAGATATTTTATCTTGCAATAATCTTCCGTCCATCAGATTGATTGTTCCGCAAAGGACACTAACAAAGCAAACGGATTGACAGAATTCTGTTTTATTTTCCACGCAGCTTTCTTTTCTTGATAAAAGTAAAATCTAAACTGTGAAAAACTTGTTTCAGGTCATTAATAAATACGTATAAATTCAATGGAATTGGGATTTTAAAAAGTTGCAATTTTCATGTCTACAGAGAAAATTTCAAGCAGAATTCACGCACAATTCCCGGAGCCAATAATTCACGCATAATTCCCGGAATTCAAGAAATTCCCGGTGAGTAGCCACCCTGTTAGTAGAAGTTGTTAATGTGACAAAACCCGACCTGTTCCAGACTCCCTTCTCATGATTAAACAAGGACAACAATATAATTTACCACTGGTAGAATATCCAGTTAATAATTTTACAGAGTTGTAGTAACTCGTTTGAAAATGCCTTGTGTATGATCTCGTTTTAGTTTTTAATTCAGTTAGGATGTGTGTTGGTTTGTTGTATTTTCTGCAAAGTTCAATGAACTACAGGCTTTCGTACTCAGCCGGTCGATCATACAACACTCGCAACATTGGTGTCCGGTAAAAATGGCAAAGGAAAAAATGGCAACGGAAAAAATGGCCAAGTAAAAATGGCAAACGGAAAAAATGGCAAAGGTAAAAATGGCAAACGGAAAAAATGGCCAAAGTGAAAATGGCAAGTTTTCTTCTTTGGCAGTTGTCCTCTCTCAGGTGCAGAATGATCGCTTTCACTGCTTCATTTTCTTGCTGGATGCACCTGATTAGCTTCCACAATAAAGCCTACAGTCTTTACTCTGTAGGATGTTTGAATTTGAATTGCATTACTCTATATAAACCATATACATTGGTATTTGGAGGGTTCGGTACAGTTCAGATAAAAAATATAGTTACAAAATTTCTATAATTTACAAGTTACTCTATAATATTCGTTATTAACTAATAGTTTTTTTTTAAAATTTGTTTTTGAAACTTGTCATATTTCCTGCTTTAATATCATTTGGTAGGTTATTGAATATTTTAATTGCCATATGTTCGGGTTCCTCTTGAACTAATGTTAAACGTTGACTGCCAAGGCCAGAATGTCTGAATGACATCGTGGGGCCAAGTAAAAAAAAATGTGAAAATGGATCAAGTTGGTGTCATTAGATCTGTGAAGCACAAGGAATTTCAAAACAATCCAAAAAACCGTTGAAAATTCAATTTAAATTTGAGACCCAGTTTTGGGTATCGTGGCCTGGAGAAGAGAATTTTGATCAGAAGGCCATGAGACCCATTTCTGTGTCTCACTTTTTTTTTGTAAATGACTTCGTTTCTTCAAATAACGAAATTCAATCGCTTGAACTATCAAGCTCGTCCAGTGTTGCACGCATATTTTCTGTTTCTTGTTCATACATCGTCAACAGAACATACTACAAAAGAAGTGCTTCTTCCACAAAATATTGCACGAAATGCAATCTACACGTTGAATCACACTGAATATAGTCTTAATTTCTTCTTCTTCCTTTATTTTTCTCCTTCTTTGTTTAATTCTTGCCTGAAATACAACAAATGTCAAACAACGATGCATTTTTTAATGTGGCCTGTTGTATTGAAAATCAACAAAATAAAGTCATCATAAATAATCACAGAGCACTAGGTTTATTACTACAATGTTACGGCCATTTGTACGCCATTGTTGTAATCGCCTGTTGCTATCTAGGGCCAGGCTACGAGTATAGTGTAACCAAGGAATATAGAGATTAGGTAAAGCCATCCGAAGATTGCCGATCTTGCACGAACGCGTGACGTCACCGGAGAAGCAGTGAGCTCGGCTGAAGCAGACAGCCCCTAGCATTTATATGGGAGATTCAGAGAGTGAAAGTATATTATTACTTTTAGGAGGGGGAAAATAATAATTGTCATCCTCCAAGATGGTATTGAGGCATCCTTTTAATGATTAGTAACATAATTGAAAACGCGCTACATTTAAAAGGGGGCAAAGTACATGTGAAAAAATGTATTTTGAAAATCCATATTCCTGAAACTTTCTGACCGATGCGCTACAAAGAAAGTTGCGTGTTCTCCTTTAGAATTTCGTCATTTTCAAATCGTAATATAATTTTAACAAAAACTTGGCATGCTAAAGAAGAATTAAAGAGTTTAAAAAAATAATTGTATAACGGTCAAATATTAAGTAACAGGTAATTAATCTAATTGCCTGTTATTAGGAATTAATTACAATTGGTAATATAAAAATCCGTCGCGAATAAAGGTGTCTAGCGACTGTCTTAGCCAACACTAACTTGCTCAACCACCGTTTTTCGCCCGAATTCGGATTTACATGCATTCTTATGGGGAATAGCAGGAAAAGAGCAACTTCTAAACCAATGGACCGAATTGGATGGGATTTTAACTAGCGGAAGACCACATCTTGAAAGTACAGATTTCAAGATTTGAGCTTTATCAGAACAGAACTACGGGAGTTATGAATTATTAAAGATCGATCGTTGGATTCAATGGAAGACGGCATCCTACTGAGTTGGCTCTTACAGAACGTGTCAAATACAATAGCCGAGGATTTAACCTAATCTCTACACGAGGGGCTGCTACCAGAGGTTAAGGACCGGAGTGAGCATTGACCAGGATAGGAGGACAACGGTCAAAGCACCAGAAACAATAAACAAGCACCTGATCACAGAGACTAGAGCGTCACCTCGTTCAAATCTGGAATAAAAGGGATGATTTTGGATAGCGAGACACAGTTTTGCCTAGAATCGCCACCGGAGTGTGAGCTACGCGCGACCTAGCTGCGAGTCGCAATCAGACCCGTTATCTGGATTTGTTTTTTCCTCGAGTGAGTGTTTTAGAGCCATGGAGTAGAGCAGAGTAGAACCAGGGGTCGTTTCCCCCTCGCCGTCAACGCATTCGTGCACATACGTGTGGTATGTGAGAATAACGCCAGACACGTCCACCTGTGTCAATCGTCCGAAACAACGTCCTAAGTAGCAGAAGTTAATAACATTTAATATCCATGTGTGTCCATGGGAAACCGCGAGAAGTGAACGAGTGAAGCCAGGATCCGATGATGCCAGACGGAACTGCCGGGAGATCCATTTTCGTCAACCAGGATAACCGCGAAGTGCAACACTGGAGTGCGGATGTCTTCCAGAACTGTAGGACCACTTTCACCGAACCCAGGTCAGAGGGAATGCAGCGAAGGTAAGATCCAACCATGTGCGTGTGTGAGAGAGATGACGCCAATCTACCGCGAATCTGCGTAAATCAAATCATTGCATAACTTAAATCAGTGCTATGGCATCCCTAGACATCGTTATTCCGGCGGAGTAATCAATGTTACAGATCAGAGTTTAGGTTAACAGCAAACGATAGTTCATTGAATATATTTATACCTTCAGAAAAGATAAAAGGGGTTCGCACGAGGAACAATTATTCACTTTATACTTAAAATCATAAACGGTAAATTGTAAACGGCAATGCAGCCAAGAAATAGCATGAGTATAGTCAAAGTATTAATGAATCTAACCTTTGTAATTGTCATATTGTCGCAATATGCCATGGAATGTGTGTATGAATGAATGAGAGAGAGAATGAGGGCAAGATGTACTGTTTATTTATCTGTGCTTTAATATACCGCGTGAGGCACCTAGGATGCATGATGATATGATGAAATTGAAGAAAGGAAAGTAGACCCATGCCCGGGCGGGGATTCGAACCTGGGGGCACTTGGCATCGTAAAGCGTTGTGCTAACCATTTCGCCACGGAGGTCAGCATTACAAGGAAATAAACAGGAATTGGCATCTATGTTTTAATATGCGAGAAACATTTGCAAGGAGATTATTGAAGTAACAAATAATTATTACAAGACGTTGTGATGAAAATTATTAATATATCTGAAATATCGAGAGTTGACCTTGCAGTCTCTAAATTTACTTTTAGGGTTACGCAAAACCTTTACTCAAAATTGCTAGTGTAAATTTATAAGCTATTAAAATTGAAAACTTATTCCTGTTCGAAAAGAGAAACTGCCAAGTCAAATTAATATTTCGTAGAAATACATATATTTGTCTTTCATGAAGTCAAGAGAGTATTTGGAGGGGACGCTGACTTGGGAAGGCCATAGCCTTCGATCTGCAAAGGGGCTTCCAGTGGGAAAACATTCCTATGAAATAGTCCAGAAGAAGGGGCGAAATGATTTTTTTTTAAATGGCTCAAGAATACAAAGATATAAGTGGATATTTGACAAGCTTAGTCTAAAACTTACAACTGAAGTCGTACGTGTGTGTTGGGGGGGGGGGTGGCTACGTGAGGTAACACAGTGGAATATGATTCACAATACTAAAATTAAAATAAATATGTGAGAACAATAGAAATCAAAATATGTTGTAGCTAGTGCCAGCGCAATAGTAAAGATGGAAAGGTAAATCATATTTTCCCTGGGAAATCATTTTTATTATTCCGTTACATACGACACAAAAATGCATATTTTGGCTAAAAGAGCATTCATTCATTTATTTATTTTGTCGTTTTACTGGGGGCAGATAAGAGAGAGAGAGACAGAGAAATTGTCGAACGAGAATTGGGGCTGCCCCCCCCCCCCCCCGTAGTGTGGTCACTGCCTATGGCTATGCTGGAGAAGAATGCACCAATTAATACGCTATTAAATAAAACAGATACTTTTAAAACTTTTAATCAAATTATTTGTGAACTATGATTTAAATTTAGAGAGAGCACATAACCTGTTTAATTTAATTTGGATGAGTTAACTTCTGAAGCCTGCCATTTCCGAGCCTTCTTCCGGTGTAACTGCACTGCCCTTTAAACCCTAGCTGCTGCGTTCAGGTGGCGGAACGAGCAGAATACTAATTAAAACAAATATGTGACAAATATATATATATATATATATATAAACAACGTGTTGAAGCTATTGACGGCGCCAAAGAAAAGACAGAAGAAGAAGAACGTGGAGAGTGCAGTGATATTTTACGGGAAGCAGCAGGCACGTATCCAGGAATTCCTTTCGGGGTGGCGGCTGAACACAATTTTTTAAAGGGTTATCACAATTGTATGTTTAAGGCCAGTGGTGGCAATTGGGTTCCAAAATGTGGGGGGGGGGGGTGGACAAGGAGACAAGCATTAAGAGGCCATAGTGTGATAGTGCGGAGGCAAAAGAATGGGGAGCAACTATCTCCTAAATCGTCGCCACTGTTTAAGGCTGTCATTTTAATCAGAACGTGAAATCGGGACATTTTCTACCACTCAACTCCTCTGTTTCCATGCATTAATATTGTGTGCCGGAACCATCTCAGTATGTGTGCTTGTCCATTTCTTCTCATCAGGCATCAAAACATCTATGTACCAGAAGTGTTTTTACGAAGGTGTTACACATGCACGGAATGCACAATCCACTTGACAACACAAGATTCAAACTATGTGCTGGGAACTGGAATCAGACAGTTCACGAATATTTCTCTCTCATTCGAGCCTGAACACCACTAATGTGTCTTGTCCTCCCATGTTTGCAGCTCTTATAAAAGCCGAAACCCACCAAATTGTTCATATTCACGCCTAAGCACTCGCAAGTGTCCAAAATTGTCTGTTGAGTGTGTGTGTCGAACCCAGTAGCCTTAAACAAAAGTATTTTTTATGCCATGAAATTCTCGGACTGCATACCCAAAATTTGGTCCTGGCACAACCAAATCATCACTCAAAACTTTGATTTTCAGTTGATCTGTGTAGCTCCAATGCCCATCCCGATACTGCCGAAATATTCACTTTAGAGAGAGAGAGAGAGAGAGAGACCTTCGATCTCTTCGTCTTTCGACCCGAACTACTCGTAGCACTACTCGAAGTTCCGCTGTCGTCAATGTCTTTAGCTTTGGGACCGAACTGGAACTAGTAGTAGAATTCGTTACTTTACGGTATTCAGTCCATTTCATTTTCGAATCACTATATCTTATAAAGCAACCAATGGGCACTGACTGATCACTAATCGACTGTATGAATTGTCACACTTACCTCTGAAGTCTCCACCTATTCTGTTGTACAGATCAACCGGGAAATTGAAGCCGCGTATTAACATCCTCCTTACATTCTAGAACGTTTCGCAGATAAAACGATTCGTAAATATTGCCAGTATTTCGACTCATTCTCTTTTTCAAGAACGTTCCCTCTCGCGCTTTCCAGAGATTAAAAAATTACAATGAATCCGAATCGCCCTACCTGCGGCGCTACCTTTGTTGTGCAGCTTCCAAATTCTGACAAGTCTCTTCTATATAGTGTTCAAGTTCGCTACGAAAACACCGAAAGCGTAAGAAAAGTTTACGTGCAATATTATCAACAACAGGGTTATAGAACATTCTCCGTCTTGCCTTGATAAGTATTTCTCTCCTAAAATTATCGTCACATTATTCAAGAAGACAAAAACCTAATATTATCTAGTGTAAAATGAAAACTTTCCTGGTGGGAGGAGTCCACGAGTTACGATCCCCACCTTGGATACGCGCCATAAACAATAACAGGGTCCGTAGAACATTCTCCGTCTTGCCTCGATAATTATTTATCTCCTTAAATTATCGTCACATTATTGAAGAAGACGAAAACCTAATTTTATCTCGTGTAAACTGAAACATTTCCTGTGGGAGGGGGCTGCTCGAGACACCTGATGCCCACCTTGGATACGCACTATTAACAATAACAGGGTTATAGAACATTCTCCGTCTTGTCTCGATAATTATTCCTCTCCTTAAATTATTGTCACATTATTCAAGAAGTCAAGAACCTAATTTTATCAGTGTAAACTGAAAAAAATCTTTGGGGAACGGGGGGGGGGTGCCTCGAACCACCTGATCCCTACCTTGGATACGCGCTATTAACAATAACAGGCTTATAGAACATTCTCCGTCTTGCCTAGATAATTATCTCTCAAATTATCACCATATTATTCAAGAAGCAAAAAACCTAATTTTATCTAGCGTAAACTGAAAATTTTCTGAAGGGGGGCTTAACCCCCCGATTCCCACCTTGGATACGAGCTGTTACCAATAGCAGGGTTATAGAATATTCTCCGTCTTTCCTCGATATTTATTTCTCTCCTTAAATTAACGTCACATTATTTTATTTGACACGACAAGAAACAAAAAAATCTCATTTTATGTAGTGTAAACCGAAAACTTTCGTGGGGGGCTTGAGCCCCCTAAGCCCCCCATTGGATACGTGGCTGGGAAGCAGTCACGTTTATTACACCCTTACATTTACATACAATATTATAAAGTTCTGCTTTTAGATCTCGCACAATGCCTTTTTAACAAAAATGGGCAATCTCGCATTTTTTTATATCAATCAAGCTGTTATATTTTAGATTTCTTCCGTTAGTTTTCTGATAATAGTTTTCACAGCTTTCCATAGCATTTAGGCATGATTTCAGTTGACAAGAACAAAATAATCTTATTTCAAAACATAGGGGTTCCTTCGTAACACGATTTCTTGAAAACCATTTTACACATTTGAATCAACTTTGTGATAAATTGATTAGAAAGGATGAATCTTAACAGTAAAAGTTGTAACTTTTCCCTTGCTACTATATTTTAGAAGATATTCGTTGTGAAATTTCTCAATATTTGCATAAGGAACCAGCCTTTTCCGTGCCGAGTGTTTCGATGATGACGTCATGCATCCACGGACAACTGCGCATACGAACTGCGCCGCCGAACGAGCACCCCCTGTAGTGTAACATTCTGGAGCCAAAACAATATCTTTGATCATGTTAGCAAATGACAAGTGAAACCCATATAGGGGTATCGCGGCCTGAAGCATTTTTGGGTCTCATGGCAGTCAACGTGTTGTGAAGTATGGCCTTAGAAGCTCATTATTTCGGGTGTTATATGTATATTCTATTGAACTTCGTAGCGCAATATTTTTTCTCGCATATAATGACATTTCATATGAAGGGAGGGTTAATATTTTGAATTTCTTAAACCTTCACAGCATCATATTCAGACGAATGATTATGGTCATAGGAACACACAGGATTTTGTTTCAATAATTTTGTTTTTAGAATTCCTCGACACTTGAAATTGTTCCTCCACCTTATAACATTCTTCAGATCAGACTCTTGTAGAAAGAAGAGCTTATCTCCAGCTTCCCAGATTTAACAATTTTCATTTTAAAAAAGTAAACAAGTTCGTCCCTCTTAGTGGGAGGGGGTTAGATAAGGACTGACTTGAAGTCCTACTAGTAACAAACATGTGTGACTGGTCAGCAGGTGCGCGCAAAGCATAAACTTGTTTTCAGTCAAGATGAAAACCCATTCACTGCTGCACTCCTCTTAAGTTACATCAATCACACATGTTTCAAATTATTTGCAAAGGTTAACTTTTATTAGTATGTGATTCTATAGCGGCAGTAACTCCTGCCAAAAGAAATAAAGAAATGAACGGCATTATTTTTGGAAACATCAAATAAAATGTTTCCATTCAAAGACAAATTAATGTTAAAAGACGTTAAATTATATTAAATTTTAATTTCAAACTGTGAAATGCAAGACACATAATTTCTCAATTTTCACGTAAAATCGTAATAGGTAGCCTATATTGTATTTGCCATTTTTATTCTTGCCATTTCTACCGTTGCCATTTTCACTTTGCCATTTTTTCCGCTTGCCATTTTTTCCTTTGCCATTTTTACCTAAATTCGCAACATTCGCTTTCTTGTCCTGCAGCTGCGTGCCTTGGAACTTTGGTCTTAGGGTTGGTGGAACAGGTGGATGTGAGCTGTTCCCTCGGAAGCTATTTCGCAGCGTTTAGCCAAGGCATTTAGCAGACGCTTAGACTGTAGAAAATTTTTTCAGTTCGTTACGAATGTCAGACGCAAGTTCTCAACGAGATTAGGAAGTTATGGACTTTCTACACTCAAAAGTATCACTTATGACGCGATTAAACTTCAGCACATAGCAAAAACTGGAAGAAAAGCGAATCCGCAATATCTCTCTGAGGGAACAGCTAGAGTTTTCAGCTTCCGTGGTGCCGTGGGGATCGTTTACCTTCGCGCCTGGTCGGAAATACTCGGCTTCAGACAGTAGAGGGCATGATACTAAGAGACCATGGTAGAGCATGGGGTGAGAACCATGATGTGTTGGGGGTAGATGACGTCAACAAACGTCCAGCCACGGTGAAAGATTTTCTTCAATGTTACTTTTGGAAACGTTGATTTCGGGAGAAAGAAGTGTTCTTATTATGTTAATATAAATAATTTAAATAGCCCAAAAGCGCAGTAAGTAGGAGGGAACAGCCTGTTCCCTCTGTTCCATGGAGGGACCGCCACTGTGTATTCCCAAGCAAATTTTCCCCGAATGTGTTTATTCTTTGTTTTAGACAATGAGACCTTCAAGGAACAAAATTGAAACAACATGCCAAACAAGCTGCTGACAAACACTGCAACCACCAGGTGAAAACCCAGCTTAAACACTCAGGGTGCAAGAGAAAAAAAAATCAATGAAATGATCATGGTTAATTTGCCGAGCAACACTCGTACATCCACTGCACATACAAGCGGAAGAGGATAATTTGAAAACTGTTTTGGTTAAATAAATACAAAAAAAGTTGCAACTTCCACATGGACTAACTGGGACTAGCCCTAACTGGGATTCGAACCACTGTCTATACTTTACAGAATGTTATTTTGACAATACATTCTGCAGCAAATATTTCTTTATCTGTAAGTTCAGAATGTTTTTCAACATGTTTGATGGTCATAGAATTTTATAATTCTAATTGATCTGATGAACCAACCAACCAGCTAACTCTGTTATTTATTATATTTTTCTTTCTTTCTTAGCAAATAACACCTTCCGTGAATCCACTGGAGAGCACTATCTGTTTCAAACAGTCGAGGATTTTTTTAAATTCCTATTTTGATGGATTGCCAGCTGAAAAAGTAACCAAACATGTTTCGATTCAGGAGGATATGGAACATTGAATCATAACAACTCTTGTATTTCATCCTTTGAATGTCTCCAGAAATCTAATACAGAAGAAGTTTTTATATGTGAACAGAAAAGTTTTAATATGTAGTGTATGTGTGGGTATGAACACAAAAAAATCATGATACTTGATTATTCCTAATAAAATATTATTGTTCCACATCAATATGTTTAATTGCTACATGTGCAAGAAGAATTTTGGTACTCTTAAATTGCTTGTGTGGTATGTTTGTTTTAAGCATTGTGGCACCTATTTAACTGCTTGTGCTCACACGTGTAAAAGAAGTTTCTAAAATGCATGCAAGTTTCGCAGACATTTTGGAACACTAATATGTGCCTTAATTATTTCTCATGCATATATCAATGATATAATATTAAAATGTTTTTTTTAATTGTAGTTGGACTACTTTTTACAGCAATTTAGTGCAACTGCTGTAACATTAAATCCCCCTGCGTTAATATTTTTTTGTATACTTGTGCACTGGAGTAGTGTAATGGTGGAAGAAAATCCAACTTTAAATATATTGAGAAATTTCATATCATTAAAGACGTATTCATACTTTTTTACCCTTTCTCTCTATCATTCATTCAATATTACGATGCATGTTAAAAATACAGAGGTTGCTCACAGAGTAAACATCCCGCATAACAAACGTGTGCACACAGGCTAGAACTATTGTACAGTACATACTGTATTTTCTACAACTTATATTTTGGTAAATTCATAGCATTTTCAACATTCTTGCCTTGGTGGTGTGTTCTGTATTTCCTCTACTAGTTTTTTTATTATGTTTCCAGGTCTTGAACCTGGCTTGGGAACATACTAAAATGATTCCTGTAGTAAACTGGTTTAACACAGTGTGCCACTTAATACATGCTGTCCTGGAATGGATTGCGTTCATTATGCGAGACACCATTGTGTATGTATGGTGTGTGATGTGATAGGTCTGTGAGCTGATGACACTTTGCCATGTGCTTCACAACTACTTGACTACTTTATTCTTTACATTCTCATTTGTAAGGTATGTGTTATATATATATATATATATATATATACGTATTCTCCGAGATCTCATCTTTACATTGATGACGATGCACGTCACATTTTTGTATCGTAACTGCTGTCACGATTCTTAAAGTTACCATTTGCAATGGGAAACTCAATGGATTTGAATAGGGAAGAAAACACGTTTCTATTTGTTTAGACTCAGTTCCAGTTCGTCTGTGACGTCACACTAATACGACCCATTTCCATGTGGCGTAGTGAGGACAAAACTACTGTAAGGATGAGTGTGGAGACAGAATCTGGCGGGAATATTTTCTGAGGAGAAACAGTTCAGTCCTACCTATACAATGGAAAGCAAGCCAGACTAGAATAACACTTATTTATTGCAGTTTTATGGTTTGCTGGAGAAGAGGGCAAATAAGGAACGAGTTTGCCCTCAATCTCTTAAGGTGTCATCAATGCTTTTCATGTAATTGTATAAAATGTTTGCAACTTCAAGTAGATGGGTAGGAGATGTGTAAAATTAAATTTATATGTGATGATTCTAGCAATTATGGCTATCCTTGTCAATCATATTGCTCTAATTTCTGTGAAACACAGGACTGGATCCCGCTGAGCCGTATTTCCAAGGGATGCCCGACTTCATTCGCCTGGACCCCAGCGACGCCAAGTTCGTTGACGTCATACACACCGATGGAAAGTCAATATTTCTGCTAGGTAAGTAAGTACGTAACATGGATTAGGTAGTTTCTTGCACATCGCATTGAAATGAAAAGTAAGAGAATGATAATTCAGTGCATTGAAGGGCAAGAGTTCCGTATATTTATACGGGACTATTGCTCTTACAAACTCTGTTCTTCGAACGTCATCCTCTGGATTCCTCAAGCTAACAGTATAGTCAAAATTACCTCATATTTTTATAGTCTATTCATCAGGAGCGTATATCCTAGGCTCGCTAGGCTATCTGCGAAGCCTGAAGTCTAGAGAATAAAATAGAGGGGAAAAATCGATCAGAAATTGTAAATATTATTATTCATATCAGTGAGATGATGATGGTGGTTCTGGAGTTGGCAACCTGATTTCTTATGAGTAGGCAACCTGATTTCCTATATCAGTTGGCAACCTGATTTCTTATGAGTAGGCAACCTGATTTCCTATGAGTTGGCAACCTGATTTCTTATGAGTAGGCAACCTGATTTCCTATATGAGTTGGCAACCTGATTTCCTATGAGTAGGCAACCTGATTTCCTATGAGTTGGCAACCTGATTTCCTATGAGCTGGCAACCTGATTTCTCATGAGTTGGCAACCTGATTTCTTATGAGTTGGCAACCTGATTTCCTACATGAGTTGGCAACCTGATTTCCTATATGAGTTGGCAACCTGATTTCTTATGAGTTGGCAAACTGATTTCCTATGAGTTGGCAACCTGATTTCCTATGAGTTGGCAACCTGATTTCTCATGAGTTGGCAACTTGATTTCTTATGAGTTGGCAACCTGATTTCTTATGAGTTGGCAACCTGATTTCCTATATGAGTTGGCAACCTGATTTCTTATGAGTTGGCAACCTGATTTCCTACGAGTTGGCAACCTGATTTCCTACGAGTTGGCAACCTGATTTCCTACGAGTTGGCAACCTGATTTCCTATATGAGTTAGCAACCTGATTTCCTACGAGTTGGCAACCTGATTTCCTACGAGTTGGCAACCTGATTTCCTATATGAGTTGGCAACCTGATTTCCTATGAGTTGGCAACCTGATTTCCTATGAGTTGGCAACCTGATTTCTTATGAGTTGGCAACCTGATTTCCTATGAGTTGGCAACCTGATTTCCTATATGAGTTGGCAACCTGATTTCCTACGAGTTGGCAACCTGATTTCCTATATGAGTTGGCAACCTGATTTCCTACGAGTTGGCAACCTGATTTCCTATATGAGTTGGCAACCTGATTTCCTACGAGTTGGCAACCTGATTTCCTACGAGTTGGCAACCTGATTTCCTATATGAGTTGGCAACCTGATTTCCTATGAGTTGGCAACCTGATTTCCTCTGAGTTGGCAACCTGATTTCCTATGAGTAGGCAACCTGATTTCCTATGAGTTGGCAACCTGATTTCCTATGAGTTGGCAACCTGATTTCCTACGAATTGGCAACCTGATTTCCTATATGAGTTGGCAACCTGATTTCCTATGAGTTGGCAACCTGATTTCCTACGAATTGGCAACCTGATTTCCTACGAGTTGGCAACCTGATTTCCTACGAGTTGTCAACCTGATTTTCTACGAGTTGGCAACCTGATTTCCTACGAGTTGGCAACCTGATTTCCTATATGAGTTGGCAACCTGATTTCCTATATGAGTTGTCAACCTGATTTCCTACGAGTTGGCAATCTGATTTCCTACGAGTTGGCAACCTGATTTCCTATATGAGTTGGCAACCTGATTTCCTATATGAGTTTGCAACCAGATTTCCTACGAGTTGGCAACCTGATTTCCTATGAGTTGGCAACCTGATTTCTTATGAGTTTGCAATCTGATTTCCTATGAGTTGGCAACCTGATTTCCTACGAGTTGGCAACCTGATTTCCTACGAGTTGGCAACCTGATTTCCTATATGAGTTGGCAACCTGATTTCCTATATGAGTTGTCAACCTGATTTCCTACGAGTTGGCAATCTGATTTCCTACGAGTTGGCAACCTGATTTCCTATATGAGTTGGCAACCTGATTTCCTATGAGTTGGCAACCTGATTTCCTATGAGTTGGCAACCTGATTTCCTATGAGTAGGCAACCTGATTTCCTATGAGTTGGCAACCTGATTTCTTATGAGTTTGCAACCTGATTTCCTATGAGTTGGCAACCTGATTTCCTACGAGTTGGCAACCTGATTTCCTACGAGTTGGCAACCTGATTTTCTATATGAGTTGGCAACCTGATTTCCTATGAGTTGGCAACCTGATTTCCTATGAGTCGGCAACCTGATTTCCTATGAGTTGGCAACCTGATTTCTTAGGAGCTGGTGAATGTATTTCTATTCATAGCCTAGGACCACGTAACATAGTTAGATAGCCCACATCTTGGACCCAGTCCCTTGGACTGGTCCCTTTATAACCTTGCACTTTTAATTTTTTCCAAGGGGCTTTTTACACATTTTTATCTTTAACTCTTCTGGAAGAATTTTAGACAAGGGACCATTTTCCCATATAGCTACATGAATGGTGTAAAATGGCCATATGTGCCGACACACTCAAAAATTTTAACTCATTCATTCATTGATGAAATTACTTTCAATTGAAAACACTATGAAAATCATTGAGCATGTTCATAACAGTAATACAGTAAAATCTCGTTAATCCGGACCCCGATAAGCCGGACTTCGCTTAATCCGGACAGGCAAAAGCCCCCCCCCCCAAGAAAGCAACTTCCACAGCAAGAGTTTCGAGTGATGCAGAGCCAGGTCCGTCTGACACATCATCATAATATGATTATCGCGTATGTACGTAGTGCATTGTATGTACAGTATTGCTTTACATTTTACTGTACTGTATAGTGTATTCAGGCGTATACCCTCTAAATACACCATAGTAAATGTGTTTTGTTGATATAAACTGAGTTTTAATGCACTTTCTACTGTTCTTTTAGGTTATTTCAGTTAATCCGGACTTTTGTTAAACCGGTCAACTTATTCCCCCACGTTAGTCCGGATTAACGAGGTTTTACTGTACTTGTGTATGTTACGTACAGATAGATATGTATGACAGGTTTGTGTGGGGTAAGAGCAAATTGAGGAAAACTACACACAAAGACGCACAAATAGAATCGTGGTTTAATACAGCACGGAAAGACGAAATACGAGGGTCACTATTTATATTTTGAGCCTAACAATAAAAAAACAGGAATTTTGCATTGAACACTGCTTTATTGTTTTTCGAAGTATTCTCCTTTATGGTCAATACACTTTTGCATTCGTTCGAACCATTTGTCAAAGCAGTTTTTCCAATCTTCTTGAGACACCTCCATAATATGGTTTTTGAACGCATCAACGGCGTCTTCCGCCGACGAAAATCGTTGTCCACGCAATTTATTCTTGACATTCGGGAACAAGAAGAAGTCATTGGGTGCCAAATCAGGACTGTACGGCGGATGACCCATCGATTCGATTTTTTGACTGTTCATAAAGACGGTTGTTAGACGAGATGTGTGACAGCTGGCATTGTCTTGATGAAGAATGATCCGACGGCGTTTGTTTGTTTTCCGTATTTGACCGAAGACCTCTGGCAAACAAATTGTTGTGTACCATTCAGAGTTGACCGTTCTACGTTCCTCTAAAGGCACAGTTGCCACATGACCAGTTTTCCCGAAAAAACAGGCTGCCATTTGTTTCGATGTGCTTCGAGCGCGAACAACTTTTGTTGGATTGGGTTCATCTTGAAACACCCATACAGTCGACTGCTGTTTACGTTCCGGCTCATATGCATATATCCATGATTCGTCACCTGTTACAATCTTATATACGTCTTTTGAAGCACCACGATTGTATTTATTGAGCATTTGTTTGCACCAATTGACGCGAGCGTCTTTTTGAGTTTTTGTCAAATTGTGTGGGATCCAACGAGAACATACCTTTCTCACAGCTAAATGATCACGTAATATTTTATATATGCTGGTGGAACTAATGCCTATGGTTGCCTCAATCTCACAGTATGTGACATGACGATCTTGCAGTATTAGGTTTTGCACAGCATCAATGTTTTCTTGAACAACAACTGATTTTGGACGACCTTCGCGAATCTCGTCGGTGAGCGAATGGCGGCCACGATTAAATTCGTTAAACCAGCGTTTCACAGTGGCAAAGGATGGAGCTTCATCGCCAAATGTGGAAGTAAGTTGATCGATGATCTTGTCTTGATAATCCACGTCGAAAATCGTAAAAAAAATCATCGCACGAAAATGTTCACGAGTTAATTCCATTTTATTGTTGTCGCGCAATCTCCAAGGCAACATAAACAACACAAATGAAGCTATTGACAAAACATTTGAAGTACGTTATGGTCAATAATGCCAGACGATTCCGTGCAAACGTCAAATCGCGCCTAACTTCAATCAGTGTTGCTAAGGCTCAAAATATAAATAGTGACCCTCGTAAAGTAAATAGATGACATGTAGTGCATTCGTGTTCAGTTCATTAATATTTAGGTATTTATGCAAAGCGATGAGATGTGTACATGACAAATTATGATTGGCTGAAAATGAAAATCCTTATTATTACGAGTGTATTAAACGTTTGACGGTTTTGTGTGTGTGTGTGTGTGTGTCAATGAATACTGTGAATCTCATGTATGAATATGTATACCCGTGGTTCATGAAAAAGCTTGCTCGGTACTCATTCATTACTATATTTTTTCCGAGCCAATCTCTAGTCCATACTTTTCTCTTTTAAATATTAATGATAGCACAAAGCAGTAATTCTCCTACAACATTCTTCAAATTGCTCGTCCATCTTTACAGATTGTCTGCTCTGCGCAATGTCTTATGGGAACAAAAGGCTATCGACAAGTACTGACTGTAACAAGTACCGTGTGAGGCGAGAACTAGCAAATAGGTAGCCAGTCCAGCTCCAACTAGGGCATTCCTACTGGAAATCCAGTTCCGTGTGATGCGGGCTTAAACCTTATTTACATAGGCCTAACTTGGCGGGGGCGAGGGTCACTTACCCCCAAAATTTTCAGGTTTATTACTTTTGTTAACCTTCTGGGTCCCGTGGATGAAAGTAATAAACATTAATAATTATGATTTCGCAAATATAATGGTTATTTAGCAAATAATCCTGGAAGCCTGCCATTCAAGTTAAGCCCCAAGTTCGATTCTATGCCCCCCTCCCCCAATGAGGCCCCAAGTTACGGCCATACTTGTTTATGTTATTAATAACAACAAGCTTTCTTCTCTTTTGTGGTGCCTTCCCTATGGTGCAGTGGTAGCGTCGTCGCCTTGTAATTAAGGGGTCCCACTTTCAACTGTAGGTCCAGTCCCGATTAGCCTTACTGTGCATAAAGTGGACTTAAAACACCAACTCAATCAATCTTCTTTTTTGTAACTTGAAATAACCCCCCAACTTTCCCGATGTCAATGGTAGTAAACGAGTTACTTTCTCGTATGATTAACTGAAACTGGGTTACGTTTTGAGTGTAACTGTAAAATGGATACTTTTAGAAATTAACTCCCCAAACACTGCTCTCAGTGGTGGCAATTGGGTTCCAAAACCGGCGGGGCGAGGGGGCAAAGACGGTATATTTTCCTTTGTAGATAAAGTTTTGCATAGTGCGGGGGCAATAGTGGTGAAAAGTGGGGCAACTGCCCCCTCGTCCCCCTAATCGCCGCCACTGACTGCTCTTATTGCAATTTCCCCTTACTATTTCTCCCACAACCGCCCCCTGTGGCGGAGTGGTTAGCACATCGCGCTACGACGCCAGGGGCCCCAGGTTCGAATCCCATCCTGGGCATGGATGCTTTATGTGTGTCCATTCATCAATTTCATTATATCATCACTCATTAGCCAAAATTGGCACAAAAAGCAAAATAAAATAAAGCAAATCAATCAATCTTCCCCTCCTCAGGCTACGGCATGAGCCAGCCCTGCGGCCACATTGACTTCTACCCTAACAACGGGAAGGAGCAGCCGGGGTGTGACCTCACAGAAGCGCCGCTGCCCTTGACCCTGGTCAGGGACGGACTGGAGGAGGCTGGGCGGGTCCTGGTGGCCTGCAACCACATCCGGGCCATCAAGCTCTTCATAGACTCCATCAACACCAAGTGCCCTTACGTGGCACACCACTGTGATAGTTACGAGAACTTCCTTCAGGTAGGTCACGATGTTATGTTTTCCTTTGCTTGTAACTTGGACGCTAAAATCCGCTTTAGACGAAAGCATTTTTCTTAACATTTATGGCATGACCAAAATGCTACCGTGTAAAGTGAAAAATGTTATGGCATTTTAGGTACCATGGCATATTTCATGAGATTACTCAAGGATAGGCTCGGTCCGTACCATTTTTCGTAGCGTAACCAATCAGAAGCGACCTCTAGGTCACGAGTGCAGTTGTAATGGCGGCCGCGTGAGATGTAAACAATGTATCACTTCACATTTTTAAAAGACGATAACTATTCAACCGAGAGGAATAACGTTTTGTATAAACCGTTATTAGGTACAAAAGCAATGGCACTGCTTAAATACATACTTTACAACGTTTACTGTACACGTATGGAAGAACATTTTAGTTGTTTCAATTGTAAACAGCCTGCACTCAGCATAGGTGGTGTGACTCAACGTGCCTTTCATGCTGTATATTTTATACATTGTAATCGCAAATGCTAGCCGAAAAGTTACATGAAAACTCATTTTTGGAAGCGTTTACATAGCATTTATGCTAGCAAAAATGCTAGAGGAAATGCTTTCGTCTAAAGCCGGCCTAAGGCTGTGTCCGAAAGGTGCAAGAAGTTGGTTCGAAGTACGGTCTTGACGGAAGTGACGTCACTTAGTGCAGTTCGAAAGCATCAGTTGAACGGGAAATCGAGCCGCAGCATGCAGCACGCGACATTGCACACTATACTTGTTCGCTTGTTGGAAGTCTACAGTCAGCCAGGTGCTACTGGTACTTCTTCCATTGTGTTGAAACAGTGGCGGCGATTGGATTCCAAAACCATGGGGCTAAGGTGCCAAAACTGGGGGACGGGGGTGGGGGGGGGGCAAATACAGTATATTTCCCTTTGTAGATACGGTTTAGCATAGTGCGGGTACAAAAGTGGCGAAAAGTGGGGGTAACTGCCCCCCTCGCCCCACCTAATCGCCGCCACTGTGTGGAAATGTAAGTATAATAACTTTTTAAAAAGCTATGCGATTTCTTTGCTGAAAAATAAGTGTTTATAATTCGGGAAAAACAACGTGTCCTCAGTTTTATCTACTGATCGTATTTGGCGCTGCAATTCACTTCCAGTCCACGACTTAAAGACCGCACTGCAAGACCAACCATACTCGGAGGATGCTCGCTTCAAGTACGGTCTTGCACCTTTCGGACACGGCCTCAGGCTACTCAAGGTGTTTCTTGCTATTGTAATTCCTATTCTCGACTTATTCAGTGCATTTAATTGATTGTATAGCTTTACTGCTCAAGTTATTCAATGTTTTCCTATTATTGTCTACCAGCAAATAAGTGCAAAAGTTATACCCGTTTTTGACAGGTCACCGTTTAGCGGATTACCAACCTCACAGATGGCGTTGCCCAATATCGAAAGATCTACTTAACTTTCGTTAAATGACGCACCATCCTAGCCTCCCCGATCTCAACAGCCTAAAGCCAGTCTCACACGGTGGTTAAGTAGGTACTCACTTTGCGACCAACGACCGACTCGAAACTACCATTAGTTTTTTTTACCTCTTCAGTTCGGGAAGACAGCAAAACGGGTCTCACATGATCCTTAAAATCGCATCTTTAAAAATGGCTACTGCACAAACACAGTATACCACTTCGCAAGTTTAGATGCTAATAACTGCTGAAGATTTGGGAATATAATGTTTTCTCTTAAAAGAATAAGATAATAACATTGGCACTGTTGAAAAATGTAGCACATGTAACCCTTAGCAGTGAATGTGGGTGTATAACATATGTTGATATACCACTTTACGGACACACTAGCATTTCGGCTAGCTTTTGCGATTACAATGTATAACATATACAGCATGAATGGCACGTCGAGTTACACCAAATATGATGAGTGCGCGGTGTTTACATTTGAAACAACTAAAATATTCTTCCATACGTGTACAGTAAACGTTGTAAAGTATATATTTAAGCAGTGCCATTGCTTTTGTACCTAATAGCGGTTTATACGAAACGTTATTCCTCTCGGTTGAAAAGTTATCGTCTTTTAAAAATGTGAAGTGATACATTGTTTACATCTCACGCGGCCGCCATTACAACTGCACTCGTGACCTAGAGGTCGTTTCTGATTGGTTATGATAAGAAATGCTACGGCCTATTGCTTTTCTTCTTCTACTACTTCCTATTTCATCTGCAAGTGTGTTCCTCAATTCTGATTGGTAGTTCTATGGTATTAACGATGGATTTAGAGACGGTTTCTAATTCTGTCGGGAACTGAATAAGAGAAAGCTCTCACACGATCGTTAAGTAACGAAGCTAGAAGTCCATGGAGATGTGAGGACGTACCTAACTGCCGTGTGAGACTGGCTTAACAAATGCGATTCCTAATATTAAAAAAAAGTAAGGTCTGAACTGTAAATCCAAGACTATAACGTGATTAACATTGTTAATTTCATATAAATTCTATGTACAATAAATCAGTTATTATATTTTGAAAATGGGAAACGATAAATGCCGCACCTGTACAGTGGGATCTATGAGTATTACCGTGCAAATTGTCCACGACTATTTTCAATAATTTTTCTCTTACATCCTGTGTGTTTTTAAGTGATTGCTTTTTTTTTTTTTGCTGGTCCAGAAGTTGTCAACAGCCTGTTTTGAGTTTTCTTTTAATTCTTGAAGTTCTTATTGGGTCAAATAAAGTGCAGGAACATGGTGATGGACCATTTGCACGGTAATACTCATGGATCGTACTGTATACATAAGCCTACAGCACACCACTGAGACAAAACTTCCAAATTTAAATATTAATATTTCATCATGAATAACAACATTGTAAACTGCAGTTCTGTATATTAAATTAAATTTCCATTAATTAGATATGAAATAGTCGTTAATACTTAAAACAAGTGTCACGGTCAGTTTCTTACACCCGCTTTAGACGAAAGCATTTTCCTTAGCATTTTTTTGCAATATTTATGCCATGACCAAAAAGCTACCGTATAAAGTGAGATTTGTTATGGCATTTCAGATGCCATGGCATATTTCATGACATTTCTCAAGGATAGGCTCGGTCCGAATCATTTTTCGTAGCGTAACCAATCAGAAGCGTCCTCTAAGTCACGAGTGCAGTTGTAATGGTGGCTGCGTGAGATGTTAACAATGTATCACTTCACACTTTGAAACGACGATAACTATTCAACCGAGAGGAATATCGCTTCGTATTAAATGGTTTTAGGTAGAGAAGAATGGCGCTGGTTAAATATATACTTCACAACGTTTACTGTACACGTATGGAAGAATATTTTAGCATTTTCAATTGTAAACACCGTGCACGCAGCATTGACGGTGTAACTCGATACATTGTAATTGAAACAGCTAACCGTAATGTTCCATAAAATGCTTTCGTGCAAAGTACTATTTGTTACAAGATTGTTGGAAGCATTTGCGTAGCATTTATGCTAGCAAAAAAGTTAGAGGATATGCTTTCGTGTAAAGCCAGCTTTACAGTTGTTGGATGACAAGGGGAATTCACGATCTTAGACCATAATTTATCGACTCAACTTTTTACAGTGATTTGTCAACAAAAATAGTCATCATAATTGTTGCAACAGAAAACCTAATGGAGTGTTATACATGATGTTGTTTAGCAGCCAAATGTGCAACAGGACACCAAAGACTGTGCTCAGTAATAAATCCTCACTAACATCAAAAGGAGCGTCATATTATGCATTAGCGTAGGCAGGGTTTTTTTTGTAGGGGGCTGGAACTGTAAAAGAGGATAGGTATGGGCGGGCTACACTATAAAATATTTCGTAATTCCCATTTCTAACCATTTTAAAAGTTGTTCAAAGACAAAAATATTAATCGGGAGTAATTTTAAAGGGAATTCTTTACTGCTTTCATTTTTTTCAGAATTTAGGGAGGGGCTCTACCTCCATCAGCTCCTCTACTGCGTACGTTACTTTAACCACATTTTTAACAGTGTCGTTTTTCAGTTAATGAAATGGACGTTACAATTTATTGAACCCCCACTTAGATAAATTCATTTTAAGGTTCAAGTTGCAGGATTTTTATTGTAGTTACTAATAATTTCATATTCTTGTTAGAATTTCGTATATCTGTAAAAATCTATTGTCTTTCAGGGGAAATGCTTCTCCTGTAAGGGCAACTCAACCAGCTGTGCCATCATGGGGCTTCACTCGGACTCAATGCCCCTCCCCTCAAAGCCTCTCGGGAAGTATTTTATTTCCACAGGGAAAGAGTACCCTTACTGCAGTAAGTATAATGTGGATGCATTCATCTTGAATAGTTGCAGATTAGAAGCCGATTTATGTGAAAATATGGTAACGAGAATGGTTGGTTGGCAACACTGCAAGGCACTTCGCAGTTTGCACGCTGTTAATTAACGATATGCATATTCAGCACTAAAACACATTAACATTAACATTTTTGACACTGTTTTGAGTAGAACATCAGCATTCTTGGTTCACTTTCATTATTAAAAAAAATCATATATTTATAATTTTACGTTTATGAACTTGGATTTGACCTTGGCATTTTCCTACAAAAATATAGACATTGACACATTTTCAGTAAAAAGGCTCCAGATGTTATGTAACGAGTAAAGAGGAATTAGGCCTTGACAAGTTTCTATTTAAACAAGACACCAGAACGTATCAAACTTGTAGTACCTTAAAGTGAACCAAATATAAACAAGCAAGCATCCAATTGAAAAAGGACCGGATTTTTACAAATTTCCAAGTAAAAAAAAGGATACACACATCTTGGCAAACTCTCAAGCATAAAGGAACCACATCTTGATAAAGTATCAAATAAAGAAAAAAACAGATCTTGACAAAGTTTCAAATAAAGGGAAACCAGATGTTAAAGTTTCAAATAAAGGGAAAACAGATCTTGACAAAGTTTGAAATAGAACGAAACCAGATGTTGCCATAGTTTGAAATTTAAATAAACCAGATCTTGACAAAGTTTGAAATTAAATGAAACCAGATATTGACATAGTTTGAAATATATTAACATAGTTTGAAATTAAAGGAAACCAGATCTTGACAAAGTTTGAAATAAAAAGAAACCAGATCTTGAGAAAGTTTGAAATTAAACGAGACTAGATGTTGACAATTTGAAATTAAAATAAACCAGATCTTAACAAAGTTTGAGATAAAAAGAAACCAGATGTTGAAATAGTTTGAAATTAAGAGAAACCAGATGTTGACAAAGTTTGAAATAAAAAGAAACCAGATCTTGACAACGTTTGAAATAAAAAGAAAACAGATCTTGACAAAGTTTGAAATAAAAGTAAATCAGATCTTGACAAAGTTTGTAATAAAAGGAAACCAGATCTTGACAATGTTTCGAAGAAAAATAAACCAGATCTTGACAAAGTTTGTAATAAAAGGAAACCAGATCTTGACAAAGTTTCAAATAAAAACAAAACAGATCTTGGTATGTTTTAGTAAAAATAGATACTATATTTTGACAAATTTTTACCATGAGCTGATACAACCTTGACAGATTATTCATATATTCTCGTCGCACACAACTACTTCACTAGCTTTCCAGTCCAGTCCAGTTTAAGCCAGTGGTTCTCAGCCTTCGTGAGCCCGTTAATTTGTTTTTCTTAAAAGTCGATGACCTGATTCCAACAATTTTACTCGTAAAGAGCTTACTAATTATTTTTAAACTTTATACATTAATTAATATGTGCCCTTCAAATTTAATATCAATAAATAAATTATGGAATAGATAATCATAGAGAGAATGTTAGATCGATTATGTCTAGGTTTATTGACAAAAAAGGTTTAAATTAGTTGACAACGGATTTAATGGACTCTTTTAAACTGCTTTTCCGGATTCTCTGGAGTAGCGACGCGCAGAGGGGAATGCTTGTGGGCGGGGCCAGACTAGGTGGGGAAGGGTGCGCGATGAAAGCAACGAAGTGCTGCGCGGTGTAACGGCCGTAAAGCAAAACGCTTTCTGCTGCCAATTTCTTCTTTTATTCTTAACAATGGCCAGTGTATTGTTTTACACAAATCACAAATAATATTGCACGTTTATTTGTCTTTTGATGTTACGAAGAACAGAAAAAAATTAAAACAAATTTAAACATACATTTTCAAAAAACATGCAAATAACCACAAACTATGAAACATCATGTATCAAAATGTGTTCTAAACAAGTCTGAAAACATGTTTAAAACACTTTGTTTTAAATGTTTTAAACATTTGTAAAAAAACAAAGCCATGTGTTTTAAACTTTTCAAATAAGTTGTTCTCGAACACATTGAACACTATGAGGCACTCTCCTGAATGCAGAGTTCCCCTAGACTTGTGAGCTGACATGTTTACTACAGAACTACTGGACCGCGAATAAGCAGTCGAGTCGCCCCCTCCCGTGGATGCCCCTTCCCTCCGCGCGTTCATTGGACAAGGCGCACACCCTTCAACATGCGCACAGAACGCGTTCGCGTTCTCTTACTCCAGAGAATCCGGGAAAGGAATATAGTTTCTCGGGTCAATATCATTAAATTAATTTTGTAAGTGGTGACTTTCATTAGAATCTTCCATTTCGGACACCGAAAAATTTCAAATAATCAAACTATTTACATTTTAATATTCAAAATTGATTCGCAAACTAAATTGACAGTGATGCCCGTCCGTCAGCTTTCAAATTTGGAGGCAGGAAGCAATGTGCCTCAGAGTTAGATCGTTTGATCGCTCGAAACCACTGTCGTAAAAGGATTTCCTCTTATCGCTGGTCAACCCCGAACGAAAGGCCATCTTTCCAGGTGGTTGTCAGCTTGGGCTGCAAGTGGCAACTTCAGGAGAACGCGGCACGACGGTTGACAAGCACTGGTTTAGACGTACCGGGTGGCCAGAATTAAAGTTACCCAACTCAGAGCCCACTGTAGCCCTCGTAGAAGTCTGAAATTCGGTGAATCCACTATGCAGACCATGGGAAACACGATGGCGATATATAAAAAAAATAGTTCAATTTTCCGCCACCAGGTTGAAATGTGGCGCTGTAATAATAAATATTGAAAAACATGTCAGGTGTACAAATCTTTATTGTTGGTTTCTGCCAGTGCACAGCCACTTCGGTGGCAACCTCTGCAATCGGCCGGCGGCCCCTTCCTGCTGCAACACCCAGATCTCCAGTCTCTTCAAATTTCTTCATCATCTTTCTTAACCAATGCGTCGTCATGGGCCCCTTTCGAAGCCCTTTTGCATGACGATAACCTCGCCGTGCAGCTGCACTATTACTACCGTTCTGATAAAACAACTTCACCAGCAATGCACGTTCTATCTTATTTAATGGCATGGTGATCACTTCCAAACTTTTGTTCAGCACTCACGTTAAGTTATTTAGCCGAGTTATTAATTAGAAAGACATTTGTTAGCGGCTTGAAGTTGCGAGAAAATAATCTCTCGTTTATTGCAAGATTGCAAGGTAAAGGCAAATCCATAACCAATTGGAGCAGTTTACGTCATTATTACAACCCATCGTGGAAATACAGCTCCACATTTCAACCTGGTGGCGGAAAATTGAACTATTTTTTTATCGCCATCCTCTTCCAAATGGTCTGCATAGTGGATTCACCAAATTTCAGAGTTCTACAATTCAACGAATAGCATATGCAGTAGATTTCCGAAACACGTGACGGATAAGTAGTCACTGAATATATCTGAAGCGATGATATGTTCGGCTCTAAATAATGAATATTGTATTTTTTCCGTTCAGGGAGGCATTACAAAGTAACAGTTGATCTCGCTCGTCCTCCCAGAGCAGAGTCCTGGGTTCAAGGCTACATGAAGCTCTCCATACACAGCGATAAAGCTGTGGTTAGGAACGTTGACCTTACTCCCAGGTAAGTAATTAAGAAGAATTTTATACATTTTCTCAAAAGTGGGGCCATTGTGTACCCACAACACTACCGCAGCTCGCTTGACATCCAAAAATAAGTGGTCATACTCGAGGACAACGTTCTCAAGCAATCACAACCTTAATTAAGTGAGTACTCAGCTATATTCGATCTGAAACTAAATTTATGTGTACAACAGCATTTTCAAGAATAAAACAGGATATCAAACTTCTTATAAAGTACGTGTAATCTGGGAATGTGAAACGTACACTAGAGTCACCTACCGAGTTGTTCGAAACTTCTGTGTTCTTACGGAAACCGCAATCGCAAACCCCTCTTTCTTTTTATTCATCTCATTCTGTGTAAAAATAGCTGCAATAAATTTCTAATTTGATACAGAAACACATTTTACCACCTTATTCAAAGTCATTGCTAAATATTAAGTAATTATGATGATTCGTTTAATCGATGTACCTGCCACCTGGCGGAGGGTTTCAAATGAGAGACTTTGGTACGTATAGCTCGACCACAAGGAAAAAAACCTTCCGTCAAAAGCGTTCGCGCATCTTCCCTGCTGTTATCGGTGCTCGGAGCAGTGTTACCAGGTCAGACTTGAAAAATCGGGAGATTGTTCCTGGGGAAACCAGAAGATCTGCTACAAAATCCGATGATCTAATAGTAGCGGATGAACAACGTTCTCGGGGACGGCATAGGCGTGCGCACTGGGGGGCAAGGGGACGTCCACAGATTTTTTCCAGCGAGGGGGAAACAATGTATTTTTATCAGGCGGGTAAACGAGGCATATTACCCCGTAATAATGTTGCTCTCTCGAAAAACACCACTTGAGTTTGAAATTATCACGTTCCTACATCCCTATTATAATAATGGATGTAAATTACTGTGACTGAAATCAACTCATACGTCTGAAATAATAGGTACTTTTATGTCAACATTCATTTTCCACAATCTTTCAAGTCGAATGCTAACAGTAACAAATTAATTCGCCTTCTGATGGTGTTCGGTGTACAGCTATCGCTAGGGGTGGGCACGCGTCCTGCACCATAATGAGAAATGCATTAAATATGTGAAATATATTTGCTGAATTAGACAGCATGTCTTCCTCAATAATTCAAGATAGCAACGCTTATGGTAGGGTGCCACCTATCTTCCCCATCTGCTAGAAATACACACAACACCCACACTATACACACATATATATACATACATGTATAAAATAATTTGCCCACGCTACGAAGTCAGTGTTTCTACCTAGTAAGGCAAGGACGTTTCACTGTGTTTGTGTCACTTCATTCATTTCATCAGTTTTTCATTCATCCATATTGTCGTACTTACCCGTAGAGGCACAAAAGCGACGTAAAATAACTAAGATAGAAATAGATTTTCGGGTGGGATAAAATAAAACCATCTAAAAATAGTAATAAAATAATAATAATGTCCTAGCACAATTGAGTATCGTTTGGCATAATTTCACAGTTCAAACAGCACTTTTCGTGGCCGAGCGGAGTTCCACTCTATCTCTCCCCTCCATGTTCAAGTAAGATGAGCAAGAAACGTGTTTTTGAGCAGGCCGTTGGAGGTTCCATAGCAATAGTTTATTAAGGAATTCTCCCGAGAAATCAATACGTCTGGCAACACTGACGTGAGCCGCGTTGAAGCCTCCTTCCCCCCGTCCTTTCCCCAACCCGTCAGCGCGGTGAGGTTCTGCGCAGGTTTCTTTCCTTGTGGTTCCACTATACCACCAACCTAGATCGAAAATTCCATTGCATTTCTCTGTAAACAAAACACAGATCCAGAAAAAGTAAGAATGAACTTCAACAAACCAGTGTAGGTACATAAATGATTGCTTTATGTTGTTTTTACAGCGGCTACGTGCGTTTACAGCATGGGAAAACTCGAAGCTTTGTGGTGACAAATCCAGTAGATATCGGTAAAGTGAGAAAGATTGACTTCTACTGGGAATACGACATGGACGTCCTACAGCCACGCTCTCTATGTTTCTTCTGGTGCAACAACCACCTCTATGTCTCCAGGGTAGAAGTCACGGAGATGGATATAAATCAAAGAGGGTAAGTATAACCCTGGACTGCCTTCAAGGTGACACAAATTTGTTGTGCGTAATGGCGTACGAAAGGTTAATGTATAACTAGAATATGACACAATGAAACGACAGTGTTGCAATATGCAGATATTAAACACCAGAACATGAAAAATCTCTAGGCAAGGCTCTGGTCTGGTCATAATAATAATGATTATAAGTAAATTGGAACGCTAGGTTTTGGGCTTTTAGTGTCTATATTGCTGCATTGAAGCTTACAAAATATGGGTGTGGGCAGTGGCGTGCCCAAGGGGTAGGGGGTGTGGATGGGGTCATAATCCTCCCTTGGCCAAGTATTCCTAAAATAATATCGTCAAAGGTAGGAAAAGATGGAAAAATGAGGGCTGAATACGAAGAAAGTATGCGTAACCTCTCCCTTCGAAAATTCTGGGCACGTCACTGGGTGTGTGGGAGAAGTGTCTTATCAAACAATTGTCAATCTTCAGTTAGTGAACAATCAGTTGGTAGGGCAATGAAACGGTATCCCAGGTACCCGGATGCGAGTCTCAGTGGAGCCTGCATTCTTTGCTGAAATTTCTATGTAGTCCTATGTGTACCAAATAGTAAGGCAATTCCATTTATATATACACATACAGACCTACTAAATGACCAGCATCATCTCTAATGTAACACAGCTGCAACCTCCTTAAATTTAAATACAGTTTGTGCAAATGGAGTATTCAATGATCTGATTCAAGACTACTTATTAGCTAGTACTATTGTATTTCCTGATCCATTACTAAATTGATACCACGCCTTTGTCCTGTGTATTACTACATATTCTCTATATATCTCCTATTGTAATACTCGCACAGGGGCGCCGACTTGTCAAAATTATTGGGGGGGCTCTGATCACTGAAATAAATGAATGAATGACTAACTCACTCCCTTTTTTTAAAAATAAAAATTACGTCCTCATATAGCAATGTTTAAGGAGCTATTATATTCCTCATGCAAATGAAATTTAACAGGAAAAACGTTTAGAAAATGTTTCAAAGTTTCTTTACGTCTTTTGTGTCTGCTCATTTGTTTTTTTTAGATAACAATTAACATTTTTATTGAAAGTATGTATTTACATTAAGAGACCAACCTAACAGTTTTATGTTGGCCTCGGTAGCTGAGCGTGTTGGGTGGTCGACTCAACTTGCTTTGATCCAGAGGTCTCGGGTTCGAGTCCCGTCGAGGGCATGGGTGTGTTTTAATGTCCGCAACAGACATGTGATGGGTTGCAAATAACGAATATTTAACAGTTTTATTTAATTATTTACATAAATGCTAACACAAATCGCAGGAAAATGGGTTTACTTTTTTGTTCTTGCTACAATATTTTACTTTTTAAATTTAATTTTGCAATAATAAAAACAAATAGCATGTACACTAAGATATGAATTGACATACACGACAAAAACATATGAACGTGATTTAAAAATAAAGCAAAAGTTGCTCTACGCAGTGGGTTATTTTTTATGAACTTATCAACGAGCGGTCTCAGGTCCAAATTATCAAGCACAGTTTGATGTATGTGGAGTACCACTAAGCTGCTTAATCTCTTCTGCCCCATTGTAGATCTCAAATATGTCTTTAGTCGGCTAATAGCACTGAATGAACTTTCGGCTGTGGCTGTCGTCACTGGCACAGTGCGGAGGACCATCATGAATTTGTCTTCTGGAGGGTGGTGTCTTCCAAAAGAAACTTCCTTATGTCACGCATGGTAGTTAGAACCACTTTCTTCTGTTTGGCGATATCACCAAGCATGGACATGTGTAAGGAGAGCCTATCGGCATCCAAATCTTGCCGAAAGAATTCTCGCGTTTGCTGAAAGTTTGTTGTATAACTGTTCACCGCTGAGATGCATTCTTTCTCTACGGCTGTTACTTTTTGTAGTCCTGTACATTCATGTCCTTGATTAACACATGATTTTGCTGTGTCACACACGTCAGTGTATATTGATTTATAATACTATTTTGGAGTGTAGAACTTGTGATGTTTGGCAGCATCAGGATTTTCAAGTCTCTTAGGGACGTGACGTTGCCGGGGCAATTCTGGCTCATCAACGAGGCTCGATTTGCCCTCTGTGCATTTCTGCCAGAACTGCTCAAAACTCATTCGCTTTTCTTGAAAGATGTCAGTCAAGTATTTTAGTTTTGATTCCACTTCTGTAGCACCAATGCGTGGAGACTGAATCTTACAGTTTACCTCTTCTATTGGACCCATCACATGGCAGTAGAGGGAGAGAAAGAAACATGTCTTGAAGTCAAGCATTGTCTCCAGGTATCCAGCACATTTTAATGCTGCGTCAGTAGAATCTTCTTCAGAAAATTTCTCAAGAAATTTGAGAAGGTTTTCATACTTCCTTAAGATCTGTTGCATACTGGAGGCTCTCAACGTCCACCGACGAGGGCAAAGTGGACGCAGTCCAGTATGGCCAGCCTTCTCATTCACATCAATAATATTCCTAAATATTTGCATTCTTTTAGGGGATTCCCAAACAGTCTTTAACAAGTCGTTGGCTAAATTCATTATGTCTCTGATTAATATATGTAAAATAGTAAATAATAATTATATACTTAGTATATAGTAATAAGTCATGTGTTTTGCTGTCTCCGATCATACCCCCCCAAAGTTGATGGTTTAGCGGTCTCAGCCCCCCCAAAGTTGATGGTCTAGAACATTTCAAATGTGTATTTAAAGTTAAGTTCATGTGGCACAATTCGGAGTAAACTTTACAAGATAAGAAAAATAATACATTAGATCCTCTTAAGCAAAATTATTTGGGGGCTCTGCCCACACATCATTAACATTGGGGGGGCTCGAGCCCCCCTAAGCCCCATGGAGTCGGCGCCTATGTACTCGCATGAATCTTGTAATCTACTCATGATCAATTCTTTCCTTACTCTAGTTAGGAGTTCTGCATAATAAACAGGAATTCCTGTCACTTTATATATCTTTTGGGCCAACTTCTTTAGTTTGTCTGCTTTTCCATTCTTAGTGATGTTTGTACGAATCATGTAAATTGAATACCATGCTGAATCCTCTTGTTTCGTTTTCTTCTTCAGTAAAAGGGCTCTCGAATCCAGTAAGCTGTGCAGCGTCGGCAAACAAGGTTATGCAGACATTGCTTCAAGGTCATCCGCAGTGTTCTACGACGATTGCTAGCAGAGGTACCAGAATGGACTGAAACTCCATGAAGATTAAATATTTCCGAAAGGAATGCATGCATTTCGATGAGCTTGGTGCCAGCCAGTGAGCATACTATTTCAAAATGGTACTATGTCAACTCTTAGAGGATGATCGCCAAGTGGCTACCTAGCATCCGCTTGACTCTTGCATATATTCTTCAGTATGAGGAAAGAAGACACACTATGCTGTGGTAGATTTCTGTACGGTACAAAAGCATAGATAGTCTCAGACCGTCGCATGGTAGCGTGTGATGGTTGATGCATAGGCAACAGTTCAATGCTAGCTAGGTAGAATTCGTCGCAGGAGTTGAGCACATCTGCAAAGGTTTTATTGCTAAGTTCTGGAGATCTTCCTGCCTTCCAGTATATATGAAGAAAACAAAAACATTCAATTTAGCTAGAGCCAGTAATTGTTTATTACGGTTGGTGTCACTGTTTTTGGTGATGTCATACAGTCTGGTTTAGTATTAACTCGTTCCCATTTTTATTAGATGTCGCTAGAGTCGCCGAGAAGACGAGGACTACAGAAAACTCCATGTAAATTTCAACCCCTAGTTGAGCAAGTCCTGCCGGCCAGGTCAGATAATATGCAGGAAAAATATCTGTCATGAGTAATTTGCGATTCTTAGGGACTTACTGAAAAATATACTGAAATTTCTGTCATGTACAATTTATCCTGCAAAACAACCTTGCATCTTGTCTCTCAAAAAATCAAAAAAATGTTGGGAATTTTGGGTATGTTTTCATGATTCATTAAGGACAACAATTGGCTCCCGACTGTACAATGCGCAGCATGAATATACACTGTGGTGTGATTAGTTGCACTTCTGACACTATACCAAAACGGAGTAAGGCAAGGAAAGAGAACACAATACATACAACAGAAATAAAAGCATCGTATGACTCCATACCATTGTCCGTAGGGTACAATTCTACCAGTATATACAATATTCTGAATAGCATTGCACAGGCTGCTTGTACATCAGACATTGCACATACTCGTGACAGTCTGTGAGATCAAACATGTCTAAAGGTCTGCCTATGCTAGATAGCCTCTTCCCTTGTTGGTTGATCGTTTGAATTTATACAGAAGCCATTAAAATGCATTAGTCTTCTAAAGTACAAAAATTGTGATAGGGTAAGAGATAGAACTTATGATACAATTCTTGTCTTTAAAATATATCCTACTGGCAATTTTGCGCATTTGAGAGACAAATATTAACTTCTACTTTTCTTAAGCTTTAAAGACTGAATGACTGGAACAAAAATAATTGTTAAAACTGACTACACAATTCCATGTTTTTTAGTGTTTTTAAATGTACTTATATATATGAAGGGTACAGGGGAAAAAAGATGAATGTCACAAGAAACTTGAATGGAGTTAAATGAATTTTAATGTTTGAAACGCTCTTACATCTACAATATGGCTTAGCACTGTATGAAATTTTTACATAATCTGAAGCATTATATTGTTTAACTAATGATATAACAGTGTGTCTAATAATGTAAAGACGAAGAACACATTTTTGGCAAAATTCGTTCTTAATGCACATTTTGCAGGTGAAAAATGATGAATGTCCATTATTCGCACAGAAAAAAAAGCAAAAGAAGATGAATCTCCATTTGAATTGTAAATACCTCAATAAAGAATATGAATGCTTTGTGAAATACACGAACAAAATGCAAATTCATAAAGTCACTCATTGGTCACAATGAGGAAGTTCATAGAACTTTCTTGCATATTTTCCACAGAATTTCTTCAAGTCTTGCAAGTCTTTATATTTTTCAAGAGAAATTGGAAGTGCCATATCATATTTTCTTGATGGATACACAAATTCAGCTTCTTCTAAATAAGGCTGGATGTTTCTCTTGCATTTTTCAAGTGTTGTCACACTTGAAGACCAAGCGCCGTTATATGTGTTCCTGTGTAGTACTAATTGAGTTGGTTGAGTGAGTACAATCTGAAGCTCACGGATGCCTTGTAATAAACAGGTAACTCAGCCATTACTCCACCTCTAAGTACACGGACTTTGTAACTGTATGAATGTGTATGTAAATTGGCGTCATCCTGATTTTGTCTTGGCCTTCTGCGTGAAACATCGTTAACAGTAATTAAACCCCCTAGATAACAGTTTTGTGAATTATAATTGTCCATTCTCTTAAATTGCACAAATATGTTATTTCTTTCTGTAGGAGGTATCACCGCAAAGCTTTTCAAACGAGAGCACTTGCAGTCTGTCCCTGTTTCATGAGTACTGCACAGCATTTTCTTTCTAACATCACTCACCCTTTGTTCTCCCAAAGTTATCATCCACTTCTGGGTCACTCATGTGAAACCAACAAAACCTGTATTCAAACTGACAATGTCAGAACTGAGACGACAATGTGTCTGTCAAGTAAAGGCTGTTGTTGTTATATTGCGCAATGAATCCGTATCGTACGCGACGATCTATTCCTACACAATGGATGGACAATCATCATTTTTGCCCTGTAAGCCTAGGACATCTATAGTTTTTCCCCTGCACACGTTTTTTTAAAATCTTCATTAAATATGTCTCTCTCAGCACTTTTAGCCTGTTTTGACATTTTAACCGTTAGTGTGGACTGCCTTTAATATCAAGGAAGCAAAATATCATTTTTTGTGATTTTGTGACATTCATCTTTTTTCCCCTGTACCCTTCATATATATATTTGTTAGTTCTTCACAGAAAGTCTTGTGATATTGATACATGTAAAGTGTATGTGAAAGATAATAATTTAAGCTATATGTGCAGTAACACATCTCATATAGGTAAAAGTCATGTTCAGTTAATAAATAGTAAATGAATAAGTTATATTTTTTGGCCATTAATGGAAATGGAAATAGAAATGCTGATATATATGCATCAATATGTATGTATTAATGCATACTATAAATTGATGGTATTTAATTGTCAAAAATACTTTGATGATAAATGTGGTCTTATCTTTTACAAATATATATTTTAATAGCACTCTATATACATGCACACACCAGAATATAAAAGGGTTTATTTTTTGTAAACATAAATGATTTATAGGTAGCTGAGCTACTAGCTTCAAAATATTATGCTGCATGCGAATAAACATATAAAATATGCTCTCCGAATATCTTATATTTGTGTGATAATTTATAGTAGCCAAAGTGTACCTTATTGCAATTTTCATTGCTTCATGAACGCAGTTATGTTGGACAAACTCGTATTCAAAGTTGCTTCACATGTGTGAGATTTTAGTATCTTGTAATATGTTCACATATACTTCTATCATAGGGATAGAAAATTAATGTGAAATATAATTTGACAAATATAATTTTTAAGCAACCAATACATAATGTAAAACAAATGCAGAACGATGAAAATAGTGTCTTAGGCGTTCAAGAACGCTTCCATAATTTACCTGCAAAATGGTGATTTTTCAGCACAGTGGTTTTATGGAGATGAATGCAAATGTTAAGAAGTTCAATAATTTTGTACATTATGATTTGTTTTTATAAACACTGTTACGTCGCTATGTGCAGATATCGCTTCATCTGCTGCCAATGCAATTTTGAGGCATTAATGTTCGTAAATATGCAATCTGTAGGTGTAAAATATACCAAAACTTTTTTGTGAACAACACACATAATCTTTTGTATGCACAAATTAGCAAGGTTTAGCATTATGCTTTTGATATAATTACACATAAAATTTAGACATCACAGCTTACATAGTTTAACATAAGTAGTTTCATTTGTAAGTTATAGTGTGTGTGTTAGTGAGTTAAAATATTTGTGAAGTATATATTGCAAATAGAGACTTGCGCATTTACCGACTATTCTAAATAATATAATGAATAACTGCGCACGTGTATACCTGAAATATAAATACCATTGTTATTAATTCATGTAAAAATGTGATACTTTTAGTTGTAGAAAATTTACACTTTGTGTTATGTATGGATGTTATGAATATACTGTACATCAAGGTGTTAATTGTTTGTTAGATTTCCTGCGGAAAAAATAGCAAAGCTATCTGGAGTAGGATCTCATAGTTTAATTGGTGTTGATATACGTTGCACGTGTTACAATACCATAATTTGATTCATATCAATGTCAATACTTTTATCCTGTATATACTTGTAAATAAATATTTTTTATGTATATGTATTGGTATATTATTTCGTATTAATCTTTATAAGCCAGCTGATGCATCTGGCCCCCTTCTGAACGTCTGGTACAATGGCAGGGTGAGAAATCATTGAAGATTGGTGGGGAGAGAATGATCTTAATCTAGAGGCTCACCTCCACGTAGCCTACACATGTGCGAGGGTCATCCAGAAAATAAATACCGTTTGGTTAAACAAAATGAAAAAAAAATACAATATTTATTGGGAAAAACAATTCTGTAATATACCTGAAGCTTCCTTCACTTCTCTACATAATCACCTCCTACATTTAACATTTGTCGTATCTGAGCACGAGCTTCAGAATTCCCATGTTATACTCTTCCGCCGCCAGGTCATTAAGCCAGGTGGTCACTGCATTCTCCAACTCTTCTTCACTTCCAAAACGTTTACCGCCCAGAAACGCTTTCAGCTTAGGGAAAGGTGGAAATCGCTAGGAGCAAGGTCCGGACTATAGGGTGGACGATCAAAAATTTCCCATCCGAATTGATCCAGCAATTCTTGAGTTGCACCAGCAGTGTGAGGGCGGGCATTGTCGTGCAGAAGCACAATTCCTCCAAAAAAGCATTCCTCGCCTCCTGTTTTGGATGGCTCGCCGTAGTTTTCTTAGTTTCTCACAATAACGATTTGCATTGATCGTAGTGCCTTTTGGCATAAAATCCACCAAAAGAACACCATTACGATCCCAAAAGACGGTTGCCATGACCTTAATGAACTGGCGGCAGAAGAGTATAACATGGGAATTCTGAAGCTCGTGCCCAGATACGACAAATGTTAAAATGTAGGAGGTGATTATGTAGAGACGTGAAGGAAGCTTCAGGTATATTACAGAATTGTTTTTTCCAATAAATATTGTGTTTTTCATTTTGTATAACCAAACGGTCGTTATTTTCTGGATGACCCTCGTATATAAATTTCATATATACTTATAATGTTATTAAATGTAAAAATAAATTACTAAATAATTGAAGGTACATTATTATTTTTATTCAATATATATATATATATATATATATATATATATATAAAAAAGCAGCAAACTAATTTCTTTACTAACTGGTTAAAGATGTCAATAAATTATGAAATAATTTCATGGTTTCATTATGTATAAGTTTTTATTTAGTTCTTGCTTTATGTTAATACAAATCAAAAAAATTTCATACTTATTATTGTCTTGCATTACTGTTTTACTTTTATTGTAGGTGTAATTAGATCTGTTAATGATCTCTTAAGAGAGAGAGAAAGCATTCAACACTCACAACCACACTACTTAGTGTGTTTTTTCGGTATTATTCTTAGTAAAGTATATTTAAATCAAAAGAAATTGCTTATATTTTGTTTGTTATAACAAAAACTCTCTCCCCGGAAATTTTTGGTGGGGGGAGATTTAAAGGAAAGATTGTTGGTGTGGGGAAATCCCCCTGTCCCCTCAGGATTTCGCACCCTGTACATTGGGATGCACATGTATTGCTCAACAAATTGTTTATGACAATTTTTATTATATTTTCTGCATTGATTTCTGAGTATGCTGGTGCAGAGGTTGTTAGCAGTGTTTGATGTTTTGTTCCAGTTCTCCATGCTCTCGTTGGGTAAAACAAAGTGAATAAACATAGTGATGGACAATTTGCTTGTCAATACTTACGCACAGGATGGCCATAAAGTATTTCCAACATTACAAAGGTTTATTGCAAAGAAACTATTACAGTCACAGCTGCATGGCTTGTGCCAATAGAAAGAGAAACTTATAATTTTTCTCTTCGTTCCGTGGAGAGGCTGAGTTGGGAATAGAAGGCGCTGCAATTCGCGATTAAAATTACCACATGAGCGCTAGTGTCGCTTCCAACATGGCCGCTGTATGTAGGATAAATCTTTGTTTACAGTAGTAGTACGTAATAGCAGCGTGTTGTCATGGCAGGTATGGAAGAAACGTTTAAATTACGCGATATTTTTAAATATTGAGCATGCAATGTGAATTCCAGGAACTACCGTATAAGGTGAAGAAGCTATGCTGAGAACGAAGCATTTAATTATGATAGGCAAAAAAAAATACAGAAAACACAGACGAAACTAATGTATAATATGGTGGCAGTGGCCACTGAAATTAATAGAACAAAGAAGAAAAAGCATATATATATATATATATATATATATATATATATATATATATATATATACACACACACACGCGCACTTGTTCTTCAAAGCAGTGCTGTTTCATCTGCCCCTCAGGTTGTAAGTGGGCTCTCGGAAATGATTTGAAAATAAAGCAATTCACCTGTATTGCAAAGCTTGTGCAGGAGAAAATGTAAACATACCGTTGCAGTTCATCCTCCAAAGAGGCAGGCTGGTTTAATAATAACACAGGATAATAATAATAGAATTAACAATTTCATCGAGGTTATCTTCACTGAAAAGGGACTTACTAAATGAAACGGCAACATTAGCAATTCGATTTTCTTCTTCAACTCTCGGAAAATAAAGTGAACAGACTCGTGCATTCTTCGAAATTTCCTTTCCGCATTTCAATATTATCCCCCCATGCCAATCTTCTGTCAATCAATTCTGTTTTCCCCGATTTATTTACAAATTTAATTTTGTTGATTCCAAGGGGTGGAAACACATGAAAACCTTTTCATTTCTTCTGACCCATAAAACGATTTAGAGGGGGGAAGTAGACCTTACTCTTTCACACATTCCCCATGCTTTAAACGACTTCAACACAACGTATCCTACGTACATAGAGTAGTTCCTGAAAATTCCACCAGATGGTATATCTGGTAATTTCAATCGCGAATCGCTGGTACTGAAAATGGCGTTTTCCTGACAGGAAACAATCGCCAGGCATAACCTCCCTCGACTTTTTCCCGCGGGATTATATCCAGAGGCGTGGCCTGAAGGGGGTTCACGTAGCACGTGAACACCCAACCGAAAACGGAAAATTTTCAATTTGTTTTTTTTTTCTGCAAAATAAAGCACTACATTTCAATATACTTATTTTACAAAGCAGCTTTTCTCGTTCACAAAGTCTTCACAATTCTTCAAATTTCCCAATTTCCCCGACTGTTGACAAGAAAAGCTCACCAGGTTAGGCAGGGAGAGCTCGGGGCACATCTGGCGCTGTGAACTCCCTCTGCTGTATTCTTCCTGTGTTGTAGCTCCACCGAAGGAGCCGAGAGAAACCAAAGGGGGAACTGGGAATCGGAGCACGTGCCCTTCCGAAAGAATACTCAACAGATGGCAGCATTCGGAGAATGCCGATAGCGACGGAGGGACGACGTATTCCTTTCGTTTAGCTTCTGTATTGGGGAAAAGTAAGCAGTAGTTAAGATATGCAAGCACTGTTTGCATTGTTATAGTAATTCCGAAGATCTTCGATGTTTAGTCTAATATCTTTCTTTTCCAATACATTTCACCAAAACTTAAGGCCGCAAACCTACTAAACAACTCCATTGTAAATAGTTGTCGCGCGCCCAAAACATTGCATGGCGAAGGTTTTAAGTTCTACCTAAAACACTATATCGCCAAAATGAGCAGGTTAACACTCACACCGATAGTTAAAATGTGTTGCTTAAACCTTTAGATAATGGACATGAATCAAAACGAAAGAAGGCTAAGACACTGTTAGCAGAAAATAATATTTATTTTGGTACACATGTAAAACGAGTATGGGTAATTACCAGTTTCATTTCTTGCAAAATAAATTATAATTGTTATAAACTCCTACAGATAAGCTTTAAAACAATAACTTTTAAGTATCGCGAGTTGCATTCTCATCATGAAAATTGAGCATTGCCAGAGACTTACGAATAAAATAGAGCTGCTGTGAAATTACAAATAGCTATTTAAAAAAAATCACATATTCGACGGTATCATGATTAGCTAAAATGAGAGTGGGGTTAATTTTTAGGAGCAAGAAAAGGAATTTCCAAAATTAAAATAAAGAGAAAAGTAATTGTTTATTGGTTTGGTTTACTTTAATTCGCTTTTCTGCCACTTTTGGCTAATCGCCGAGATGAGGATGCGTAATGACATGATAAAACTGATGAAGAAGACATCAATGCCCTGGCTGAGATTCGAACCCTGGACCTCTAGCGTGTAGGACGCTGTGCTAACCACTCTGCTATGGAGTTGGGCGAGGAGGAAAGTTAAAGAATTTCAATAATTCAAATTTGCAAAAGATTGATTGATTGATTTGTTGTTTTAAATTGACTTTATGTACAGGAAGGCTAATCGGGACTTAACCTACAGTTTAAAGTGGGATCCGAACCAAGTTTGCAAAAGAAATTTTGCAATGTAATTGTTCCATGTTTTTGAGGGAGTCTTCACGGCCGACAGAAGGCGGGGGGTGTTAAGCAGACACAATAATTCGCAATAAATTAAAATTGGCCTGTATTTTGTAAATGTATTTTCGCTAAGCACTCTGGAAGAGTGTCTACACAATGCGCTGCAAATGCAAGGTCCCAGGTTTATATCGTCGATAAAACACGCGCTCTTATATTCATACTGTTGCCTTTCGTCCACATTTAGCAAAGACACTCGAAGAAAATAGAAAAATCTTAGCTTCGATTCTTGAGAGAAATTTCGTCTTTTGTATCTCGATTAACCAATGTCACTTAGGTTCACTGTTCTCTTCTCTGCGTTTGTGATCAATAATTGATTAGCATGCGTGTTTGTTGTCCCCTCGATCTGGGGGAGGGGTGTAACTTTTCCAGAGGCGTCCCGTGAACGCATACGGTACATTTTGCGCATGCGTCAATTGTGGGGAAAAGCACAGCTTGCTCTGCGACAACATCCATGAGCATTTCTACATTCTAATTTATTCATATAGGAGAAGTATTTATTTTACACGAGAGCGCTCACATAAGCTTATATTACATTTCTTGGATCTGAAGTGAAAGAAAGTAATAATTCTTTTCCCACAATTGACGCATGCGTCACTTTTCTCTGAACTTTTCTCTGATTTCAGGTTGGCTGTGAACACCCAAGGATTTACTCCCACGCGACGCCACTGGTTATATCGTGGATAGAGTGTATACAACACGTGTATCTGATCTGGACACACTGAGAAGAAGGATGACTGACGCTGTTGCTGGTGTCACCCAAGAAGGGATGCACACATGGGGCGAAATTGAATATCGCTCAGACGTTCTGCGGGCAACAAAGGGGACATATGTGGAAGTGCATTGACATTGTAAATAAACTTTGTGAGTTTCTAAACCTTTGTAATGTTGGAAATACTTTATGTCAATCTTGCATATTACAATAATCCCTTGTAGGAACAAGAAGTAACCTTTGTCGCCATGTATGATTTTTTACCAAGTAACAGTGGACTTCACAACAGGGTTGTTAAGGTCCAGGTACCCATAAATTCTATTGGGTTCCGCTGCAGGACAGTAACCTTTTTTCTCGCACAATTTAGATTCTGTACAAGTTGCGTATTGTTACATTGAAAAAATGTTCCTGGACCGAATTGAAATTCATTCTTGAAAAAAAATTCCTGGACCGAATTGAAATTCATTCTGGAAAAAAATGTTCCTGGACCGAATTGAAATTCATTCTGGAAAAAAGGTTCCTGGACCGAATTGAAATTCATTCTGGAAAAAAATGTTCCTGGACCGAATTGAAATTCATTCTGGAAAACAGGTTCCTGGACCGAATTGAAATTCATTCTGGAAAAAAGTTCCTGGACCGAATTGAAATTGATTCCGGAAAAAAAAAGTTCCTGGACCGAATTGAAATTCATTCTCGAAAAAATGTTCCTGGACCGAATTGAAATTCATTCTGGAAAACAGGTTCCTGGACCGAATTGAAATTCATTCTGGAAAAAATGTTCCTGGACCGAATTGAAATTCATTCTGGAAAAAAATGTTCCTGGACCGAATTGAAATTCATTCTGGAAAAAAAAGTTCCTGGACCGAATTGAAATTCATTCTGGAAAACAGGTTCCTGGACCGAATTGAAATTCATTCTGGAAAAAATGTTCCTGGACCGAATTGAAATTCATTCTGGAAAAAAATGTTCCTGGACCGAATTGAAATTCATTCTGGAAATCAGGTTCCTGGACCGAATTGAAATTCATTGTGAAAAAAAGTTCCTGGACCGAATTGAAATTCATTCTGGAAAACAGGTTCCTGGACCGAATTGAAATTCATTCTGGAAAAATGTTCCTGGACCGAATTGAAATTGATTCCGGAAAAAAAAGTTCCTGGACCGAATTGAAATTCATTCTGGAAAAAATGTTCCTGGACCGAATTGAAATTCATTCTGGAAAAAAATGTTCCTGGACCGAATTGAAATTCATTCTGGAAAACAGGTTCCTGGACCGAATTGAAATTCATTCTGGAAAAAAATGTTCCTGGACCGAATTGAAATTCATTGTGAAAAAAAGTTCCTGGACCGAATTGAAATTCATTCTGGAAAAAAGGTTCCTGGACCGAATTGAAATTCATTCTGGAAAACAGGTTCCTGGACCGAATTGAAATTCATTGTGAAAAAAAGTTCCTGGACCGAATTGAAATTCATTCTGGAAAACAGGTTCCTGGACCGAATTGAAATTCATTCTGGAAAAAAGTTCCTGGACCGAATTGAAATTGATTCCGGAAAAAAAAAGTTCCTGGACCGAATTGAAATTCATTCTGGAAAAAATGTTCCTGGACCGAATTGAAATTCATTCTGGAAAAAAATGTTCCTGGACCGAATTGAAATTCATTCTGGAAAACAGGTTCCTGGACCGAATTGAAATTCATTCTGGAAAAAAATGTTCCTGGACCGAATTGAAATTCATTCTGGAAAAAAGGTTCCTGGACCGAATTGAAATTCATTCTGGAAAAAAGTTCCTGGACCGAATTGAAATTGATTCCGGAAAAAAAAAGTTCCTGGACCGAATTGAAATTCATTCTGGAAAAAAGGTTCCTGGACCGAATTGAAATTGATTCCGGAAAAAAAAAGTTCCTGGACCGAATTGAAATTCATTCTGGAAAAAAATGTTCCTGGACCGAATTGAAATTCATTCTGGAAAAAAGGTTCCTGGACCGAATTGAAATTCATTCTGGAAAAAAGGTTCCTGGACCGAATTGAAATTCATTCTGGAAAAAAGGTTCCTGGACCGAATTGAAATTCATTCTGGAAAAAATGTTCCTGGACCGAATTGAAATTCATTCTGGAAAAAATGTTCCTGGACCGAATTGAAATTCATTCTGGAAAAAAGGTTCCTGGACCGAATTGAAATTCATTCTGGAAAAAAGGTTCCTGGACCGAATTGAAATTCATTCTGGAAAAAAGGTTCCTGGACCGAATTGAAATTCATTCTGGAAAAAATGTTCCTGGACCGAATTGAAATTCATTCTGGAAAAAATGTTCCTGGACCGAATTGAAATTCATTCTGGAAAAAAGGTTCCTGGACCGAATTGAAATTCATTCTGGAAAAAATGTTCCTGGACCGAATTGAAATTCATTCTGGAAAAAATGTTCCTGGACGGAATTGAAATTCATTCTGGAAAAAAGGTTCCTGGACCGAATTGAAATTCATTCTGGAAAAAAGGTTCCTGGACCGAATTGAAATTCATTCTGGAAAACAGGTTCCTGGACCGAATTGAAATTCATTCTGGAAAAAAATGTTCCTGGACCGAATTGAAATTCATTCTGGAAAACAGGTTCCTGGACCGAATTGAAATTCATTCTGGAAAAAAGTTCCTGGACCGAATTGAAATTGATTCTGGAAAAAAATGTTCCTGGACCGAGTTCAAATTGATCCGGAAAGGGGTTCTGGACCGAATTGAAATGATTTAAATATGAAAAGGTTACACACTGTCTAGAACTCATTTACGTTTGCTGATTTTCTCTCCCAGTCAGGGATTGAATTTATTTACAATTCCTGAACCAGGGTTGACCGATCGAAAGTTGCCTTCTAAAAATATCCGCGAGTACGTTTTACATTGCTCAGTCGGTAACGCATCTGACTACCATGCTCAAGGTCCCGGGTTCGATCCCCGGCCGGTTCAAATCCGGGAACTTTTCTAACTGTGGAAGCGGCCCCGGCGCCCACCCAGCGTCGAATAACATGGGTACCTGGGGGAAACCCTGGGGGGTAAAGGCGGTCAGGGGCGTGATGCTGATCACATCACCCCCACTCACGACCGGATCAAGAAAGTGTGGGGCGTTACCCCCACACCCCCTATACGCCTTCATGGCGTGGTGCTATGCACAGGGGAAGACTTTACCTTTTTTTTTTTTTTACGTTTTACATTGGAATGTCACACTGCGGTTGTAGAAAGCGTAGCACAGGGAATAAATCAAAACGCTGTTGTTCTCTCGTGGGCCAGGTTCAAAAACTCCCTTGTCGAAGAGTTACTGTACATAACGCAATGGATTAGTGTGGTGTCACATTGAGTTCAAACAAACCCGTCACGTGTTGCTCCGGCATCCGCTCCAGGAACCGCAGCCAATAGGAGCAGTCGATGAGGTAACGTGAGGCTGCTGTGCTCCCAGCAGATATCACAACAGGTGACGGGCAATGCTGCTACAACCAAGTGAAGGGACGCGCGCGAGAGAATGGGGCTACATGGAGAGTGGCAACGTGCTGCAGCGTTTGCGTTTCGCCTATATCTACCTTGTACCTTAGATTCTCGAGGCAGCCAGCACCTGGATTAGTCTTTCATGCTCACAAGTGGATAATTGTTTATCGTCAGGTCCGTATTCGATCCAAGTTGCGTATTGTTTCATTTCAACTTGGACCCTATTTAAACTGATTCGGAAAAAAGGTTCCTGGACCTAATTGAAATACTTTACAGATAAAAAGGTTCTTTACGGTCCAGAACCCATTTACCCTTGCTGATTTTCTCTCCTGGACCGGAATTAATTTATTTAAAATTCCTGAACCTTTAACAACCCTGCTTCACAGCACAGCACAAGGTATGGAGCATGTCAAGTTTGATTACAAGGATATATAATTGTCTTAATCATTAACATGATAAAATTTGCACAATGACGATACATACACGTTCCTTTACATTTAGAAACCTGGACATTGCATAAAATGATCTATATCTTGGCACTAGGGGCGTGCGGGATCCCGAAACGTCTGGGCCGGGATCGGGAAAAGAATTTCCCGTCCCGATCCCGACTTCGGGAAATGACTTCCCGACTTTTCTGGTTCCCGACAAGTCGTAAAATACCGAATGGTCATTTTAAAAAGTCGTTAATTCTCGACGTTTTCTGCATTGTAAATGTCTGTAACGTATCGGAAATTGTTAGTTTTTGAACCAGAAATGCAAAAACAATCAGTGAAAATGACGTGTAGAATTCGAGATTTCCAGATCTTCGGGAAATTTCGAACATATCGCATCCCGAAAATTTCCCGAATATCCGCGCTTTCCAGATTTCACCAGCGTGCATCAGATCGGTGCACCAAAAATGACGTCAAATTCGGTGAAATTCGGAAAGCTTCATGCCCAAACAAATGAAAGTTAGATTCGGAATGCGCACGCATATCCGCGTTTATGACGAAAAAATCACCATCAGTGACTAAATCACAGAAGATATTTCATGAATACTCGTATATATTTTCACTTAACGACATCTTACTTTGCATGTGCAGTACGAATTTAAGTGGTATTCTTTTGTAAAGATATGGAATTTTGCAAATGGATGCTTTCCTGCATGTTGCAGCAGAAGATGGACGCATGTTTTGATGCATCGACATACTTTGTTTCATTTTGCGTGCAAGTGAAGGAGAAGTAGTATTTAAAATGTCGACAGTTTATGTCTGCATCCACTTAATTCGCCCTCCGTGCAACAAAATCGGTGTGACATTTCGTACTGTTGCCTACAGAACGCATATCACGAATCAGAAGAAGCTTCGGTTCAGACGACGCCATCTTGATTCACCAGCCGCACCAGCTCTTGAGGCTGGTGTAAATTGATGACGTCATGGTTTAACCTGGTGAAAGCTTTGGTGCGCCCCGGTGAAATACGGAAAGCCGAAGCGTGCATCAGTGGTGCACCACTGGAAACCGCAGTTTGTCGGGAAATTGAGAATTTTTCCGATCCCGAATGTCGGAATGTAAAAAAAATTCCGTCCGGATCCCGTCCCGACCCAAAAAATTGTCTCGTTGTCCCCTCGATCTCGTTGGTCCAGGAACATTTTTTTCCAGAATGAATTTCAATTCGGTCCAGGAACCTGTTTTCCAGAATGAATTTCAATTCGGTCCAGGAACATTTTTTTCCAGAATGAATTTCAATTCGGTCCAGGAACATTTTTTCCAGAATGAATTTCAATTCGGTCCAGGAACTTTTTTTTTCCGGAATCAATTTCAATTCGGTCCAGGAACTTTTTTCCAGAATGAATTTCAATTCGGTCCAGGAACCTGTTTTCCAGAATGAATTTCAATTCGGTCCAGGAACTTTTTTTCACAATGAATTTCAATTCGGTCCAGGAACCTGTTTTCCAGAATGAATTTCAATTCGGTCCAGGAACCTTTTTTCCAGAATGAATTTCAATTCGGTCCAGGAACTTTTTTTCACAATGAATTTCAATTCGGTCCAGGAACATTCAAATTGATCCGGAAAGGGGTTCTGGACCGAATTGAAATGATTTAAATATGAAAAGGTTACACACTGTCTAGAACTCATTTACGTTTGCTGATTTTCTCTCCCAGTCAGGGATTGAATTTATTTACAATTCCTGAACCAGGGTTGACCGATCGAAAGTTGCCTTCTAAAAATATCCGCGAGTACGTTTTACATTGCTCAGTCGGTAACGCATCTGACTACCATGCTCAAGGTCCCGGGTTCGATCCCCGGCCGGTTCAAATCCGGGAACTTTTCTAACTGTGGAAGCGGCCCCGGCGCCCACCCAGCGTCGAATAACATGGGTACCTGGGGGAAACCCTGGGGGGTAAAGGCGGTCAGGGGCGTGATGCTGATCACATCACCCCCACTCACGACCGGATCAAGAAAGTGTGGGGCGTTACCCCCACACCCCCTATACGCCTTCATGGCGTGGTGCTATGCACAGGGGAAGACTTTACCTTTTTTTTTTTTTTACGTTTTACATTGGAATGTCACACTGCGGTTGTAGAAAGCGTAGCACAGGGAATAAATCAAAACGCTGTTGTTCTCTCGTGGGCCAGGTTCAAAAACTCCCTTGTCGAAGAGTTACTGTACATAACGCAATGGATTAGTGTGGTGTCACATTGAGTTCAAACAAACCCGTCACGTGTTGCTCCGGCATCCGCTCCAGGAACCGCAGCCAATAGGAGCAGTCGATGAGGTAACGTGAGGCTGCTGTGCTCCCAGCAGATATCACAACAGGTGACGGGCAATGCTGCTACAACCAAGTGAAGGGACGCGCGCGAGAGAATGGGGCTACATGGAGAGTGGCAACGTGCTGCAGCGTTTGCGTTTCGCCTATATCTACCTTGTACCTTAGATTCTCGAGGCAGCCAGCACCTGGATTAGTCTTTCATGCTCACAAGTGGATAATTGTTTATCGTCAGGTCCGTATTCGATCCAAGTTGCGTATTGTTTCATTTCAACTTGGACCCTATTTAAACTGATTCGGAAAAAAGGTTCCTGGACCTAATTGAAATACTTTACAGATAAAAAGGTTCTTTACGGTCCAGAACCCATTTACCCTTGCTGATTTTCTCTCCTGGACCGGAATTAATTTATTTAAAATTCCTGAACCTTTAACAACCCTGCTTCACAGCACAGCACAAGGTATGGAGCATGTCAAGTTTGATTACAAGGATATATAATTGTCTTAATCATTAACATGATAAAATTTGCACAATGACGATACATACACGTTCCTTTACATTTAGAAACCTGGACATTGCATAAAATGATCTATATCTTGGCACTAGGGGCGTGCGGGATCCCGAAACGTCTGGGCCGGGATCGGGAAAAGAATTTCCCGTCCCGATCCCGACTTCGGGAAATGACTTCCCGACTTTTCTGGTTCCCGACAAGTCGTAAAATACCGAATGGTCATTTTAAAAAGTCGTTAATTCTCGACGTTTTCTGCATTGTAAATGTCTGTAACGTATCGGAAATTGTTAGTTTTTGAACCAGAAATGCAAAAACAATCAGTGAAAATGACGTGTAGAATTCGAGATTTCCAGATCTTCGGGAAATTTCGAACATATCGCATCCCGAAAATTTCCCGAATATCCGCGCTTTCCAGATTTCACCAGCGTGCATCAGATCGGTGCACCAAAAATGACGTCAAATTCGGTGAAATTCGGAAAGCTTCATGCCCAAACAAATGAAAGTTAGATTCGGAATGCGCACGCATATCCGCGTTTATGACGAAAAAATCACCATCAGTGACTAAATCACAGAAGATATTTCATGAATACTCGTATATATTTTCACTTAACGACATCTTACTTTGCATGTGCAGTACGAATTTAAGTGGTATTCTTTTGTAAAGATATGGAATTTTGCAAATGGATGCTTTCCTGCATGTTGCAGCAGAAGATGGACGCATGTTTTGATGCATCGACATACTTTGTTTCATTTTGCGTGCAAGTGAAGGAGAAGTAGTATTTAAAATGTCGACAGTTTATGTCTGCATCCACTTAATTCGCCCTCCGTGCAACAAAATCGGTGTGACATTTCGTACTGTTGCCTACAGAACGCATATCACGAATCAGAAGAAGCTTCGGTTCAGACGACGCCATCTTGATTCACCAGCCGCACCAGCTCTTGAGGCTGGTGTAAATTGATGACGTCATGGTTTAACCTGGTGAAAGCTTTGGTGCGCCCCGGTGAAATACGGAAAGCCGAAGCGTGCATCAGTGGTGCACCACTGGAAACCGCAGTTTGTCGGGAAATTGAGAATTTTTCCGATCCCGAATGTCGGAATTTAAAAAAAATTCCGTCCGGATCCCGTCCCGACCCAAAAAATTGTCTCGCACACCCGTAAAAGCTGACCGCTCAGGAGAAGATCCCTGACGGAAGTGAAGTGACAGGCGGCAGGCGATTCCACTATTAGGGTCGGGGGGTGTGCACCCTGAGTGAAAAACACATGTGGGTTCGCTGTAACCGGTGTAGCGACGCAAGTCGTTTAGGATTACCAGAAGTTCTCTTTTACCCGGACAAATCCTGTTTTTCGGGTACTAAAAATGCTCCGGGGGGGTTTTTTAGGAAAATTTGGAAATATCCTATTTTTTGGGGTATAGACAGCTGCTTAACTTCAAGATTAGTAACAACATGTTATTTGTAAACAATTGTAAATATTGTTTCCGTTTTCAATTTCAAAATAAAGAAATACAAGACTCTCAGTTGCAAGCGCAAAGAAAATGAACTTTTCTTGCAACAAAGGAAAATTGTTGGACCTTTGCGTCCCTTCTGTTGTCACCGCCGCGCCGCGTGAGGTTTTGATTTCAAAGCATTTACGACATGATATCTACCGCGGTTCTTGGTGAGCAGCAAGTTTATATGTATATATGTATATGTATGTATATACTTTGATTTTAGTTTCATGACAGAATTCAGAAATAAACAGTATTTTTTAACTGCCGTACTCTTGTTGTTACATGGCAGTGGAGAAGTGAAATTCTGTCGATCAGCGATCTGAACCATGCCAAAATGCAAATGTGTTTTTAGTGACGTCTTACAAAAACGGTTTCCTGACTTAAGGCCTGGAAGAAAAAAACTCCGAGGCAGAATGTCAATTTATGTTATTCTTTTAAAGTAAGAGACCAAGCTTCGCAACCGTATAATATTAGGAGCATAGTGAATAAATATTAGAATATTCAGACATTTGCCTACAATGAGGCCTATTATTTGTTATACGGAAACGGTGTAAAATTATTTTGTGATCTATAAACCCACCAAAACACCAGTAACCACAAAACGTGTGTCCTCGTCTAAAGTTAACAACATTTTGCAATCTAAAAATGCCTTCTTTTTTAAAGTTTGTCATTTGGTAACCCTAAAGTCGTTGCCGTATATTCTTTTTAAAATTCTTTGAAATACAGTCTAAATAATGCACAGGATAAGCAATACAAAAGTGTTCTGGCCACTGAAAGAAAAGCAGCAAACTGTTGCTGCGGACACACGCTCTGCGTGATTGACGTAAATCAATTCCCACGGACTTCGAAAAGCCGCAGCGGAAGCTTTCTGCTACCCCTAAAATCTGCAAATGGACCGAACCTTTCCTTCACACCCGCTCTTTGTCACCCCTCGTTTGGGGATCTTCTCGTGAATGGTGAGCTGTACTTTGTCACACTTCAAAGTCACACTTTGGCACAGTATTCCCTAAAACAACAACGTCAAAGTTGAATTTTCAACGTAGCCTCAGCTTGCACTTCAGGCTGTACACTGGAATGAGGCTCAATGGTAGCTGAAAATTCCATGTCACCATATGCTTCGCCAAAATATTGTACGTCATCGTCGCGATATCGTACACGCACAGTACTGGACAAATTAAGAATTGATGACGATTTTGATTTTTGATTTGATTTAGTTTATTTTACTTCGCGTTTTGTGCCTCTTGGCTAATTTGCGAAGATGGGGATGAGTGATGAAATGATGAAATTGATGAATGGACATTCACAAACAACCAAGCCCGACCGGGATTCGAACCCGGGACCCTTGGCGTCGCAGCGCGATGTGCTAACCACTCGGCCACAGGGTCGGGCAAGAATTGATGACGAAAATGCAGGTAAATTTAGGGGTTAGTTCATAGAAGGGCGTAAACTCATAAACATAGTTGGAAGATAATGAACAAAAACTATCTGCATGACAGATTACAAGTAGGTCTGCACCAGAAACTTATGAAGTTCTTCAATTACTACCGGTCGTATGGTATTTATAAGGGCCGAGTCTGCTGCCACGCACGTGTCAGCAGTAAGAATAAGCGTCAAATTTGCTCCTGCCACGTAATTCGTCTGATAAAAGGATGTTACAAATCTTGAGAGAAATGCAAGTTATGATTAGTGGGAACGAATGTACAGGTAATTTAGAACCTTTTTCTTTAGAAAGCATTTAGCGATATTATTTTAATGCTAACAGAACCTAACCTAACTACGAGAGCATTTAGGTTTATTATTAGAAGAATGCCGAGGGACCTAATCTTAAAACATTTTTGTGTAAGTAATCGCTACAACTTCACAGTATGTGTTACAGACGTAATTGCATACATAGCATGATGAAATCACGATAAAACAAAGACCGAGTTTGCTGCCACGCGCATCTCTTTTGAGGTTCCAACAGAAAAGAACGTTGCAGCAGACACTACCATTTATAAGATATAAAATCGCCAACCAATACTTGGACATATCCGTCATGTGGTCAGTAACCCCGAAATATAGAGGGTATGTAACACTGCAAGTAGGGTGAGGAAGAGAGAGGGTGTGGGTGCTGTGGATACGTGTTTTCTTTACTGTGGCCATCGTCCTGTGTTATTCTGTTCTTTTTTGTGCTGTCCCTCCCCCTTGTCTTTTATAAGAAAATAACTCCCAGGGTTGACAAACGAGACGAGCCATCGATTTGGAGTGGTGCATGTAATTACTCGATTAGGGATCTTCTTCGAAAACTATTTGCATAATCAAAACAAATAAGAAAAACAGGAAAGTTTTCATTAAAATTAAAAGTGTCTCAGTAAAAGAGAATGTCCACTTTATGCACAGAAACGCTAATTGGGACTCGACCTTCATTACAAGCCAACGACGTGTGGTTATGTAGCAGCAATGTTATTAATAAATCATTTTGTTTGAACACGGAATTATACAGGCCACGTCTTCAGTAATTTCCACAATGCAGTGCAAAGACATGAACATTCCCAAAATCACACTCGTGCAGTGACGTACAAATGGAGGATTGGTGGGGGTCATAACCCCTCTTTTGGCATAGTATTCCTAAAAAAGGAAGGCTAAAGGCAGGAAAAAAATATGGCAAAAATACACATTGTAACATTGTTGGGTCCGGGTCAGCCGGGGGAGAAAGAGGCTCCTTTACAATTCAAGCCCCCTCCTGTGTGTATACCAGTGATTTATCCACCCCCCCCCCCCCCCACCGCCAAATGTCCTCAATGCCCTCCTAAAATTATTCACCAATGACCAATTTTTGGTAATTTTTGGTCCAAATTTGCCCTTAGTCCCTCCACCCTCAATATTACATTTGAGTCGTTGAGTTTGTGTTTAAAGTCCACTTTATGCACATTAAGGCTAATCGGGACTGGACCTACAGTTTAAAGTGGGATCCGAACCACTTGTGCCTCAGCCGGGTGTCGAACCCGGGATCCCTTGATTACAAGGCGACGACGCTATCACTGCGCCATCGGGGAGTCCCTAATATTACATTTGAAAATGTTATAATTAGCCGAAATGAAAAACTCAAAAATGACCCATCGCTTACCTATCACGAAAATTCACGGCACGCCTCTCGTCTGCACCCTGCATCTGAAAGATCAGAAACTCAAATTACTTGAAAATAGGAGTTGTAGCTTTCCTGGCGACATGATTCGAACAGGTGTTCTCGGGTTACCAATAGGTTAGATTCAATGAAAAATAAACAAAGTAGGATTATGATTGAGAACATTATTGAATATGATGATTGATTGATTGTGTTGAAGCTCCGAACTGTTGTGGTCCTTCACCGCTGAGGTTATGATAAAAAAACAACACTCGCGTAATGATTACACGTGGATTTATTGTATAGAAATATAAGTGAACTGGAAACTACATATGATAATACAGAGCGTTAAGAAGAACGAACTTGTGCAACGCAATCTGTCTCTGTTGTCCGCTCGACGACGTTCTATTGTTTTTCGTAATTCTTAACGCCAAGAGATGGCGCTGGTTGGCTTCTACATACTGTTTTGCGATTGACGGAACATATTGATTTAGCTTCGCGTTTTGTGCCTCTTAGCTAATTTGCGAAGATGGGGATGAGTGATGAAATGATGAAATTGATCAATGGACTTTCACAAACAACCAAGCCCAAGCGGGATTCGAACCCGGTTGCATATGATGAGAAATTGACACTTTCATAGGTAAAATAATAGTTTGATATTGAACATACCCAGTTTTGTAACATAGGCGTGCGCAGACCCTCTGATTAGGGTGTAAAAAGCCTGCATGAAAGTTGAGCCTGGGAGAGAAAAATATCATTATATCTCGACCACAAGGAAAAAAACCTCGCGTCGAAAGCGTTCGCGCATCTTCCCTGCCGTTATCCGTGCTCGGGGCAGTGTTGCCAGGTCAGACTTGAAAAAATTGGGAGATTGATCCTTGGGAAACCAGAAGATCTTCTACAAAATCCGATGATCTAATAGTAGCGGATGAACAACGTTCTCGGGGGCGGCATACGCGTGCGCACTGGGGGGCAAGAGAGCGTCCGCAGATTTTTTCCAGCGAGGGGGGAAACAATGTATTTTTATCAGGCGGGTAAACGAGTCATATTACCCCGTAATAATGTTGCCCTCTCAGAAAACACCACTTGAGTTTGAAATTATCACGTTCCTACATCCCTATTATAATAATGGATGTCAATTACTATGACTGAAATCAACTCATACGTCTGAAATAATAGGTACTTTTATGTCAATATTAAATTTTCCAGAAGAGGAGGGGGTGGCGACCATCCTTGCACTTCTTTCTGGACTTCCATGCCGCTATATAATTTTGTAGAAAATTAAGTGTTTAAGTATAGAATAGTATATTAAGGATAGAAAATTAAGTATTTTCAAGCCGATGAAAGTTCCAAGCAACTACGGGGGAATGGGTGCATTATTTCCTTTGTAATTGAACTATGCCGCTTCGTTCTCTAGCAAATTTCTTCTTATTAACACTCACATGCTTTGTTCGACCGTTGATTTCAGTAGCCTCTATGTTGCTACATTTAATATATATATATATAGACACACACACACATACATACATGGGTAAAATAATTTGCCCATGCTACGAAGTCAGTGTTTCTACCTAGTAAGGCAAGGACGTTTCACTGTGTTTGTGTCACTTCATTCATTTCATCAGTTTTTCATTCATCCATATTGTCGTACTTACCCGTAGAGACACAAAAGGGACGTAAAATAACTAAGATAGAAATATATTTTCGGGTGGGATAAAATACCACCATCTAAAAATAGTAATGTTTTAAAAGTAATAAAATAATAATAATGTGCTAGCACAATTGAGTATCGTTTGGCATAATTTCACACTTCAAACAGCACTTTTCATGGCTGAGTGGAGTTCCACTCTATCTCTCCTCTCCATGTTCAAGTAAGATGAGCAGGAAACGTGTTTTTGAGCAGGCCGTTGGAGGTTCCATAGCAATAGTTTATTAAGGAATTCTCCCGAGAAATCAATAGGTCTGGCAACACTGGCGTGAGCCGCGCTGAAGGCTCCTTCCCTCCCTGTCCTTTCTTCCACCCGCCAGCGTGATGGGGTTCTGCGCAGGTTTCTTTCCTTGTGGTTCCACTATACCACTCCGTTTTATTGTATTGATGGGTACGAAATATATAATAGTGTGTGTCCGAACCAATTGAAAACCACTGTAAATATTGGAAAAATTCCAACTTCCGTGGTAGAGTCATGGACACTGCTGGATCGTAACAATCGTATTGGAAGTCAGTAGAATCGTTACAACCTAGATGTGTCCGCGACTGTACCAATGTTCTCTGCCCCCTTTTATTTCGCCTCTCTATTTCTAATCTGTGCACATAATTTATTAATTTCCAATGCGGGGGCAATTTATGGTGCAGACAAATAGAGATTACACAACTAGCGAATTAACTATGTGGAAGTGTTAATAACAAGAATTTGCGAGAAAGCGAAGTGGGATAGTTCAATTACGTATGAAACAATGCACTCCCCTCCTCCTAGTTGCTTGGTACTTTTGTCAGCTTTAAAATACTTGATTTTTCTTTAAAACGGCCTCCCCAATGGCTCAGTAGTTGTTGCCTCGTACTCAAGTGGTCTCAGGTTCGATACCCGGTGGAGGCACATAGTGGTTCGGATCCCACTTTAAACTGTAGGTCCAATCCCGATTAGCCTTACAGTGCATATAGTGGATTAAAAAAAACACCAAATCAATCAATCAAATCAATTTCTTGTAAGAGTATAAAATTGTTTAATAACGGTGTTAAAATTCCTCTGCACTAAATTTCTAACGAAGGCCCCCCCCCACCTGCGCACGCCTATGTTTTGTAACTAAATTGAATTAACATCGTGCCAGTGGCACATCGGAAATAAGAAGAAATATTATCAGCCTCCCATAATTCTTCAACATGTTCTACCTATTGCTTTTGAGTACTAATACGAAATAGAATTAATTGCAATAATAATTATATTGTGATTACATAGGACACCTCAACTTCAGACTAAGGAACAAAAATCTCTGATTTCTTCAGACCACTGAAAAAATTTGGTATGTCCCAGGCAGTGGTGTGCGTCTACGCGTAAACAACGATTGTCTACATTCTACGTGTAGACAATGTAGACTATGACGTAATAAACGTAGACAACATGGCGCCCGGCGTTCTTCGTGCAAAGCACGTGCATCGCTAGAAGCAGCATCAGCAAATGGAAAATAGAAAGTGTGGAGTATTCCAGAAATGTGTGCCAATTTCAATTCACTAGGCATTAATTGAACTGCAAAATAATCTTGTCGCAACACACCAAAAAGAAAAAAAAAGCGATGTCCGTAGAATGACAAGATTTGTTTTACTTCTATTTTCACTATTTCACACGTGGAAAAATCTGCTTTAAAGACAAATGCACTTTCCTATGCAGTAACAAGACAAAAAAAATATTTTTAGCCTTCCCTTTTATCAGTGTAAAATAATAATGCCAGTTTTCACTATGGCTGTCATTTGTTTTTCTTCCGATAGTCTATTTTCCTCTCGTTAGTGAAGATTCGATAACTTTGATTAACGTCGGATGGTCTTAAGTTGGTTATAGGCCCAGATTACAGACGTTTGAAGAAAGAAATACTTTCTCATTCAAAGAGTACTGGGATTTCTTCCTTCCCTGTTGTTTGCATTGTCTACAGTAGACTATGTAAACTGTAAGCCAATGTAATCTTCGTGTAGATTACGCGTAGACAACGCATGTAGACGTGAACTTATAGTCTACGGCACATCTCTGGCTTCAGGCCCCGCACCTACCTATGGCCGGCCCTGTTTGTAGGGACACACTTCCTCTTGTTATTAGAATGAGTTTTTTGGTTATTGTTTCAATATTGTTCGAGAATAGAGTTTCAAAATTTTGAATTACGCCCTTCGTTCATAGATGGCCGAACTACCAACCACTATTATGTTTCTATTCGCAATGCGTAGGTGCCAGGAGAGAGAGTCACGTGAAGTTGGCCCCACCAGATGATCAAAATGATAAAAACAAGAATGCCAATATTTAGTGCATAAACTGTGCACGCTATCCCAGAATTTGTGCAGACGTGGTTTGGCAGGCCCTAATTTCTAATTCGAAATGGTGGGGTGGGGTCAACTTCACACTAGCCCCACCACTTGCATTAAACGGACCAAAACCAGTGCCAATATTTAGTGCATAATTTATGTATGCTAAATTGTTATAACTAAAATCATGGTAAAATTAAGTGGAAATATATGTCCATTTCGGAGATGGTAAACATCACGCTGTATAAAAGAAATATCAAATGAACGATTGTAAATACGTAAGAAAAACAAAGAGGAGAACGATTGTGGTTAATAGTCTGTGCCAATTGCATAGGCCAATTGTGTTTCTGTGCAATTAGTAAATCAGTGGTGTAAGTGCAAGGACGTATAAGGTGAGAACAACGGTAATTTTAATAAATAATACATTTTTCATGTTTGCTTTGAAAGAAAGTCAATAAAATATTGCTTTTTTCCATGTATTTTAATGATTTGAGTTTTAACAAATGCCACTTTCATCATGCCGACCGACAATACACACTTTGCGGACAGTAACTTAGATTGCATAAGCCAATTATCAGTTTTGTTTAACAAACTTCCCTACCCCCAAGGTAAAATTGTACAGATTTTTTAATGCTATCTCAAAAAGTTTGCAACTACTCAGTGTTATAATTTCAAACGTAAATGGAGTGTGTTTGCCTTGTACTTAAAATATAAATTTGGATAAATTCCCTGTATTGTGCAATTATACCAAGTACCGGGAAAATTATTCAAGGATTAAGAAAAGCAAGTAACATGCAAGTGCACTACAGTACAGTGGGTGCACTGTAAACGGATTCGTTATGAACTTTGCTTATCTTCATATTTTTTTCGCTTATCTTCATAATTTTTTCTCTGAATTCTGTTCACACTAATAGTACAGGCTAAATGTGATTGATTGAAATAGTGGTTACTGTAAGTGCTTGACATTTAAAGTTATCAAATTTCTTGTCGTTTGTTTTGTATTCTAGGATCTTGTTATGGCAGTAACTATAGGAAGGGAAGTTTGCAAACTGTTTTCTCGGAGAAATCCCACAAACTATCAGAAAGTAGCAATTAATGTTCAACAGTTGAATTTACGTTTTGCATCATTCAATGCAGCCGTCCTAAAGGAATTCAATAAACCATTGGAAATACAGGAAATGAAATCTAAGGAAAAGCTAAAAGGAGATCAGGTTTGCTGATACATTTGTCATTTGCTTAAGTGTTTATGGTTCTTGTACAATGTTCTTTTGCATGGCCTGGGTTCTGCGCATTTTATAATTGTTAAATATATGCGTGAAGAAAAAGTAAGATAGAGATTGAGTGGAAATCATAGTAAATATTTTTGTTACTAAGATTGGGTCGAATATAGCAAATCAGGTAAATATATATAAATGTTCGTTTTTGTAATCTTAACTGTCTTGATCTGAGCTTGAGGCAAATGTTAGCCCTCGGTGGTTTTCTTTCAAGTTGCAGAAAGTGATTAATTCCAAACAGTCTTAGGGAAGTAACTTTCTGAAAGTAACTAAGTTTCATCATTCGAAGTAAGAAAAAGGGGCCTCCCCTATGGCGCAGTTGTAGCGTCATTGCCTTGTAATCAAGGGGTCCCAGGTTCGATACCCGGTGGAGGCACAAGTGGTTCAGATCCCACTTTAAGCTGTAGGTCCAGTCCCGATTAGCCTTACTGTGCATAAAGTGGACTTAAAACAACAACTCAAACTCGAAGTAAGAAAAATAGTACAGTATGTTTCATGCATGGACCGCATTCAGGCTGTTCTTTTTTCCATTAATGACCGTCAAACACAAATGTTACTTTGGTAACACTTTACTATACCGGAGACGGATTTCTTCAAATTTACAGGAGAAAGTACTTACGCAAATCATTTTCTGTAGCGTTGTTGATGTTCGGGAATGTAGTTTTGACCCATTTTAATGCGAATGCATGTGGTTTTCTACGAAAATCTATTTCCGACGCGCTATTGCTGCTGCCGCCATTTGCTTTCTGCACGAGAGCACAATACGCGCTATTGCTGCTGCTACAACATGATGTGTCGAGGATGCGTCGTGAAGTTGTTGCCGGGTGTAGAAGATGCCGTGGAATTTGTAATTCCGATGTTGTCCGTATATGCTAAATTGAACGAAAGGAGTGCTAATGGAACCTAACCTAACAGGCCTAACCTAACCTAGTAGGCATACCTCGTCCCCGTGATGGTTCGTGGGGTATCGTATGTAAGAAATATACATCATTTTCGTTAGAAATCCATTATTTCACCTAAAGAAATTTTCTGCAACGCATAATAGTACGTTATCGATGTAAAAAATTGCGAAATAAATCATTGGTAGGTGTCTCCGGTATAGTAAAGTAGTACCATTACCGTTAATTTATATGAAAATATAGGTGGAAGAAAATTTAATGTAAATTTGTATACTTGAAAGATTTACGTCATGCAAGACATATACTTGAAACAAAGTAGGCCTTCAATTTATGAAAATTAACTTGGTGTTTCTATTTTTTTATCGAACCAAATTGTTTTCATTACTGTATAAAAAAGTAACTTAAACTCATTTCTCAATGCCTGAAAAAAAGTAAGACTTGTGGTTACTATTACCCACAGTGATTAGAATGCTACGCTACATTTTTCTTCTTCTTTCCATACCCCTTATGCCATTACAGCGTCGGGGATACGCTACATTTAAAGTAGATTTTTTTCTGCAGCTACTCCTGTGTACTATTTCACTACTTTTGCAAAAAAGTTCAACCATCATATGGATATTCGAAATAAGTCCTTAGCAATTGTACTCCGTTATTCATTATTATGATACCCGTCATTCGATTTATTTTGATGGCAGTCTTCCCATCTGTAGCTTGCTTTTACTACTTTTTGAAAATGTTAAGGTGCCTATATGTAAGACAGCGGGTACCAGTCAAGAATGTCAAGAAAAAATCAAGAAATCGACAGGTAGGTCAAGAAGTTATGCTTGTGGTGAAGAATTTTTGCTATTTTTTACAGTATAGTGAATTTGCATTGTTATAACCTGTACTGGGATTTGATAAAATTGAATATTTGGGAATCTAAAATTGTATTGGGTTGTGGTTAAGATTTGTTCACTAGCAAGTCTAAATCTCTTGTTAAAGTACAGCTTGAGTTTTCATTTTAACCGGCCTTGTGGTATAGTATTATTTTCTTAATTTTCAACTATATCTAAGTAGGGGGCGATAAAGTTTAAGAAAAAAGGTCAAGAAAACTAAAATAGAGGTCATTAAAAAGTCAAGAATTTTAGTAGACACCCTGTAAACGTGACTACCCTTAAAATACTTTCCCAGATTTGTAGCTACAAGTGAAGAATTTTGTCACAGGTGGGACAGACTAAACACTGCCTCTTTACGTATTAAGAAATTTATTTTAATTTCTGTTAATTTTCTAATTAAGACAAAGAGAAAAGGTGATTGACCTTTGAATATTCTAGTGGAGTTGAGGGGGATATGTAAGTTGTTTTTTTTTGTTTCATGGGTGGAACATAATATAAAACAAAAGTTAAAATAAATGAACAATGTGTAAAATAAACATATGCTACAATAGATACATGGCGGCATTTGCTCCTTTTCTGCTTTGCTATCACTAAACACAGTTGTCAATGCAAAATTTACCTCAAGACACTGAAAATAAATTTAGTTTTTCCTACAAGAATTTTGTAGCGAAGCTACAGCTACAATTTTTAAAATGTAATGCAGGTCCCTTTACTTTTAAGATAAGGGAATTTTCCCCTTATATACTTTGAAGGGTGCAAAATGGCTAAATGTGCTGACCCAATAATTTTAACTCATTCATTCATTCAGATCTGATTGGGATGTCATCGGAACACACAAATTTCTATGGGGATAGAACAGCAGATGTGAAAGAAAAACAGGTGCAACTCAGTTGAAAGAATAATGGAACAACAGGGTCATAGGTGTAACTTTGGGGGGGGGGGAGCCCCCCGAATTTTCTTGTTTGTTAAAATTTGCAAGTTAAGGATACTTTTGTTAATATCCTAGGACCTATTGAGCTATGTAATAAATAATAACATTTATGATTATGCAAACGTAACAGTTATTTATTAAATAATCCTGGACACTATTTTTATGGGATGAAAACTTTTCGGCTCTGCCCCCCCCCCCCCCAAAAGGTAAAACTTTTGTAAAATTGAATACAGTTCAACTAGGAACAGTCCTTCATTGCATTATTAACAGATCCCTTATTAATCATTATTCTTGGAAAATATGTCTTCTTGGCATTATGCTTTAAACATCTTTTTGTTCCTTGATTAAAACTGTTGAAACATGTGTAAAACAAAAAAAAAATGTTTGTTTTGCTTCTTTAAAGAAAAAATTGCCAACCCTGTGGAACAGTGTGCGAGCCTGCAATTTATGCTTAAATTTCTCCATGGTGTGTACCAAAAGAGTTCATGTATTTTGAAAGTGAGAAATATTGTTTTGCTCTTCTTGTAGATCCGAGTGAAAGTTCACGCTTGCGGAGTGAATGCTTCCGACATCCTGATCTGCCAAGGCGCGTACGACGTGAAGCCGAAACTTCCGTGCGTGCCTGGATTTGAAATAGCAGGAGAGGTGAAGCAGGTTGGGCCGGACGTGAAGGGCCTCAATGAAGGAGACAGGATCGTTGGCTTGAATAAGCAGAACTTCTTTGGATTTTCGGAGGAATGCATATTATCAGCCAAGGTATATAGCTGTGTCATGTTTACAGTTAGTAATAAATTTACCGGAACTGGTAGAGAACCAAAATGAGTTCCAGATTCCATCTCGCTTTGCAAATATTTTGGCTTTTTTTAATATTTTTTTTTTCTATTAGTGAAATAACCAGTGCTTTTTTATTCTGGGAAGACCAGGACCAATACTCTTCAAGTTGGTTTGTTATTGTGAGTACTTTTTGTAAGAACTATTCAAAATATTGTTGTATGTTCATGTCACAAACACATGCTCTTTCTCTTTCTTTCTTTCTTATCGTTAAAATATTATTAATTTTATTCTCACTCATAAGTAGAGCCCGGAAGTTCAGGCATTTATTTTCGTTAAAATAGGCAGGCAAAAAGGCATTTATAATGTGGAAAATAGGCACTAAAAATGAAAAAAAAAGGCAAAATAAACCGAAAAAATTGCACATTTGGAAGTTGCTTACTTTTATATATAATTTCTTGCAATATGTTAAAATCTACACTGGGAAGAGCATTTCAATTTTCTCCGTCTTGATTGCACATAACTACAAGGTGTTTTTTTTAAGTTCTCAACATTCATTGATAGTCGTCTGTCAGAGAGAATGTTTTCATAATAGAAAATGATCTTTCTACTTCGACAGAAGTTATTGGAGCATACATATAACAAGCTAATGTAGCTGGACTCATTTTGGTAACAGCATTTTCATCTTTTAGAATATCACAAATTGTTTTCAATTGTTTCAAGTCCTTATTTGCACTCACTACCCGTTTGCACTTTTCCGCAACAGCTGACCCCTTTTCTCCTGGCACTTCCATCATCTGCTGCATAGATTCCTCGAAGATTTTCATGGATGCTACAAGAGTCTCACCTCTTTTTTCTAGCTTTGTAATTGTCTCTGGCAATGCACCATAATGTGCAAAAATAAACAACAGTTCATTCTTCAGTTCTGAATAGCACAGGAGTTATTTCACTTCACGAATTGAAGCCGCTTCATTTTCTGGATGAGCATCGATCACCTCACTGATTTTTTCAAGGTTGTTAGCATAATATATAGCTGCTGATATCCAGGTTCCCCATCTTGTCAAGACTGGTTGCGGAGGGAAACTAAGCTCAGGCGTAACTTCCTGAAATTTTCGGGTTCGAGAGGGAGATTTCAGAAATATCTTCTTTGTGTTCGAAATCAACCTCTCTACTTCAACAGTCAATCATGCACAAGGAAATGTTAACCGAAAGGCAATATCCTAACTCAGCATGAAATACTTTTTTCTCACACTTTTCTCCGTCAGCAATGTTGAAACATGCGTGAGTTCAATATTACTTAAATAAGGCGAAAATTATTCATGTAATGAATGGAAGAAAAATAAATGCCAACATTTTTTTTTAAAAAAAATGGTCAAATTTCATTGAAAAAGGCATTATAATTAAAAATAGGCAGTGGGGTCCCAAATGAAATGAAAAGGCTTCTAAATCATTCGAAACAACATAAAAAATGTATATGCGGAAAAATTTTATCAATATATGCAGTAAATAACTTCCGGGCTCTACTCATAAGGTTCTGGTACGACACACTGCCAGAAGAAAAGAGCAGTGGAAATAACTATAAACATTAGTTGGTTGCAAAACGTAATGGTTCCCAACATATTAACTAAACTCTGTGCTGCAGCAGACCTTCGAATTTGTTTGAGCTTTTAAGTCCACTTTATGCACATATAGGCTAATCGGGACTGGACCTACAGTTTTTAAAGTGATATCCAACGGGTATCAAGCCTGGGGCCAGCAGACTTTCAAGGATCAGAGCCTGCCAAAAGGCTTTTTATTGGGTGATAATGTGGCCACCATATTGTTTGTGCAGTCGCTTCTTTTCTCTGGCTGTCAGAACCGAAGTCGACCATTATTCCTTTCAAATATCTTCCCAATTGTCCTCACAATCTTGGGCCAACACCGAAATTTTGGAGCTTACATCGGGAATCAAACCTAAGACTGCAGCCTTATATGTAATTTTTCAGTTGATTAAATCGTATAAAATTTTCAGACTCCAATTTTGATTTAACACAAGCTGCTGGAGAAGATAAATTATCTTCCATATATGTTTATGAAAACAATCCCTTGTATCTCAGTATTGTTATGTATTGTAACATGCAAGTTTTCACGTATACGTATGTAACTTCGGTGCTAACTTGGTGTTTGGGTGCGGTTCATAAAAGGAAGCACTCAAGTGCTGTTGATTGCATCATTGGCAGTCATCACTGTCCATGTGCCCTCTCTACCCTTCAGAGAAGTAAGGTTATAAACGACAGGAAACTGTGGTACTTCCGTGGTTACTTAGCTCTGATTATGATCAGCCGCAACACTTAGGAGAAACCACATGCAAACAACCCCAATACCCCTAGACCATAGTTTCTCAACCACTGCTGCGTTCCAAGAGGTTATTTGGTGGGTCGCGAAGTTGGGGCTCGAAAATGTATTTATTGTGTCTTAAAAACCTATTAAATTTAATATTAAAATTCAACTATTTAAATTTATCACATGTACGTAGTCTTAACTCTACATTTCTGTTATTCGCGCTCTACCATTGCTTTTTACTGGCATCTCTGTAAAATATAACTGGTGTTTAGTTAGATGTTAGCCTAGAGTAAATTAGTCTTTTAAATTACATACCATATTTACACGTGTATAATTCGCACCCTGATTTTTGTTGGGTAAAAGTGAGAAAAATTATATCTCGTATATAATGCAGGTTCAAGAAATGGCTTTCTTAGTTGTAGGTCGTAAAGCTGTTGCTATGCCGATCAAAAGTGAATGACATCCTACCTATTCAATGAGTCTTCTGTTGCTATGTCACCTGTTTGTTTTTTTCTATAAAAACTTCAAAATGTATATATTTTCCATGACTACCGTAAAATTTATAAGAGGCACATTCGGGACCCTCACAATACCAGTTAGCTGCACAAGATTTCTTCCATTTAGGCATTTACACTCCATGTATGTCATATTATTTGGCCAGTAATACATTTTAATTATTATTTTCTTTTTCCTTATCTCTTTTCTTTCATCCAAAGGACAATAAAAATCAGAATGTTCCTTCATTTTGTGATAAGCTTATTTCAACTGCATTGTACATTAGTGGCACCATCTTGAATGGAATACTGTTGCCATATTCAGAAACTGCATAATTTAAGCTTTACAATGATATATATAACATGCTAGGGTTCCGTAAACATGAAAAATCAATGCGCCACAAAATCATGGAATGGCCCCGTACGGTTTCATGTTGGCTGTCTGAATTATTCCGTGTATAATACACACCACAGTTTTTGGGAGCAAAAATTTTGGAAAAAAGTGTGCACATTATACATGAGTAAATGCGGTATTTACTTGTCTAGAATGAAGTACGTGAATTTGTTTAAGCAAGCGTAAAAGGGGCTTCTTAAAGTACTCGATGTTAGCAAAAATATGTTTACTAACTGGGTGCACACCCCTACAACTACCCATGCTTGTGGGTCCCTTGAGGTGGAATATCCTTCAAGGTGGGTGGGTCCCGCACTGAAAAAGGTTGTGAACCACTTCCCTAGACAGATGATTAGAGTGTAGTATTGTCACTTTTGTTCCTCTTTAGGCAGATTGCGATGAAAGATGAATAAAGTAAATTAATAAAGGGGCACATTAAGTACCTTCCATGGATGTGTCGGGACTTGTGACCATTGTTTTTTTTTTTTTTTTTTTTTTTTGCTGCAACGTTCCCGCATTCAATTTCGATAATCCCACCATAGCAAATGTAAAATTTTCCTTGATTTTACAATTTCCTAAATTTTATGTTTTTTCAGCTCGGTCCCCTGAAAAGCATAAAATCAAGGTTTCGCTACAAAACAATTGTTTTTACAAAATATAACAAAGATACTAAGTGTGGTTTTTAAGCTAATAATGAGTTAGTTCTTGATATTTCTTCTTCTGTTACTCTGGTTGGCTTTCTTTCTTGTATTGTAATAACTTGAATGTACTATTTAATATTTTTAGTCAAGATATTGTTCAAAAGCAAATGTTATGTGCCAGATGCACTAATAACACAGGCCTGCGATGAAAAAAATACAAGGGAAGTGATAGGTGAACTTTATGTATTTTGTCGTGCTGAGTTCGAAAAAAATAAAGAAATATGTCTATCACGTCACGTTTTCTTGAAAAATTTAATTGTACGTGGATTTGTATTAACAGTTACCATAAATATGTTGTTTCGGCATGGAATAGTTTTCCTCCCTGCCTGAACATTACAAACTATGTAAGAAGACTTTATCTTGCGTATTTTGGCATGAAACTCGGAGACCAGGACAAATCGTGGGCTCCTCATAAAGTGTGTGTGCAGTGTCTCAATGATCTACGCTTATGGCTCAATGGAAAGAAGACTGCTTTACGCTTTGGAATTCCTATGACATGGAGGGAGCCGAGAAACCACTGTGATGATTGTTACTTTTGTGCCTGCCATGTCCATGGGTATAACCGAAAATATCCTAAGCTAATCTCTTATCCTGAGAACATTCTATCGACCATACACCCCGTTCCTCATGGACCTTATGTGCCAGTGCCTTTGCCTCCAACTGAATTACCAGTCATCTCTTCAGAGTCTTCAGACTCGGAACATCCAGACGGTCAAGGCTCCGATACCGAATATAAGCCCTCTGGAGGCGATTCACCTCAGCCCTTCTCTCAGGTTGAACTTAATGATCTGACTAGAGATCTGGGTCTTTCGAAAGGGGCAGCTGAATTGTTGGGATCCAGATTGAAAGAAAAACATTTATTGGCCAAAGGAACCACGTTTTATTGGTACAGGAATCGAGGAAAGGACTTTGTTCAGTACTTTGAGAAAGCGGAGAACCTGGTCTATTGTTCTGACGTTCCCGGATTGATGAGCAAATTTAATATCACCTACGATAAAGATGAATGGATGCTGTTTATAGATTCATCGACAAGGAGCCTGAAAGCTGCCCTTCTTCATCACGGAAGCCAGTATGCATCTGTACCAGTTGCACACTCGGTACATTTACAAGAACGCTATGAAAACCTGGCTCTCGTCCTCAACAAAATAAAATATGCCAACCACGGTTGGACCATTTGCGGTGATTTGAAAGTTATCTCCATGCTTCTTGGTCAACAAGATGGATATACAAAGTGCCCATGTTTCATTTGTGAGTGAGACAGCCGTGCAAAGACTCAACATTGGGTCAAGAAAGAATGGGCTAAAAGACAAAATCTTGAACCAGGCACGAAGAATGTGGTTCGGAACAGCTTAGTTGACCCAAAAAAGTATTGTTACCCCCGTTGCATATCAAATTAAGTGTAATGAAGCAATTTGTCAAGGCTATTCCAAAAGATGGCGATTGTTTCAAATACCTGTGCAAAATGTTTCCAGGTTTATCTGCAACCAAGTTGACAGAGGGAATCTTTGTTGGTCCAGATATCCGCAAGCTCATGAAGGATAAAGACTTTGAGACTAGCATGACAACAACGGAGAAAGAAGCTTGGGTTGCCTTCAAAGATGTGGTCAGTAAATTTCTGGGGAATTACAAGGATCCTGACTATAAAGCACTTGTTATGAATATGTTGGACAAATTTCAAGCGTTGGGTTGCTCCATGAGTGTCAAACTACATTTCCTTCACTCACATGTGGACTATTTCCCCGAAAATTTAGGAGCAGTCAGCGAAGAACAGGGTGAAACGTTCCACCAAGATATTAAAGATATGGAGTGCAAATATCAAGAACAATGGGACAAGAACATGTTAGCCGACTACTGTTGGATGTTAACACGAGAGAGGCCTGAGATTGCACATAAAAGAAGAACGTCAAAAAGAAGTTTGAAAGGCAAAAGGGTACGTACTTAATATAAACTTTGTTTGTGTTCGGTTTTGTTGTTTGTTCAGTTTACAATTTGTGTCAAACGTTCATGTACACATACATTGCTCCTCGTGGTCAATCATCTATTTTATGTACGTTACCTTAATAAACACAAATGAACATAATACGTTGGTGTTTTTTTTCTAGAAACTTCACCATAATGGGATGTTAAAAGTGTAAACGCAAGGTAACTTTGTGTTTTTCTCTCGACCAGAGGTGTCTCATGCGATCTGGCAACAGTGGTTTTCTTCCATTTAAACCTATACAAAATAAATTCAATTGCTAATAAATCAATTTGCATCACCAAGCATCGATTTTACATAGATTTAAATGGATCAAAACCACTCTTGCCAGATAGTGCATGCAAAATTGTTAGCGAAAATTCCTTTTTACATAGGATTTTAGCAAAAATATCGATATCGATTTTACAAAAAATCCTGATGTGATGGAAAAAAATGGAGGTCATTTTCGTAATCAGCACACCCAATAACATAAAACTCAGCGTACACGTCTCTTGTATTTCTCAACAACTTCAATTTCGCAGGCCTGTGTAATCAATGTAGGTATTTTAATACATTTGTTGCTTGTAGTAAATGATTCTCTCAAGGTGTAAGTCATATTTCATTTAAAATATTTGTAGGAAACTTAATTAACATTAATGACACTACTTTCAGTCACTGTCAATGTTTTGTCGCAGTTCACATAAAAATACGGTGACCAACTTTCGGTATTGAATTTAGGGAAAATTTAGTTGTGACAAATTTTGCACATTTTTAGTGGCACCGCATCACTCCAGCATGTTTATGGGATGAATAATATTAAACAAAGTATCAATTTACATTTTAAATAATATACAGATCACAATAGAGAATATACATTTAAAAATTTGCATGTTTCTTAGTCCCAACCCATATGTATTTGTACTGCCGGGTTGTAATGAATACATTGACATTCAATGGAATCATTACAACCCAGCAGTGTCCGTGACTGTACATTGCTATTAATTCGTATTTCCAATAAATTAAAAACAAAACTTTGTTACTTACGTGAAATGAGTATCTATTTTGTACAACGATGTTTCGGAAACAACTGTTTCCTTCTTCAGGTTCTTCTCTTGGCTATCCGAAATATACCATAGTCTCGTCAATTTGTGTCATTCGTCAGGGAAAAGAAAACTGTACAAATTTGGTAAAGGTAAAATTTGGAAAACACATCTAAAATCGTTGCTTCCCCCATGTTTTCTAAAACTATCACTATAAAACCTTCGCACTAAAAGTCCTGTGTACAACTAAAACATTAAAAAAGAAGGGACGCCCTCTTGTTACACTGTTCCCATGCAGCCTGCCAGTTTCTTCCTTGTCGTATGTACATTGCTGCTGGAGAACTAAGCATCAATCAACTACTGCAAGATATGGCATCACTTCAGCCCGCCAAAGGTTAAACATGCAAGATCTTGCAGTTGACGAAGTTTTGTATGGCTTACCAAACTCGGAATGAGTTGAAATTTCGTGACTTTGGTTGTTAATGAAAAGTATGGGAGAAATAGTGTCCGTATGGGAGGATCCAAAAAAAGTAGCTCAAATATGGGAGAGTTGGTCACTATGTACAAATTGCATTAAATTGTTGGTTTAAGTTGGTGTTTTAAGTCTACTTTGTGCACAGTAAGGCTAGTCGGGACTGGATCTACAGTTTAAAGTGGAATCCACCAGGGAAACGAACCTGGGACTGCTTGATTACAAGGTGACAACGCTACCACTCTGCCATTAGGGTTGGTCGTATTGATTGAATTAAAATTTTTGGGTGCATCGGGACATGAGGCCATTTTGCACCCTTCAATGAATGCAAAGATCCCCTTACCTCAAGTTTAAAATGATAAAAACTGGGGTGTAAAAAGCCCCTGAAGAAAGGTTAAAAGATGCAGGTTGTAAAAGGACTTGCAAACACAACACATTAAAAAAGGTAAGGATAGTTTAAAAACTACCTCAGAGACAGTGAAAGAGACCTGCTCTCCTCAAAAATGTAAAAACGTTGGCTAAAACACTGACATCGTCACCCAACATGGATGACAAGTCCTTTGGAAGGTTAAAACTCTGTCTGAGGTTGTTAAAATTGGCACATTCAAGAAGAATGTGTCGAACACTTAAAACAACGCCACAACTATGGCACAACAGAAGGTCCCAATCCTTGCAGCAAATGACGATGCGTTAGACAGCTATGTCCAATTCGGAGCCACGTTAAGATCACTTCTTATTGAATGTGGTTACACAGCAGTAGGTTATTCTGAACAGGTATACCACAACAATTCTTATTTATCATACATTAGTTCTACAATCCATCTAGATGTAATACAAATAAAACACCAATGTAGGCATACAAGTAAAACATAAACAGAAGCTTGACAACTTCAAATTCAGCGGCAATTTCTATGTATGTAAAAAAGAGATTGGTTTACTGGCTGTAAGCATGATAACATCAGGGGCGTGCGTTGCCTGTCCTTGAGTTGATGCATAAGTTCGTAGTGTTTTTGTTCATCATCACAACACTGCATTGTTAGGACATGGTTTAATGCTTTTTGTCAACTGTCATTCGTTATTTGGAGTGTTGTGCTTATAAATACACCTTGAATTTTGCAGATTTGAAGAAAGTTTGTGCTATTTATGAGCTAAGTGTCAAGTGGAAAAAATGAACACTTCTGCCATATTCTTCTTTTTGAGTTTAATAGAGGAGCAAAGGCAGCAGAGGAGACTGGAAACATTGGTGCTGTCTACGGGGAGAATGCAATTGGAGAAAGCACAGCAAGAAAATGGTTCTGTTGCTTCAAAGAGGGACACATTGACGTTCAGGAAGACCATCGGGCTTTGATGAAGACCTGAACTGTTTCATCCTTGATGATCCACGTCAGTCAACCCGAGAATTAGCAGATGTGATGAACTGTCACCAGTCAACAATCATGCAAAACTTGCATTCCATGGTACAAAAACGAATCAAATATATAGGAGGATATTATTGTAAATCTAGTCTTTATGGAGCTCCAACTACTGTCAGTAATTTGGAGACTATAGTCGTCCTTCCAACAATAATGAGACGTGGGGATAGGATATGATATCTTCGGGCATTGCTAGTATAATTTCAATCTAAATTCTATTGTTTTGCCATACCTTGGGCAAGGTTAAAAAATCTGGTGTATGGGTCCCGCACGCTTTAAGTGAAAACAATAAAATCAGTGGGTGGCCATTTGTGCTTCTCTGCTTGCTCGTCATCGGTTAGCTCATGAACAAAATCGGCCAATCCTATTCAAGATGACGAAAAATTGTGCCATTATGTTAACATCAAAAAAAGAAAAGTAATGACTGAGCACTAACAAAAATGCAACACCCGGTACAAAGGTTCCTGTCCATCCACAGAAGATGACGTTATGCGTTTGGTGGGATAAAGAAGGCATCGTATAATATGAATTGCTTCCCAGGAAGGTAGCCATAATTGCTGACATTTATTGCCAACGACTCAGATGCCTTGCGGCCGCAATTGAAGAAAAACAACCTAGAAAACTGCATCAAGTGCTGCTGTAACACTAATCCACGCCCGCACTCCGAAACATGATGAAAGCAGCTTGGTCGGGAGGTGATTCCACATCCCCCGTATTCTCCCGATCTTGCACCCTTAGACTTCCACCTTTTCCATTCTCTATCAAACAAGGGAACTCCTTCGATAAGTAAGATGCTTTACAAACTTGGCTTGACGACTTCTTCAAATCCAAACCAGCAGATTTCTTGAGGCATGAAATCAAGTAACTACTCCAGCATTGGGAGAGAGTCGTGGATAATGGAGGAGAATATATTACTGATTAATTTCTGTATGCTATTTATCTCAAATATAAACTTTTATCACAGCCAAAAAAACGCAACAAACTTTTGCATACCCAATACATAAAGATAGGCTTTGAACAAGTGAACGCAAATGACAGATATTTCATGTTTTGCGATAGCATTGGCAAGATTATTCAACTTGTAATCTTCTTTATTGTACACATTCCGTTCCATTAGAAAACAATATGCATGGCCAGCAAAATCATTTACTCAGTTCACAGCTACCTGCTAACTAATGAGTCTTTTCATGTTGATGAACATTAAAATAGCGAAAATATTGCCTTCAAGTTTGGAAGTGCTTGCACACATCTTTTTATATTTATAACATCGTGTTTCTCACTGAAAGTGCGACAACCAAATGGTCTCTTCATCACATCATCAATCACACACACACCAATTGAAATACAATATCTTTCTCTGAACACAGACAGAACAATACACCAAAAAAGAGCATGATATGCCATCATACTGCAGGTTGTATGTGGCATCTACCAGTGTACAGAACATGCTGAATGGCGAAGCACAGCAAGTCACACGCATGCGCCAACTGGCCAATGCAACTATGTAAAACATGTTTGTACGCTCATTACAGGGCCATTAGTCGCAGCATTCAACAAACCTATACTCACTGTAAGTCCCGGGCCCGATACAGGCTGCACTTCCGAGGCATGCGTGTTGTCGGAACACGAAGCGGCAAGGATGGAAATGTTTTCTTCGCATGACTCGTGTGAGTTACAATTTCGCACACACTTATCGTTATTTTACGTGGGTAGGTGGAGCTTACCTAGCCTACCCAGAATGCACCGCACTGGATAACATGGGAGAAATACTACTGTTACACAGACTATGTGCTAAGATATTGAATTTGCAAAAAATATTTACATTATGAATACAGTATTGGACAAATTATTGGACTGTGTAAAAAAGAAGCACATTTCCTTGTTTTGAAAGGGTTCTAACTAAATATATTTGACGATTGTTATTGTCTGATTTGATGTAATCTTGTTTCCCACAATCCAATCCAAGAATGATTCTTTGCATATTTGCAAAAATGCCTGGAACAATACGTACATTGTTTATCTTGTTATTTATGCTATTTTTTGATTATAACAAAGGAAATAATATTAATTCTGGTTGTTGTTACGGTGTTCTTTATTTGTATCTTTGGAGCAACATGTAATTTCATAAACCACGAGGTTTAGAGTTTAGAAATAAGAGTAGTCAAGGGAATTTTACAGAAGCATTGATTATAATTGGATCGAAAAGAGCCAAAGTTCTTCACACGAAGTACTGATAGTACTTGCAGTGTGTATAACAATGCAATGTGTATCACAAAACATTAAATCTGTCAAATCTCTCTACATAAAGTGAGTTAATCTGTTGTTTTTTTTTGTATTTTTTCAACTATGAGTCCAATAATATGGCCAATACTGTATATTAGCCATGAAATTTCAAAAAATTAAACTTGTAATTTTACTTGTTTTGTCAGCAGAGTTAGCATTCCGATATGTATGCATTCTTGTGTTTCACCTATGTTTTTGAAAATGCACGTCTTCTGTGTTGCAGGACACGTGGGTGCTTCCGCATTCGGTGAAGTACGAGCAGGGAGCTGCATTGGCCGACACGTATGCCACAGCCCTCCTGGGACTAGCCCGTCGTGCCAATCTGCAAGAGGGAGACACCGTGCTTGTGTCTGCTGCTGCCGGCGGGCTTGGCTTAGCTGCAGTGGACGTTGCGTCTAATGTGTATAAAGCGAAGGTAAGCTTTTTCTACTTGCAGCCAAAGTACCAATCATTTTTGAAGTTGTGTACACAGAAGCAGGTACCAGTTACAATTAAAACAGTCTAGGAAGATGATTTGTTTCCCTATAACCAGTGGTAGACCAAATTAAAAATTCAGACGTTCACCTTTTTCTTAGGAGCCAGCCATTTTTTTTTTTTTCAAATGCTGACTAAGAAAGCCATGCATCTAAGATAAGCTGTGAAATGTGATCTTAAAACATTTAATTTATTAACTAATACAGGGTGTTTCACTCAGGGCGAACCCTGTATTTCGTTCATAACTGTGACACTAATAAAGATATTGCAACGAAATTTGGAGTGGGCTTACCTCCATTCATGTGAAGTTGGGTGACGTAATAACAAGTGTTGGAAATGGCCACCATTGTCATCCAGGCAGCATTGGATGTGGCGTTCCATGTTGTGGAAAGTCCATCTCAGTACGTCAGGTGACACTGCTGGGATGACCGCACTGATGGCGTAAACCTGTGACTTCAATTGTCCCCACAAAAAAAATAAGGCGGCGTGAGATCGAGCGAGCGTGGTGGCCAAAGTCCCCTGGAAATTATGCGGTCGCCGAAAAAAGACTGGATTTTGGCCATGCTTGCACACGAGGTGTGCGGTGTTGCTCCATCCTGCTGGAAATAACCAATGGATAATTCCTTATCGTCCAGTTGGTTCACAAAGCAGTTTAAGATGTCTAGGTACTGCTGTTTTGATTGTCGTGTCGAAGATGCCAATGGTGGCCATTTCCAGCACTTCTTATGCTGTCACCCGACTTTGCATGAACGGAGGTAAGTCCACCTCCAAATTTCATTGCAATATCTTCATTAGTGTCCCGAGTTATGACCGCAATACAGGGTTCCACCCTGAGTGAAACACCCGTTACAAGATTGGATTAAAAGTAATTAAGTCTTCCACTGGAGTGACCTTTCTAAAGAAGGGTCAACCAGTAACAGCATGAATAACTATGCAATACATTCTAATATGTGACCCAGGTTTGACTCCCGCTTGGGCTTGGTTGTTTGTGAATGTTCATTCATCAATTTCATCATTTCGTCACTCATCTCCATCTTTGCAAATTAGCCCTTTTCTGCCACTTTTGGCTAATCACGAAGATAGGAATGAGTGATGATATTATGAAATTAATGAAGCACACTTGCAAAGAACACCCATGTCCTGGTCGGGATTCAAATCTGTGATCCCTGGCATCGTAGCACAGTGTGCTAACCACCCCTCCACCCAATTGTGCATTTATTTCAATATCGCCCGAATGGGCACTGCTACTGAAAAAAACCCTGGGTGTATCCAAGAGTATGAATTTCTTCCCATGTTGCAAGTGGAAGCATTTTTTTATGTTGATTATTCAGCTGGACACGATGTTTGAAAAGTATGATGAATAAGAATTTTCGGAATCCCATGTATTCCTTATGGGGCATCAACTTCAACATCAAGTTATGGCTAATGAAATGGAAGTTTCGACTGTTCCGCTGGTCAAATGCATCTTCAAACTGCCCTCTTCCCGTTGACATCTTTTTCTATTCCATCGGAAGTTTTATATTCCCAAGAGAACGAATCAAATCATACTCCCACATCATCAATGCTTTTCTCCTTGCTGTGTTGCCAAACCTGATCTGCATAAAGGAACTAAATTTCACCTTAAATTGAGTTAAAACTCACTTTCAAGGAGCTAGATTTACGAAGGCTGGATAAAGTGCCTCCTAGGGTAATGTTAGTTGTAAAAGGTGAAGGGGGCACTGCTTTTATCGTTAACTCTAAATTTATGACAATTTATTCTTAGTTTTCAACATCTAGATCTGGCAGCATCTGAATAATGCACCGATGGTCGTATGAAATCGAAAATAAAGAATTCCCTGATAACAATATGTCAATTTCACGTCACGTTCAAAATGTATAATTATGACAAAAGTTGGTCTATGTGGGCCGGAACCAGTGATGGCATCATAGTGGGGCATGGAGGTAGGCATCCCAGTTCACAGCTGAACAAGTGCATCAGAGAGCCAGATCTGGCTCCAAGAGAGCTAAGTTGGCACACTGCCATGGATGCAAGAGTCCCGTGGAAACTATCGCATTCTCTTAATGATACACAAAAACATTTTTTTAAAAAATATACTGTACTTGTTATTTAGAAAAAGAGGACACAATGGATATATATCCATAATTGAACTCAAAATATTAATTATTAATCTTACATTGTCCAGCATAATCATATGTTCGTTTCTTGTTGTATACAGGAAGGCAAGGAATTTCAACCACTGTTCTCTCCCATGCTCACGAAAGTCCACTTGCAACACTATGTTTGTTTGCACATTTAGGATTCGTCACCTTGGGAGACAAAAATAAATGCTATCCGATGAAAACAAAGGAATTGCTAATTCATCGATTACACAGGAAAATGTAAAAATCTACAAACATATATCTTTACTCCTGTAACCACTTCTTCAATTGCAGGTCATAGGTGTTTGCGGAACAGAAGACAAGGCTGATCTAGTGAGGAAGAAAGGAGCATGGTCCGCTTTACGATTTGTTCCGAAAGACTTGCAAAACACCGTGAAGGACGTCACGGATGGGAAAGGCGTGGATGTAATATTTGATGCAGTTGGTGGGGAAGTATTTGAGGAGTGTGTCAAGAAGTAAGTGAAAGAACGCAAAAATGATAGACAATTCATATTTAGTAATTTGTTTTGTACCTGCATATGTATTTTTACGCCATTTCTGACTAAGTGTCAGGTTTCCATGTGTATAATTAATAGAATTACTAAGAATTTACTAATGGGACATTCCACAAAAAGTGTTTCTACTCTATGTAAATAAGAAAATGAATTAATATTGAAATTATTATTGTTTTTAATTGCATTAAGGTTTAGATGTTTATGAATGAATGTAATTTACACATTTCACCAATAAAAGTTACTAGCATCTGCAGCCTATATGTTTCACAGACAAATAGAGTAAAAATTTGCTACATTTTTATAGTATTACATAAGTAACACACTTTCGTTAAAGCTTGTCATGCATTCAGTCTACGCCATCATACTCAATTTTTTAATTTGTGAGCAGACAACACAAAGTACTTCATAATTCTCTGAAATCAGTTGATTATGAATATTTTAATCCAATCTATCTAGAAACTTAAATTTTGCGTGTAAAATGTCACAAATGTCCAAGGCTCGAGTGGACCTTTGACAGCCGAAAGGGCAATTTTTTTCAAATTTTCCTCTTCATTCGAGAAACCTCTTAAGAAATTAAAAAAATTGAGAAAAGTTTTCAAGCATTTTCCCATGATACTTTATTGTGTGATCTGTTTTATTTTACTTCGCTTGTCTGCCGCTTTTGGCTAATCACAAAGATGATGTGATGAAATTGATGAAGGAACACTAAAAAAGAACACCCATGTACAATAACTGATTCAAACCTGGAACCCCTGTCATTGTTCTAACCACTCTTCCAAAGAGGTTGGCATTTATTCATAATATTGGAAGTTTAAATGTTTGTGGATGCATATAATTTACATATTTCACCAATAAAAAATACTAGCATCTGTAGCCTATAGCCTTCACAGACAAATTAAGCCAAACTTCACTACATTTTTAAAGTGTCGTGCATGTAACACATCCTCGTTAATACTTTTCATGCATTCAGGCTATGTCATCATACTCAAGTTTTTTCGTTAGCAGACACTACAAAGTACAGGGTTCCCACACACATGGAATTCTCAGGGAAAGTCACGTAACTGATCATTGAGTCAAATCCGAACGGCTAGAATATGCTCCTACCTGTTTGATTTTCTTCACAGAAGCTGCTTTGAAGACGGGCTTGTAACAATAATATTTCCATTACAGATTAATTGATATTGTGTGTTTCTCAAATGTGTGAAAATATTTGTTCTATATGTGGTATGCTTGGAAGGTTATTTTGTGCACTGAAATACAGTTGGAAAAGGTGTTAACTCTGACAGATATCTGTAACCGTAGTCTTTAATTATATGTGCACAGGGATTCTTCATTTAGTTTGATTTCAGAAAGTGAACTGATATGAAGTACTTCCCAGTACTGATAAACTACTGATATAGTAAAATTTACTGATTCCGATAACTGAGCCAATGCAAAATTACAAATTATTCTTGGAAAAAAGCATTCATTCACTTCCTCAATTAATGTATGTAATCAAGTGATTCAATATGATTTACTTTAACTTCTTGTTTACCAAATATCTTGATCGAGATATTTGCCTGTATCCCCTCGGGGACCAAATATCTCAAACTAGATACGTTGACATGTTCATAGTTTTTACGTCATAATGTCGCTATTATTCGCTGGAATTGCAATTTTCTTCTTTTATATTATTGTTAACACATATACTGCACCGTAAAGTCTCTTGCACGTCTTGTTCCTCCATAAAAAGGCAGAAAAATGGCAGCTTCCTTTGAAACTGAGTCAGTGGCACACAGACATGTCGTTTGAGGGGTACAAGTTGTGTTCTATTGCTAATAGTGCAATTATTTTCTTGTTCCCAACATGCCTGAGATCATATCCATGTGTATTTTGACAATGTCCTGTACTTTGTTGTCCAGGAAGGGGGGGGTCAGAAATTTTGGAATTTTCCGGTTCCTCCCCTCCCCCCGCATCCATATATACACTCAATGTGCATAAAATGTATGTAGTCCGAATCTGTGGTTCATTCGCCGTATTACAGTACTTCATTCGTCTGTCTAGGGCAATTAGCCTCCGATGTACAGTCATCTAAATGAAACTGCATTTTGCTAAAAATTGGTCCGGTCCCGACGTGCTTACATGGGAAAATGGGCTCGGTAATCAAAAGGTTAATAATAAACTGCTTATTTAGACATTTACTTCGCAAAACCATGGCATACAAATTGTATTTTTTTATTCATAAAAGTAATACAATGTGGCTAAAATTATCAGTAATATTACCCATACCAATAGAGTAACAATTAGTTTGCTTCTGCTGTGTCCTCAGTCATGTAGGCATCAAGGGGAACTACGAAGGAGGTGCTGCTACCACCAAGTTTGCTGATGGAGATGGCGACCTTCTCGTTCACCTTGTTCTCATTCTCTCTCTCGCCAAGAATAAGTCATCTTAACTCTCCCAGTCAACAAGGTAATGTTACCACAACGTTGTGGCAATGTTAACCCCTAACATACCTAATGTTGTTACAATGTTGAATGTATGTTGATACAACGTTGTGTCAGCGTTTAAGGGGCATTTATTTCAATGTTGCTGCAACGTAGGTTGACAACGTTGTGGCAACATATACTGAACATTATGTAGCAACGTTAGGTATGTAAGGGGTTAACGTTGCCACAACTATTTTGCAACATTACCTTGCTGCCTGTGTAATTTACGAATATAACAACAATGCATATTTAAAATATGGTTATTTCGCATGGTAAGCTATTAGCAATCTTGCCAAGGCATATTTGTATATAACACATATGCATAACAGGAAAAACTCATGTTTGTAACGTCACAGTTTCTTTTTACATATTATAAAAACTTTTCCTGCTCCACCAAAATAGGCAATTGTTAGTCTGATGAATTAACCAATCTCTAACTACACCTGGTAATCATTTTTGTTTTATTTTTCTTTTTTGCAGTACTTAGCTCCTATATATAGTCTGGGATAAAAATATTTATCATGGGAGTTTCACTTGTATTCACCTCATTTCATTTTCTGATCTTCCTTACAACTTCAATATTCATACATCTTTTGAAGGATAATAAAACACATTTTTTTCACTAATTACAATCGAAGTTATCCTTATTTGTATTACTAAAACTTATGTTTGTTTTGCATTTGATTCGCACTGCCATCTAGTGTACGCTGTAGCAAATATAAGGTTTGGTGGTCAGTGCACACACAAATTCAGATTAAACAAAACACTCCGAACTGACGCTTGTGGTGCTCATGGTGGTGACCATCCAAACTAAAGCGTATTCAGTGGAATGTTTTTTTGTATCATTGATGCAATGTTATCACAACGTTGTTCCCCTACATACAACATTCATCATAAATACAACATACATACAACGTTGTGGCAACGTTAGTGTGTTGACTGGGCTGCTTCGAATCTGGCATGTGCTGATTTTAATTTCCTCAGACGGAGTTTTAACCTTCCCAACGATTTATCACCCATCCATGTTGGGAGATGATAACAGTGTTTTACCAAATGTTTATTTATCTCTTTTACACTGTTTCTGAGGAAGCTTTTAGACTATTGACTTCTTAAATCTCGTGTTTGTTCTGTGGAAGTCCCTTTACAATTTACATTTTTAATGTTTCTCAAAGGTCTCTTTACACGCAGTCTTTTTTTAAATATTTTAAGAAGGGTTTTTACGTAAGGGATCTTCCCCGTATACTAAAAGGGTGAAAAATGGCCACAAAAGCCAAAGGACCCAAAAATTTTAAATCAATCTATCAGCTAGTCCATCTCATCTCTAATAATAATAATATGGTGGTTATGCTATGGTTATGAGGGGGAAAAATATACAATAATACACTCTGTATTGTCTGGAAAATCTCAGGGAAAATACATTTCAAGTTCACATGGGAACCCTGAAGTACTTCATTATTCTATGAAATGAGTTCATTGTGAATATTTTAATCTAATCGCGTGTATAGAACCTGAAATTTTCAAATTCTGGAATGTGTTAATCAGACTTGGCCATTTTGTCAATAGCATGCCTTGTTTTGTTTCGGCCTATTGGTTGTTTCAGCATGTGTATGAAGGGGAAAGTGTCCATTTCATTTCAGAATCTATAATTTGGTTTTTATGTCGTGCCCATTAAAGTTACCGTAAATATCAACAGTACGATTTAATAGATAAATTCTAAGATGGTTATAGTATGTGTTGTACTCATGGGTTGTTTTGTGCATTTCAGTGTTGCCCACGAAGGAAAGATGATAGTAGCAGGGTTTGCATCAAGGAAGGTTCCGAAAATTGAGACGAGCATCCTCCTGCCTAAGTCTTTCAGCCTCATAGGAGTGTCCTTATCCAATTACAGGCAATATAATTATAAAGTTTACAGGTAATGTTCACCTACTATTTTATTACAATAAATGCTCTTTGATTATGTATAATTTGCTTGTAAGAACATTTCCAGCAGAAAATAACTGTAAAAGTAACCAGTAACAGCAACTGAGACCTGAGTAACTGTTAACTCAGTTACTTGCTAAAGGTAACTTTCGAAATACTGGCAAGCTGCATAACCACTCTGCTACAGTGGCTGTCGAAATCTATTGCAACACTAATCTTTGTAGCAAACAGCTTATTCTAATTTAGTGCTCAAAACAGACAATACAGTATCATGCTGTAAGTAATAAGCCATTATGAGAGTGCAGTTAAATTGACAAATGTCATAAATCAAAGTGCCATAATCTAAACACATGTTTGCCTAGCCTAAACCTAAATCAAGTTTTAATTTTTGAAAGCTCAAATGGCTATGTCATGAAATAATTTCAACAGTTCTGTCTTCTATTTGGGCACAAGTTAGTGATATTTTGAAATATTTCCTCCTAAAATCTCTAATGTAGTTCAACTTTGTAGATCTACTGTATTACTGCATAATCCTCACTCACTGTGTTTTCCGTTCAAAAAAATTGGTTTGTAATAGCATCAGCACGTCAGATAACAAAACTAGAGGTGTGCGGGACAGAATTTTTTTGGTCTGTGCGGGAAATTTTTTTAATCCCGACATTCGGGACTGGAAAAATTTGCAACTGTCCGACAAAGTTGGGAAATTTTCGGGACGGGAAATGTTCGAAATTTCCCAAAGCTCTAAAAATCTCGAATTCTACACGTCATTTTCTGTTTTTGCCTTTCTGGAATAAAAACAAACCATTTCCGATAAGTTCCAGACACTTGCAATGCAGAAAACGTTGAGAATTAAGTAACTAACTCTAACTAACTAACTCTCTAACCTTCTTAAACCCGAAGGTTCATGGCTGCAGCAACACAGGCCTTCCATGTTTCCCTATCTTGAGCAAGATCTATATACTCTTTTCCATCCCTACCGATTTCCCTTAGGTCCATCTCAACGTTGTCCTTCCATCTTCGTCTTGGCCTTCCTACAGGTCTCTTACCATCAGGTTTCCCAACAAGAATCCTGTAAACTCCTCTTTCCTCTCCCATTCGTGCCACATGGCCTGCCCACCTAAGTCTTCTTGATTTAATTATTCTAATAATATCTGGACATGAATACGAATTATGTAGTTCTAAATTATGTAACCTTCTCCACTCACCTGTCTCCTCATCCCTTTTAGGTCCAAAGATTTTCCTAAGGATCTTATTTTCAAATACTCTCAATTTATGTTCCTCTTTCAATGTAAGGGACCAAGTTTCCCATCCATATAATACTACAGGCAAAATTACTGTTTTGTATATTTTAACTTTTAGTTTCTTAGTTATTAAACGAGAAGACAAAAGTTTATGAAGAGAGAAGTAACATGCATTTCCTGAATTAAGCCTACTTTTTATTTCCTCTTTAATATAATTTTCATTTGTTAATATTACTCCTAAGTATTTGAATTTGGAAACTGGTTCAAACGAGTTGTTATCAATAATTAGATTTTGATTATTACCTAACACTTGGTTTCGGCCTGTAAGCATATATTTAGTTTTCTCTTTGTTAACTTCCAAACCTATCTCTTTAGCAGTTTTGAAAAATATTTTAGCATTATTCTTAATTGTATTCACATCATCCCCCAGTAAGTCTACATCATCTGCATATGCTAACAACTGAGTCACACCATTTAATTTTAGTCCTTCTTTAGTTTCTTTTACCTTCCTAACAGCATATTCTAAGGCAAAATTAAAGAGCAATGGAGATAATGCATCTCCTTGTTTTAACCCATCATGAATTGTAAATTTTTCAGACATATTAATACCCACACGAATTTTACTTTCTGTTTCACTGGTGCATACTTTTATCATACTAACAAGCTTCTTAGGTATTCCAAACTCTACTAATATATTATATAGTTTATCTCTTTTGACTGAATCATATGCTTTTTTAAAATCAATGAATAGCTGATGGACATTTTGATTATATTCCCACTTTTTTTCAAGTGTCTGTCTGATGTGAAAAATTTGATCTGTAGTTGATCTGTTACGTTTAAATCCACATTGATAATCACCTATAATTTCATTAGCATATGGGGTTAGTCTTGTTAAAAGAATGTTAGATAATATTTTATATGTTGTTGAGAGTAGAGAAATTCCACGGTAATTATTGCAGTTCATTTTATCACCTTTCTTAAACACAGGAACAATTATGGATTTTTTCCACTGTTGAGGGATTTCTTCTTTATTCCATATTAAACAAATTAATTTATGAATTTGACATATTAATGAATTTCCACCATATTTAATTAACTCAGCTGGTATTAAATCAATGCCAGGTGCTTTGTTATTCTTTAGCCTTTTAATAGCATCTTTAACTTCAGTCAAGTTAGGTTCTGGAACTAAAGGTTCTGCTGTGTGGACTTCATTCACTTCTGATTTATCTCCTACATGGACATTTAAAAGGTCATTAAAGTAGTTCTTCCATCTATTTAGAATATCACTTGGGTCAGCTAGAAAATCACCGTCTTTATCTTTTATCAAGTTTACTTTAGGTTGCCACCCCTTTCTAAACTCATTTACACCTTTATATAAATCTCTGATATTTTTATTTTTGCTGTTTGTTTCAATTTCGTTAATTTTGCTTTTCAAGTAATCTCTTTTTTTACTTCTAAACGTGCGGTTAACTTCTCGCTTTATTCTATTATAATTGTTTAGATTTGTATCATCAGAGTTATTTAACCACCTAAGTCTAGCCTGATTTCTTATTTCTATTAGATTATGACATTCATTATCAAACCATGGCTTACTTTTTCTCGGCTTATGGTATCCTATACTTTCTTTAGCTGCTGATTCTATTGCATTACGTATGTGCTCCCAATTCTTATTTACGTCTGTTTCATTTATATTTTCATCATCATTTAAATCCTGCAAAACATCAAATCTATTTGACAGTTTAATTTGGTAATCTTTCTTAATTCTTTCATCAGTAAACTTTCCTGTATCAAATTTTAGAACTTTTAGATTTTGTTGCTTATGATTTATCACTGAGAGTCTTTCTCTTAATTTAGCAATTACTAAATAATGGTCACTGGCACAGTCAGCACCTCTATGTGTACGAACGTCAATTATACTAGTATGCCTTCTCTTATCAATGAGAATATGATCTATCTGATTATGAGTTTTACCATCTGGAGAAGACCAGGTATATTTATGGATATCTTTATGTTTAAAAGTGGTACTTTTCACGATTAAATTCTTTGAGGTTGCAAAAGTAATCAATCTTATACCATTATCATTACTTAATTCATGAAGACTTTCTTTACCAATCGTGGGTTTAAATGTATCTTCTTTGCCAATCTGTGCATTACAGTCACCTAACAGAATTTTCATATCATACTGAGAAAATTTATCAAAGACCTGTTCTAACTCTGTATAAAAATCATCTTTAGTATTATCATCTTTATCTTCCGTTGGTGCATGTATGTTTATTAAAATAATTTTACACCACCTACCCTGTAAAACTGCATATGATATCCTATCATTAATAAATTCTACTGTTTTAAGAGCCGAGATAATTCTATTATTTATGAAAAAGCCTGTTCCAAAATTATGATTTTCAGTACCACCATAGAAAAAAGTATAATTTTTAGTTTTACAATTTCCTTCTCCTGGCCACCTAACTTCCTGGACAGCTACTACATCTAATTTATACTTCACTATCTCATTAACTGTACACTGAAATGCCCCAGGCCGGTAAAGGCTCAGAACATTCCAGGTGCCTAATTTAATATCCTTATTCCTAACGTAGATCTTATCCTTAGTCCAGGGACCTCCCAAAGTAGTCCCCACCCGGAGATCCGAACGGGGGACTATTTTACCTCCGGAATATTTTACCTTGGGAACATCCATGGCCTTATATTGTTGTTTCTTGACATGTCTTTTTACAGTGCAGAGTTGTCAGCTCTACGCCTAACCCCCAATATGAATGGAGGAACTACTACACAAGACAAACACAAACACAATAGACAGCACAACTACTACACAAGACACACACAAACACATCACAACTATAACAAAATATAAACACAAACACACCACAACTACTACACAATATAAACATAAACAAACTTCACACCACAACTACTACACAAGACAAACAAACAAATTAGACAGCATAACTACTATGCAAGAGAAAACAAACATATTAGACAGCACAACTACTACACAAACATACTAGACAGCACAACTACAACACAAGACACATACATACACACCACCGATAGTATATATATATATATATATATACACATACAATCATTTTTATATATATATATATAGAAGATAGATAGATAGATAAATAGATGAGTATAATGTTGGAGGTTCCTGGTTCGATACCCGGTGGACTGATACCTATATCAGTTCTTATCCCAATTAGTCTATGTGTGCGTAAAGTGAACTTAAAAAGTAAAAAGTTTGGAATTATCTGTGATTTAGAGATACATTTTCTAGCACTAATTGTTGAGATGCGGGCTTCTGTACACATTGATATGTATAAAATTGTAGAGGAATCTGTGGATTTTTTATTATTTCTGCTTTGTATTTAAGAGCATAACTGGCTTCATATTCAACAACAGGGATTCTTAGCTCCATAGTCTGAATAAGGCACTTGCCCTCATCAGGTAGGGTATTAGGCAGAGCTTCCCCTGTGGAGTTTAATGTGCTGTACCTCATCAAAGCATTATTATCATTGGCAGCTCTTCTAAATGTGATTCTTAAACCACCCTTCCACATAATATCTTTGTAATCTGAAAAGAATCCTGGCAACAGGCGCATAGGGAACAGCACTGTGTGGCTCTTAGATATAATTTTATCACCAGCCTCAAATCCACCTATTTTGTAGTAAGAAGCCTCGGTTTTGGATAATTTTAGTGTGGCCAAAGCTGTGGATGTAATGCCGGGATAATCCACTCTGTTTATAACAACACCATGCTTTCTGATCTCAATTTCAGAGAACAGATGCGGCACAAAATTATCCACCAACCTTATATTTGAATTTGCCGGATAATCTGTACCATCGAGCTTTACAACATCAAATTTGATGTATAGATCTGCTCTGTGGGGGTGTATAAAGCCATCCCCTACATCAAGATCAACCTCAATCTCTGTGTTGGGTTGATTTAAATTTGCAAATGTCCTCCTCCTATCTTCTATATATATATATAAAAATGATTGTATGTATATATATATATATATATATATATATATATATATATACTATCGGTGGTGTGTATGTATGTGTCTTGTGTTGTAGTTGTGCTGTCTAGTATGTTTGTGTAGTAGTTGTGCTGTCTATAATTTGAGAATTAAGTACTTATTAAAATGAGCATTCGGTATTTCCCAACTGCTCGGGATCCCGAAAAGTCAGGAAGTCATTTCCCGAAGTCGGGATCGGGACAGGAATTTTTTTTCCCGATCCCGGTCCTGACTTTTCGGGATCCTACACATCCCTAAACGAAACCAATGGGTAACAGCACAGAATCTTCGGACAGAGAACATAAAATTTTGTAAGTCCGTACTTTGCTAAACTGCATTATTTTTTATTTTTTTGGGTGTAATATTGTGCCTATAATGCACAAATCAATAACAACTAATGTGCTAACTTTTTTGTCAGTCCAGAAAAGTGCTAAACTGGCACAAAGGAATGATGTGCGTCAATTTTAATGTGTATTCACAAATATTCCATGCATGCTAATTTTGCATCAAATACAGTTTAGTAATTTATGGACCAATAATACCAGTACATTCTTTTAAAAAGCTTCACATAATAGCCATATCCCACTTTTGGGAGAGAAAAAAAGTTATAAAATCTGCAACAATTATACGGTGAAATACAGTGTGTATTTTGTTTACTGCATATGCAACATTTTGTACATATTTTCTCTTTCTTTCCAGGGATATAGTTCAAGATGTAATTGATATGTGCGAACAACATTTAATCGCCCCGTATATATCAGCAAAGTTTACTTTGAAGGATGTAAACGAGGCCTTCGAGTTTATAAGCGAAAAGAAATCGACAGGGAAAGTTGTTTTGAACATAGAATAAAAATATTAATAGTTTGTTAGTGTATAATGCAATTTTCATACAGTTCTTGTGTGAGGGAACTGCATGTGTGTGCGATGTTTGAAGAAGTGATGAACTGAAGATGTGTAAAGTTACCTGTGTAAATATAATTGGTGCTAGGATGTTTCATAGTAAACTCAACAATTCTCCATTTTCTAGTGATACAAACTTTGAATGACTATTGAGAAACCATTCTTCTGTTGTTATTTTCTGAATTTATATATATTTTTTTATAAGTAGATGTGTGCAAGGAATTCAAGACAGTTGTTTCTCATGTTTTTTCTGAGAAAATGTATTATCAGTGATCATGTAAACTGAGAATATTTATTGTTTATTATAGGACTGAGTTTGTTAGTGTGTAATTACTATATTTTCATTTACTTGTCTAGCCTGTCAGTATTACTGTTGGTAATACTTTTTGAGATTTACTATCTAAAGACCATATCGTGGTTATGATGAACTGTAATTATTATACTTTATTCATAAATGTAATTGATGGTATTCTATTGACATTATTTTAACTATATCTCCTGACTTTACATTAACAATTTGAACAAAGATGCTACGAAATATACCTAATTCATGTGGAAATATAGGGTGTCCAGAAAATATTTCACCATAGACAAAATGGAGAAAAATTACTATTTTTTTGTTTTTTTGATATTTCTTTTGTAGTTTACTGTTGTTGCAAGCATATTTTTGATGTAACATTTCAGGAGAACACACGCTTCCTTCATCAGATATTTATTTTATAAATTATGTTTATATGTTTGCAATACATACATACAAGAAATATTTTTCTCTTTAGCATCATTTTTGTGCTACTTTTGTGTAATTGTGATGATGAGGATGATATGATGAAATTGATCGAGGGCACTCACAAAGGAAACTCATACCCTGGCTAGGATTTGAACCCAGTGCACACTATGCTAACCACTCTGCCGTGGAAGTCTGCTACTATATTTTGTTCTTTGATTATGTAGTCACTTCAAACGGTGAAAATTATCTGCAAGTATTGGGAGATTTACTGACGCTAACATTGGATGCTATTGAAGCCTATCCTGGTTGATTTGTTGAAGATGTCACCATACCACAATAGCATCAAAGACAAATACCATTCCATAGCTCCAGATTATATTCCCCATGTGCTCAACAACCTGCGATTGTGGCTACAGAACTGTATGGAACTTGATGGGGGTACATAATGAACAAATTCTCTGACTTGGGCTATGGTGCGGGACTTTCCGGACACCTTGTACCACACAGATGTACCCATGTCGAACCAATGGAGCTATTGTGCCATTCTCAACATTAGGTCAGTCATTAGTAGAAAAAGGATTTCTAATTCCATAGCTATTTTATTACTGCATCCTAGACGTATGCTATTTTAGAGATCTGTGTGTTTCACGTACACAGAATCCCTCCACTGAATTTTTATAGGACCTAAAACGCCTAAAAGAAACCATAAATTCCTATAAATGCCTAAGAACTCTGTTTGTATCTGCAAACACCTTTTAAACCTTTCATTCAAGTTTAAAAATAATGGTTATTTACCTGCAATTGGCTGTGCTGCTTGAGTCACGTCGTTGGGTGCAGGTGAGCGCGGTGCTAACTCTTGCTTTTCAGCCATATTTAACCGCTTTTTAATTCTTTAAATTTATTTTTTGTACTTCCAATAACCTTCTCCTTTATTACATTTTTGTCTCAAAATGTTATTTGTTTTCAAACAGCGTAATATATTGTTGAAGCGAACAACTCTAGGCACCAACAAAAAGTGCATGTTCCATCTGTGCTCCACAAATTTGATATCATATAAAATCACACAGTTTTCATATTTTCTATTAAAAAAAAGTAAAGTTCCCCTCTGTGCTTTGCACCACGCCATGAAGGCATATAGGGGGTGTGGAGTTAGGGCTCCACACTTTCTTCATCATGGCCGAAGGTGTGGGTGATGTGATCAGCACCATGCCCCTGGCCGCCTTTACTCCTTCAGAGTTTCCTCCGGGGCGCCGGAGCTGCTTGAACATGTGGAAAAAATCCCAGTTGTCTCCCCCCAGGGATCGAACCCGGGTCTCGCATGGTAGTCAGATGACTAAGCTACCGTGGCTAACATATTTTTTACTAGCTGATTACCTGATGTTGCCCGGGTATTTATTTATCCCAATCTTGTATTAGACAGGAAAATAATGAATTCTAACTATAGCGTAAAATGTAACTAATTTTAAATGTGATCGTGAATGTCACCAATTAGCTTAGCGCCTCCGAAAACTTTGGATTCGACACTAATCTAAGCTTTTGTGACATTTTTATTTTTCACCCCCCCTCACCCCCACCCCCCTTTAATGCCAATAGGTGATGAATTTGGAGTTGAACCATATTGGGAGTGTCAAGAAAACTATGGATTCCATTCGCAACACAGCCTGAATGTTAGACAACCCGAGAAACACTATCGTTGTGCGGATTGCATAGAGTCACGGATGTCTGTTTGTGAGGAATTTAATATCGTTCATTTTCGATTTATTTTTACATGTCACCCCTTCGCACCCCACCCCTAGCTGTGCCAGGGGTGTGTTACTACCAAAGTATTCTTTTCAGATTGCAAGTGATACATGTACCAAGTTTGGTTGAAATTGCTCCAGGCATTCGAGAGTTATGCCGGAACAAACATACACACCCACACACACATACGTACATCCATTTTCATATATATAATAATATATACGAGGTGTGGCTAGAAGAAAACCGGACTGTTGCTACAAAATCTTTTATTGGTTATTTTGTACAATATGAACATTATCCCCTTCAAAGTACTCCCCTGCACTATCAATACACCGCTCCATATGAATCTTCCATTGCTGGAGAGTGCTGGAAATCATTTTCCGAAACCATATTCATGACCTCAGTCGCTTTTGTTTTCACAGATTCTACAGTCTTAAATCTGGTTCCTTTGAGTGCTGATTTGACCTTTGGAAATAAAAAAAAGTCGCACGGAGTGAGATCCGACGAATAGGGTGGATGTTCTAACACTGGGATCCCGTACTTTGCCAATAAAGCCTTGACTGACAATGCCGTGTGGGCAGAAACATTGTCCTGATGAAGAATCCATGACTTACTTTTCCACAAATCAGATCGTCGTCTTCTTACTCGCCCACGAAGGGTCGTCAGCATCGTAATGAAATATTGTTGGTTGACAGTTTGACCTTCGGGTACACAATTCAAATCAATTCAACGAATGGCTGTAGCGTCGAATCGACGCACCAACGAGAAAATTTTTACTGAGAAACGTTGTTTGTTTTGATGTCCTCTATACGAATCTGTGGTCTGTGGGCGCCATTAAAATGACACCCTGTATATATACACCATTTCATTGAATTGAACTGGAATTTTTTTATGCTTTGGAAACATGCAGACCCTTTATATTGTTGAGATAGAGTAAGGTGGGGCAAGACTGCGCAGTTTTAGTTCATAATTTTATATTCAAGCTATGAAACTACAGAAACATATGAAGAAAGCAATACACATTGCACTATCCTTTGCTAACTCACAGTAAATTTCCGAAAGCTGAATGAACAATATTTCTGCATGAAACAATTACAAAACCGTAACCATGCAAATGTGTAGTCTTACCTGCACGGTGTAAGACTGCGATCAAGTTCTGGTAAGAATGCACACTTTCTACACAGTCACATTTGTATAAAAAGAAACACAAATCACCTTAAAAAGTTTTTCTATCATATGGGATACATCTCTCGTGGCATTCTCACAGTAGGCACAGTGAATCCCGTCCTGCACTTGGGTTAGGAATCGCTAACACAAATCACAAAGGTTCCTGTTTCATACTAGGTGCAATTTTCATGCCACCACTCGTCACATGTGGAACACTGGATCCGATCCTCTACTGGGGGATCGCTGTACTTCTCATTACAACCTGGGCAATTGTACTCTTTCTTCTGGAATTTTCTGCTTGCTACATCTTCTTCAACAACGATGTTCCGTTTCTGTTTCCCCTGAACTTTCTTCTTACTCTTCTCAGCCAGCTAGGCTTCCAAGTTGACTTTGAATGGAGATCCAGTTAACACCTGAGACTGCCTTCCCTTTCGTTGGCGGTGTTCAATATGCTCTGCATGTGGAAGTGGTGATATCTGGTTAATGGAAATGTGCCCGTATGATCCAGTATTGTTAATGTTAATCCCATTTGTTGAAGGCTGCTCACCTGGAGTTGGAGCTGATACATTTGTCACAGTAGAGGGAAGAAACTCGTCCTCAGTGAATATGTCTTGATTGAAAGGTCATAATCCAGTCACTTCAAAGCCCTTCATGTCATTCCCAACTGTAACTGCCTTCCCATATGCCTTTGTAAAAATGGATGCCACTTGGAAAACTGTGATTGGGCGACCTGGATGGTTACTCATCCACTTATCACACTCAGATGAATAAAACGACTTCAGTGGACCAAAAAATGATCTATCTAATGGCTGGACCTTGTGGCTACTGTGAGGTGGTAACGACAGCATGCGGATGTGATTCGATCTGCAGAACTCTATAGCAGCGAGGGAAATGTGTGATGCGTGACTGTCAAGCACCAACAAACAAGGACTTTCAGCACAACTTCGTACATTTTCTTGGAAATGATGAAGCCACTGTGTGAAGAGCTCTGCGTTTTTATATCCTGAATCGGACACCATTCCAATGGCAGATGGTGGTGCCCCATCAAGTAGCTCTGCTTTCAGTCTCTTCCGCAGAAATATGAATGCAGGAGGAATGAAACTTTCTGATGCGTTCGTACAACACATTACCCACGTTCCCTACTAACAACTTTGTTAACCGATCTTTTACCTCTCACACTTATCACCTTTGGAAGTTTCGGAGGGACTGTGCTGACACCAGTTTCATCCATGTTAAGTATACGGCAAAGTGGAAATTTATATCTGTCTAATAATTATCGCAAATTTGTAAAATATCTGTTCACTTGGACGTTATTGAACCCCACTGCACGTCCAATTCCTGTAGCTGTTGGCTGACGCAGAGAAAGTTCAGGGTGGCGTTTCAAAAACCCATATACCAAATCTTTCCCTGCCATCTGCTTGCCAGAATCAAACTGATGAGAAATGTTGTTTTTCTCGGTGAACTGGTATGTCAAGGCACGGAGGTCTTTCATTGTCAGTCCATAAAACATAGCATCAATGTTTTTGAGGTGGTCAAATAGATCTTGTTCCATCTCAGGAGAAAATGTTAATTTAAACCGACCTAAAGAAGGGGCTGCATGACCTCTTTTTAGTCTTAAACGGAGGTTGGATTCAGGCATCCCTAAGGACTCTGCTACCTGCCTCTGACTTTCTCCTCATTGAATCCTCTCTTTTGTTTCTTGTAGCGTCTGTTCACTGCACTGTCTTTCTCGTCCAGGTCCTCTTGCAATTGCGTGCCATGATTGAGCCTGGAACAATAGAAATGACAAACATGACATTAACATTTATAAATTATAGCTTTAACATTGTCTTAACTGGAAATATTTGTTGTTTTCAAATCTAACAGTTATCTGGGGCTCGCACCTGCAAGCCACATACTTGTCGGGTAAAACTGCTCTCGTGCGCAGTCATGCCCCGTGCTGCATTCCTGAACAATTCACGTGATGCTGCCCAGCCATTGCACAAAGCAATGGAAACTAATACACAGGTGGACTCGGCATTAACACAGCTACCTCTATCCATCAACATCGCAATATTGTATACATTCAGTGACGTAGTACCAAAATAAATAGCAAACACCCTCAAAATCTTTTCACTTACCTCTCTCAGCACAACGAATTTCAAACGTATCTTCACCACTGTCCACAGCTAGCTACCACCTTGGACGAAGTAACGGTGGTGCAGTGGTGCCAACTGTGTGTGATTTTCACCTCGAAAAACCGGTGCGCAGTCTTACCCCACCTTAATCTATGCGTGTGTGGGTAGTGAGAGACGATAATATGTAAGATTGAAATAAAGAAAACAACTGCTGGTATCCTTGAAATTTTGGAAAGTTCACTTTGGAAACCAGGAATTATACTTGAATTGTATCATGATCCTAGAGTCGCCACCCTGCCTGGACGTCGAACTACCCTGAGTGTGTGTTACTTTTCTCTTCATAAACTTTTGTCTTCTCGTGTAATATCTAAGAAAATATACAAAACAGTAATTTTGCCTGTAATATTATATGGATGCGAAACTTGGTCCCTTACATTGAAAGAGGAATATAACTAACTAACTCCCTAGCCTTCTTAAACCTGAAGGTTCATGGCTGCAGCAACACAGGCCTTCCATCTTTCCCTATCTTGAGCAAGTTCTATATACTCTTTTCCATCCCTACCGATTTCCTTTAGGTCCATCTCAACGTTGTCCCTCCATCTTCGTCTTGGCCTTCCTACAGGTCTCTTACCATCAGGTTTCCCAACAAGAATCCTGTAAACTCCTCTTTCCTCTCCCATTCGTGCCACATGGCCTACCCACCAAAGGCCGTGTCCCAAAGATGCAAGACCGTACTTGAAGCGAGCATCCTCCGAGTATGGTCTTGGAGTACGGTCTTGAAGTCGTGGACTGGAAGTGAAAGTCTTTCGAATTGCACTTCGACTGCAGCGCCAAATACGATCAGTAGATAAAGCTGAGTACTCGTTGTTTTCCCCACGTTATAAACACTTGTCTTTCACCATAGAAATCACGTTGCATTTTCAAATGTTCGTACACATACAATTCCACACATTAGAAGCACTTTAACCAACAACTTGCTAACCCATAACGTATATTTAACCTGTGTTGCTGACCTTCTACCTCCGTGATTTTAAACAAATGAACAACGAGTGCGGAAATCACGTGACCGAGTCAGCTTCCATCTGCACTGCGAGACATGCACTTGCATACTCCTGTACTTGGCGCTTTCGAACTGTACTAGGTGACGTCACTTCCGCCAAAACCATGCTTGAAGTACGTACTTCGTACCTTTCGGACAGAGCCTAAGTCTTCTTGATTTAATTATTCTAATAATATCTGGACATGAATACAAATTATGTAGTTCTAAATTATGTAACCTTCTCCACTCACCTGTCTCCTCATCCCTTTTAGGTCCAAAGATTTTCCTAAGGATCTTATTTTCAAATACTCTCAATTTATGTTCCTCTTTCAATGAAAGGGACCAAGTTTCACATCCATATAATACTACAGGCAAAATTACTGTTTTGTATATTTTAACTTTTAGTTTCTTAGATATTAAACGAGAAGACAAAAGTTTATGAAGAGAAAAGTAACATGCATTTCCTGAATTAAGCCTACTCTTTATTTCCTCTTTAATATAATTTTCATTTGTTAATATTACTCCTAAGTATTTGAATTTGGAAACTGGTTCAAACGAGTTGTTATCAATAATTAGATTTTGATTATTACCTAACACTTGGTTTCGGCCTGTAAGCATATATTTAGTTTTCTCTTTGTTAACTTCCAAACCTATCTCTTTAGCAGTTTTGAAAAATATTTTAGCATTATTCTTAATTGTATTCACATCATCCCCCAGTAAGTCTACATCATCTGCATATGCAAACAACTGAGTCACACCATTTAATTTTAGTCCTTCTTTAGTTTCTTTTACCTTCCTAACAGCATATTCTAAGGCAAAATTAAAGAGCAATGGAGATAATGCATCTCCTTGTTTTAACCCATCATGAATTGTAAATTTGTCAGACATATAATACCCACACGAATTTTACTTTCTGTTTCACTGGTGCATATCTTTATCATACTAACAAGCTTCTTAGGTATTCCAAACTCTACTAATATATTATATAATTTATCTCTTTTGACCGAATCAAATGCTTTTTTTAAATCAATGAATAGCTGATGGACATTTTGATTATATTCCCACTTTTTTTCAAGTGTCTGTCTGATGTGAAAAATTTGATCTGTAGTTGATCTGTTACGTTTAAATCCACACTGATAATCACCTATAATTTCATTAGCATATGGGGTTAGTCTTGTTAAAAGAATGTTACATAATATTTTATATGTTGTTGAGAGTAGAGAAATTCCACGGTAATTATTGCAGTTTATTTTATCACCTTTTTTAAACACAGGAACAATTATGGATTCTTTCCACTGTTGAGGGATTTCTTCTTTATTCCATATTAAACAAATTAATTTATGAATTTGACATATTAATGAATTTCCACCATATTTAATTAACTCAGCTGGTATTAAATCAATGCCTGGTGCTTTGTTATTCTTTAGCCTTTTAATATCATCTTTAACTTCAGTCAAGTTAGGTTCTGGAACTAAAGGTTCTGCTGTGTGGACTTCATTTACTTCTGATTTATCTCCTACATGAACATTTAAAAGGTCATTAAAGTAGTTCTTCCATCTATTTAGAATTTTGCTTGGGTCAGCTAGAAAATCACCGTCTTTATCTTTTATCAAGTTTACTTTAGGTTGCCACCCCTTTCTAAACTCATTTACACCTTTATATAAATCTCTGATATTTTTATTTTTGCTGCTTGTTTCAATTTCGTTAATTTTGCTTTTCAAGTAATCTCTTTTTTTACTTCTAAACGTGCGGTTAACTTCTCGCTTTATTCTATTATAATTGTTTAGATTTTTATCATCAGAGTTATTTAACCACCTAAGTCTAGCCTGATTTCTTATTTCTATTAGATTATGACATTCATTATCAAACCATGGCTTACTTTTTCTCGGTTTATGGTATCCTATACTTTATTTAGCTGCTGATTCTATTGCATTACGTATGTGCTCCCAATTCTTATTTACGTCTGTTTCATTTATATTTTCATCATCATTTAAATCCTGCAAAACATCAAATCTATTTGACAGTTTAATTTGGTAATCTTTCTTAATTCTTTCATCAGTAAACTTTCCTGTATCAAATTTTATAACTTTTAGATTTTGTTGCTTATGATTTATCACTGAGAGTCTTTCTCTTAATTTAGCAATTACTAAATAATGGTCACTGGCACAGTCAGCACCTCTATGTGTACGAACGTCAATTATACTAGTATGCCTTCTCTTATCAATGAGAATATGATCTATCTGATTATGAGTTTTACCATCTGGAGAAGACCAGGTATATTTATGGATATCTTTATGTTTAAAAGTGGTACTTTTCACTATTAAATTCGTTGAGGTTGCAAAAGTAATCAATCTTATACCATTATCATTACTTAATTCATGAAGACTTTCTTTACCAATCGTGGGTTTAAATGTCTCTTCTTTGCCAATCTGTGCATTACAGTCACCTAACAGAATTTTCATATCATATTGAGAAAATTTATCAAAGACCTGTTCTAACTTTGTATAAAAATCATCTTTAGTATTATCATCTTTATCTTCCGTTGGTGCATGTATGTTTATTGAAATAATTTTACACCACCTACCCTGTAAAACTGCATATGATATCCTATCATTAATAAATTCTACTGTTTTAAGAGCCGAGATAATTCTATTATTTATGAAAAAGCCTGTTCCAAAATTATGATTTTCAGTACCACCATAGAAAAAAGTATAATTTTTCGTTTTACAATTCCCTTCTCCTGGCCACCTAACTTCCTGAACAGCTACTACATCTAATTTATACTTAACTATCTCATTAACTGTACAGTGAAATGCCCCAGGCCGGTAAAGGCTCAGAACATTCCAGGTGCCTAATTTAATACCCTTATTCCTAATGTAGATCTTATCCTTAGTCCAGGGACCTCCCAAAGTAGTCCCCACCCGGAGATCCGAACGGGGGACTATTTTACCTCCGGAATATTTTACCTTGGGAACATCCATGGCCTTATATTGCTGTTTCTTGACATTTTTTTGACAGTATTTGAAAATAAGATCCTTAGGAAAATATTTGGACCTAAAAGGGATGAGGAGACAGGTGAGTGGAGAAGGTTACATAATTTAGAACAACATAATTTGTATTCATGTCCAGATATTATTAGAATGATTAAATCAAAGAAGACTTAGGTGGGCAGGTCACGTGGCTCGAATGGGAGCGGAAAGAAGAGTTTACAGGATTCTTGTTGGAAAACCTGATGGTAAGAGGCCAGTAGGAGAGCCAAGACGAAGATGGACAGATAACGTTGACATGGACCTAAAGGAAATTGGTAGGGATGGAAAAGGGTATATAGATCTTGCTCAAGATAGGGACAGATAGAAGGCCTGTGTTGCTGCAGCCATGAACCTTCAGGTTTAAGAAGGCTAGAGAGTTAGTTAGTTAGAGTGTGTGTTCATTGAGAAGACCACAGTGAACCTGCCTTGGGAACCAGCAGCAGTTGCACTTCATGAAGTTTGCACCAGTAACTTCCTACGACATGAAGTTTCTCCCTGTTCTAGCACCTTTTCACGAAGGAGCAGATAAAATGCACCACGGAGGACATTGAAAAACATATTGGTGCAGTACTTCAAAATATGATCTAGTTCTTGAGTTGGACAAATTGTACATTTTTTATAATCAAAGAATAGAATTCATTGCACTAAAAATAGTGACTTTTTGTACACAAATTTCATCTAAAACTAGTTGTTTCATAAAATTATTATTAATTAATAATTAGACCATGTCCTCCTCTGTGGCCGTGCGGTCTAAGGTGCTGGGCTTTGGGCTCTGACTGCGGAACGTCATGGGTTTGAGTCCGCCTAGGTTCTCGGCCTGTGTATAGGACCGGTGGCAACCCACCATTGTGAGGAAATGGGGGAGCTACAGGTGAGTAGTGTAACTCGGTCTCTGAAATCGCCTGTAACGGCTGGGTGTTTGACGTGCTTACCCTAGGTCACCCCATTACTGGTTGAAGAAGTCCACACCTCTAGGTAGAATTGTGGGAGGGAGATAGGCCAATAGATAGGACACACACACACACACACCCACACACACTTCCCCCCCCACACACACATATACATACATACATACTTACTTACTTACTTACTTACTTACTTACTTACTTACTTACTTACTAGGGTGTAACGAAAAAACTTTTTTTCGAAATGTTAAGGTGCGGAAAAGTGGCCATTTCGTTTAGGTGGCGCGCATCGACCTTGAAGTTTTGATAGTTATTTGGTTATGCAACACAAACAACAATTTCACAGAAATGTCATTATTTGGCTATTTCATGTGTTTTTTCTGCATTTTGGTCGTTTATTGTTTTGTTTATGGCAAATATGTTACATTCTGCCTTAGGGGTGGCTTCCTATGCTGTTTAAGTATGCTTTTGGTCAAAAATTGTCAATTTGAGGCTAAAAACTCCATATTTTTCTATTGATGGTTTCCAATTGGTTTCGACTGTGTTTTATTCGAAGGTTTTCCGATATAAAAGACTAAATAAAATATTTTGGCTTTCTAATTGCTAACAGTTCCTCAATTACTGTCCAGCGCTTCGCTTATTTTCATAGCTTATTATGCTTTGAAAATAACCCAGAGCTCACCACGAGGAGGTGGCTGGACTGCGAGCTCCACCCACCCAAATGATGTTGGCAAACATTATTTTACTAAGGGGCAGGCCAAGATTTTCTTCTAGTTTTCTCCTTGAACTTTATAGTCACTTTTTGTTCGAAATGTCGGCATATGTTCTCTAGATTCTAATTTCGCTTTGATGTAGCCATCACGTGCGCTGGCGCCGAAAACGGAAGAAGCAGCCTCTGTGATAATTTTCACAAGTCGCTCCACTCCTTGTGTGTGGCAGAGGAAGTTTTGAATTTCCGCTATATTTTTGTTTTTATTGTAGTCATCTACTTCTTCATTTGTAATATTATTGGCCAACGTAGGCTCGTGGAGGGAGCATGAAGCCCAATCAACCATGTCATAGTATTGGTCTGCATTAAAATTGATGGTTGGTAAAACAAAAGTGCGAATTCTTTTGCCTTTTTTTCAATCCTCTTGCTTTCTTAATTCTTTGCCAACCAAAACTTCTTATTTCTGGGATTTTGCCGGTTATTAAAGCCAGAAGGAGATTTTCAGGATGGGCGAAGAATGCGTTTTGTTGAATGACCCTATTAATCAGATCTCTCAAGTGGTGTGGGAGAAATCGGGACAAGTAGATCAAATTCCACATACTACATAATGAAGGTGTACGCACCGGTGTGGTTTGGGATCAAGAAGGAACCATCGATAATTGACGGAGCCCGACACCTCTGGCCAGATACATCAAAGCGAAATTGGAATCTAGATAACATATGCCGACATTTCGAACAAAAAGTGACTATAAAGTTCAAGGAGAAAACTAGAAGAAAATCTTGGCCTGCCCCTTAGTAAAATTATGTCTGCCAACATCATTTGGGTGGGTGGAGCTCGCAGTCCAGCCACCTCCTCGTGGTGAGCTCTGGGTTATTTTCAAAGCATAATAAGCTATGAAAATAAGCGAAGCGCTGGACAGTAATTGAGAAACTGTTAGCAATTAGAAAGCCAAAATATTTTATTTAGTCTTTTATATCGGAAAACCTTCGAATAAAACACAGTCGAAACCAATTGGAAACCATCAATAGAAAAATATGGAGTTTTTAGCCTCAAATTGACAATTTTTGACCAAAAGCATACTTAAACAGCATAGGAAGCCACCCCTAAGGCACGAATGTAACATATTTGCCATAAACAAAACAATAAACGACCAAAATGCAGAAAAAACACATGAAATAGCCAAATAATGACATTTCTGTGAAATTGTTGTTTGTGTTGCATAACCAAATCACTATCAAAACTTCAAGGTCGATGCGCGCCACCTAAACGACCTCCAAAAAATCTTAAAAAAAATCAGACGTGTTTTTGGTCACAAATGGCCACTTTTCCGCACCTTAACATTTCGAAAAAAAGTTTTTTTCGATACACCCTAATACATACATACATACGTACATACGTACATACATACATACATACATGTTGCAGCTGAGATAAAAAGCATTTTTCTCTTTTAAATCATAGGTGCCTTCATATTTTACTTTCAAGAATTCGTGTTTATTTTCAAGGCATTCACTCTGAAAGACGCGTGTGTTTGCAATGCTGTGCTTTTCTCCTTGCTGCATGGGAATAACAATTCAAATTATTATTATTATTATTGTTATTATTATTATTATTATTAGTAGTAGTAGTAGTATTGTCGAAGATCTTTGACTGAAAATTTGGCGATTTTTAATTTTCTTCACAGCATTTTTCTTTTCATAATATTTCAAAAGCTCAAGGGAGGTTTAAACCCCGTACCCCCTCCCTTTGCGTACGCCACTGCGCCAGAGGTTGCCTCAAGTGGGGGCAGGGGAGGAGGGGACTCAGTTGGAAGAGCATGAACAGAATGCAAAGGTAGGATTGGCATTGAATGAAATTTACTGCAGATTTTCTAATTCTATTCATTTCATGTAAAGTTAATCGATTCCGTAATTATATGAATCAGATTGAAATATTATTGTTTGGAACAAAGAGCACATTTGTTAGGTATATTATTGAAAAAAAGGTCTACCTATTAAAAAAATTATTATTAAATTACCATGTTCCTTCAACGCACTAGTAATAATTAGTATAAATTGCTGTGACTGAAATGAAATTATGTGTGAAATAAATAATTTTAAGGTGGACATTCATTTTCTTTTGATTGTATAATACCCTAACTATGGGCCTATTGCTATATAAAACAAGTGTCCTAGAAATCTTATTTTTATGTTTCTATTAGTATTATTTTAAGTGTATTTCGGGGGTTTGGGCCCATACACTCTCCCTCTATACTACTCTTGGTGTAAATGCATGTTCTATTAATTTTTATCTTGTTTGAAACGCACGCCCCCTCATCTCCTTTTGGTATCGTGACTGCCCAAAAGCACAACAATTTTAAAAATTATGTAATTTCTGATCCTATCAGTATTATTTTTACGGTTGTCATTTAAGTTTACAACAGTAATAATAATTTATTATGAAACAAAATTGCTGGTCGTGCCGAAGAGGCTGTTGAGAAAGCAGTCAAAATTGTGCTTCTTTCGTTCGGAGTCTTGGCGTATTTGAAACATCTGAAAAGCGTAGAGATTGTAGGTGCTGCCTCGCAGCGGCAAATCATGTAATCACACACTGCTTTGCATTCTCGCTACCGTTTCGAACGGGTGCACTTGCAGTTGAAGTGTTGTAACTTCCACGGCTTGAAATTAATACCTGCAAAATATGTAGCACCGAAAAAAGATCCAGCTTTGTAAGGATGTGACTGGGAGGGACTTGCTTTCGTGGCGAACAAGAGAATCGTACATCAATGGATTTCGCAACATCCGTGACCTGAATGCCTTCAACAGATGAGCAGAGCAGAAACAAAACACGTTCTTCTTTTCTTTCTTTTCTTTTTCAGGCGAAAATTAGGAAAGCCATTTCGAAATCAGTTCAAACTCGTGTATAGCTCAAGATCAATGCGAAAGTATGAAAGGCGTTCTGATGTTCCATTCCATTTGTTAGAGGGCACAAGAGTAGCATAATTAACTCGTGTATTGCAAATTTTTCTGTTAAGCGTTAGTGAGTGGCTTCATTTGTTCCATGACTTGTTGACTGAAGAAGAAAGATGGTCTAATTTTGAATTTATTGTTGTTTTTCTGTTTTGAAATCATGTGTAGCGTCAAGGACGCTCGCAGGATATTTTCTCGGGGAGGTGGGTCGGGACAGAGCAATCTACTACACACTTTACAAATCATAAAATACAAATTGAATTGAAAATACTTTGGCGTTGTATACAAGTTCAGACGCGAGTCTGCTATTTAAATACAGTATGTAACATTCTTATTCGTACACACGGATTTTCAAAGAAAATGCTTTAATATCTGAAAGGAAATACACTCTTTTGAAATTGTTTCTTTACAATTCAATAACTAATATCATTAGGAACATAAAATCTTACGCAAATTCTGTATAATCAATGACAATAATAAATTAAATGAAACTGAAAGAGAAACATGCCATTTTTTGTACAACTTTTCTATTCGTACACTTAATAATATATAGGTAAGAAAAAAGTATATTCAGCAAATTGACTGACAGTTCTAATACTTTGAAGCGTATCCTTTGACTTTAATTACTGCTTGACACCTGTTCTTCATAGAATTAACCAGTTTCCGACATGTTTCAGAGCTTATTTTATTCCACTCGGCTTCCACAACAGTTTTCAACCCTTGTTTGGACTTGACGCCTGCTTTATGGACTCGCCTCTTCAAAATTGCCCATAAATGCTCAATGGGATTTAAGTGCGGACTTTGAGCTGGTGTTTGTAGTAGTTTGGGCACATTCCATATTAGCCAATTCATGTTAACTCGCGCCTTATGCTTACTGTCATTGTCTTGTTAGAATCTGTAGATAGGCAGCATGTCCATTTTTTGGGCACTCTTCTTTACATTGTTCTTCAATATGTCAAAATAGATATATGCATCCATAATACCATCAATAAACTGGATGGTACTAACACATTTGGACGTCATGCAGCCCCAAATCATTAATGACCCACCACCGTGTTTAACTACGTATTGGAACTGTGTTAATGTGATCATTGTCTTTATTTGATTTTCTCCAGACCCTATTTATCCCATCTGACCCGTATATATTAATCTTGGACTCGTCTGACCATATGACACTATCCCAAAATTCCTGGTCTTTGTGGATGTGCTCTTTCGCGAATGAAAGTTTATTCCTGCGATTCACCTTATTTACATACGGCCTCTTTCGTGGTATTCTGCCATGATATCCATGCTTCCACAAGGCACGTCGGACAGTTTGATAGGACATCATCTTGCCAGCAACATTTTCTACTAACGGTCATAACTGAGGAACACTTAGTCGGGAGTTTTCTCGCACTCTTTTTAAAATAAAGCATCTCTCTTTTGGTTTTCTCGGCAATTCTGTGTTGAACCTTCCTCTCTAAATTTGTTTACTAGGTATTGAACTGAGGAGTGTTAATTTATTGACTGTTGTCCTATTTTTCTTAACGAATAACCTCTAAGAGCTAAATTTATAATTCAAGTTCCTTCACCTTGCACATTTCGAACACGCTGATAGATAGACGATAGGCCTACAACAATACCTACGCCAGCATTCCGTCAGCATTGACGGAGAGCGCGCCTGCATGTTCAAACTTGTTACGAAGTTGCAAACTGCACGAAATCCGCCGAATAGCGGTGGCGCTGTATGCGAGGAAGATAGAAACTCTTGCCTGTACGAATAACAATGTTGCATGAAACAGGGTGTTTTTCTCTTTTCACACAAATTATATGCTCTGTTTATACACTTTGAACATACATTTTTATTGACATTTGTTGGTGAAACCTTCATTAACATAAATTTCCAGGTACATATGAAAATGATTATATTTACTAGTAGATATGACATTTTTTCTTCGGAAATTCTATGTGTACGAATAACAATGTTACATACTGTAGAAATTGGATTCGCCTTGCTTCTTTTCCAAAGACTTCTATCACTTTGTTGATGAACGGATCTTTGTCTTTATGTAGTTTTTCACAATGCACAGAGACCACTTAATCTACTGTCCTTCATGGTACCTCTGATCCATATTTTTACATGCCGAAGGGTACTGTAGAAAAGAGTAATAATTCAAAATGACGGGGTGTGAATTATCAAGGTCAGGGAAATGATTTCCCGACTTTTCGTAATCCCGAACAGGCAAGAAATTCCAAAAGTTAATTCTTGATATTTTCTGCACTGCAAGTGTCTGAAATTTCCTGAAATTAACAGTTTTTACTCCAGAAGTGCAAATACAATCACTTGAAGGGGAAATAAAATGTACAATTCGAGATTTTCACAGCAGCGGGAAGTTTCGAAAATTTTCCGACCTAGTCGCTCTTTATCAATTATTTTATGTCAGTACTCATTCTCATCGTCGCGATTATCCAATAGTGGCAGAACAGCGACGCCAAATGACAAAAAACAAATCAAAACCTTGGTGGCTTCAATACGCTGTGAAGGTTTGTCCTGGGACACGCCGTGTCTGTTCTTCACACTGCGTATTTAGCGACTCGAGTGTCGAAAACCCGAAACGAGAAAAATACCTCCTCACATACGAGACGAGACATGGCTCACCCAAGTCTCGCCTCGTCTCGATATCGTATCTAAAATATTCAATGTGCGGATCTATTCTACAAGTGAAATTCATCTTATGTAATATTATAGAATACGATGCATGCTTTCTTGTGATGCTTGCAGTAGATAATAATATTGCTTAATGTATTCGTACAACAAGTAAAGGATTTTTTTATGTTTACACAAAAAGTGAAAGTAGATTTTTTTTACCATTAAGAATTTGGGTTTTATAAACACTACTGCATTTGTGAAGTATATTTCACGGACGTTTTTTTCTTCAAGAACTTGTACTTTGTCATTCAGTTATTCACAATTATGTGTACATATATTTAGTTGTTGTTTTAAAGGAGTTTTTATAAGAAATTCAGTTAAGTAGGGAATGCAGCTTCATAGATGTAGGTGCTTACATAAATGCGTTGCAGAAACCGTCCTGCTTTCAAAATCAGATACAGTAACAAAAATATGTTTTTATCTGTTCCTTGGTATAATGTTATTTTATACCTGCCTAAGTCTAAAACGTGCAGAAAATTACCATCATCTTCTTTAAAATTTATTTGTGTGACAAGGATCTTAATACTATGTAAATTACATTCAATAATATCCCATCTACTTTTCCTAAATGAATTCATTGCAGAACCTAGTTAGTCGTGTAGATTGGCAATCATTTCTGGCTTCCACAGCGAAAATTTACATTATAAATTTTCAAAGAATTCAAAATGTTCTAATTGTAATGTTGTAATTTTGAAATTGCTTTGAATTTTAATCGAGAAGGCTAATGCAAAAGGGATATATTCCACTCCGCAACAGAAAATGAGATAATAGTTATATCCAATCCATAGCGCCATCTCTGATCGTATGAAAGAACTAACGGTGAGTGGAATATGCCGTTTGCCATCAGTGGCGCAACTACAGGGGAGGCAGGGGGGCATTGCCCCCCCCCCCAAACTTCGACGGAAGTCAATTCTAGGGGGCAAACATTGACGGCTAAGGACACCTACGGGGCGGGGGGGGGGGGGCACAGAGGAGAAATTACCCCCTTCGATTTCAAATTATATGCAAATAAAAACACATTTCGTAAAATTTTCTTGATCGCTTCGCTCGCAATGCCTGCTTTTTTCAGTCTCGTCAAGTTCAGACCCGTAGCTAGGGTAAAGCGGGAGTCGGCCACGGGCGAGCGATCTAAATGAAAAAAAAAAATGTTGTAAAAGGGAGAATGGCATGGCGTCCAGTGAAATTATTTGCGCCCTATTAAATCAATATTGTTTTCAATTGTAAAAATTGGATTTAAAAATTTTCTTGCTCACTTCGCTCCCAATGCAATTGTTTTCCATAATGTAATGGATTTAAATAATATGTGTTGTATATATGTATTATTTAAACTTTGAATACGTGCACAATTTAGTGTTAACATGTTGCATATGTATTTTCTTATTTTATGTCGCTCCATGTTGCATATGTGTAAAACATATGTTGTACAGTCACTGACACTTCTGAGTTGTAGCAATCCCATTGAAAGTATATGGGCCTGTTACAAGCCAGAAGTGTCTGTGACTGTACATATTATATGCAAAAAAATAATTATCCAGCCGGAGGCAGGAAACTGCGAAGGATGAAGGAAAGAAGAAGGAAGGGGGAAAAAAGTATGTTTCATTATTTATTTTATCGTCCAATTTCGATAATGGTTTAATTTAGATAATTAATGTTGCACCAATTTTTTATCTTATTGGTATTTCCACAAAATACTTTTAGTTCTCTGAGATAGGGACAGGATTCTGCGACTTTAATGCCGTTTGTAGGCGCGAAACTATGCTCCTTGTCACCCGGGACAAAGACAGCCTCTTTTCTATTTTAGTTTTATATCCCCATCACAGGCACGTGCTGTATAGATAACTATATTTCGGGATGGATCAGAGCCAAGTGTTTTACATGTGAGAATAAAGTTTATAATTAATAGGTTGATGAGATCTAAGAAGGCAATTAAGTTTTATGTAAGTGTTTGTAAACTACTTACATTTTTGGATTTCTTCTTGAAATAGTCAAATAGTGTTGAGTGTTACAGTTTTTCTTTTCTCCGTTCTCCTTTCTCAACTCTCAGCTCAACATCATCCACCCACCACAATTCACTGCTATGTACTGAACAAAGATGATCAATGATCAATTCGTTTTCTCATTCCTTTCTTTTGTCTCTTTCGAAAGCAAGTGATAGCCGAAACCTTCCAAATTTTGGCGCCTCAGAAGTTCATAAGGTGAGGTAATCGATACATCTACAGACGCCGACAATGGAAGTTAAAAAAATAGCTTAGAATTTTCGCCGCTCATGCGCCACCATGAGTATAAAGCCAGCGCAGCGAGGCCGGGAGCTCAGTTGGCTCCCTGATGTCAACGGGCGAACATCCAGGGTTAATCGGCCTCCCAGCCTGAAGACTAGAAGCCACCCCAGAAGGAAGGAGGAAGAAGAAAGAAGAAGAAGAGTCTTTTGTCTCTTTCCAATGCAAGTGATAGCCAAAACATATCAAATTTTGGCGCCTCAGACGTTCATAAGGTGAGGTAACCGATACAATAACAGACGCCGACAAATAGAAGTCAAAAGTAGCTTACATTCGTGTGGAAAACAGAGGCCCCTACAATTTTTCGATGGACTGACAAGTTCAAGAACACGAGGACTACAGTATTCCCATGCTTCTTCCTCTATTCTCGCATAATCATAATCTACCATGCGTTTTCCTTCATTAACTGTGTATTTGGAAAACGTGTTGAATGTTATACGGAGGCCCAACGGAGAACTTATGGGCCCGAACCTCCCTCCCCCTCACCGGTTTCGGCCTAATTTTACACTGATACACTCTACTTTATTTTGTGGCATATTCCAGAAATGTTATTTACAGTATGTCTAACCAAAGTCAAATAATTATGTGCTCAGCGTTTCGAAAAATAAAAGAGGAACGTATGACAACTTTTTCGGCCTGTCGGTGTTTAATGTACGTACAGTCACGGACACTTCTGGGTTCCAACAATCCCACTGAAAGATAATGGTATTGTTACGATCCAGCAATGTCAGTGAATGTACATCTTTCCCATATAGGCTAACCAATGGTATTTTTTTTAATGAGACACGCACAACTTTTAACTTTCATGTGCATTGTTACCCTCACACACACTCCACAGGCCTAATTACCTTTTCCAATTTCATTAATTATACGGTAATTCCTTTATGTGGGATTTCATGTCTTAAATGGACCCAAATTGGGGACAGGTGACGTCATGTATAATTATATAATTTTAAGTTTTCTTGTAAAATTAAATCCCCATACATTCCTTGACTTAGGAATATTATCCATGAGAAACTTAGAGAAGGGGTTACAATAGAACTCTATTAAAATCTTCAACTTAACGTCATGAAAATTTCCGAACACAAAAATCTATGATCTCCACCTTGAGCCATATCCACTAACTTAAGCGATGGTCATGCCATCTGGTAGCAGAAGCGAAATAGAGAATCAAGGTACGTAGGCCCAGGTTCGGCCTCAATAAAACATTATTTATGTCTTGAAGCATTATTGATGACATGTAACAAAAAGTGGCGTTTTTGTGGCAGTCTACGAAAGTGTTCCTGCTTACTGTTGTTAAAACTGATTAAATAAATCTGGTTTTCCCTGCCATGCGCGGGAAGGAAAAGATTTCATTCAAGATTACTGGAATTGTATTTGGCTGATAAATGTTGAACTTTGCTCATTTTGAGATTGTAAATGATGATTATTGATTTTGCTCAGGTCGCACTGGGTTAATGACTCACTAATTAGAAATCAATTGCGAACCACCAATTTGATAAATTGAATGAATGTTTTTGCCCCTACACCTGGTTTGGAAACTTTCTTTTTGCAGCACTACAGATAACATATTAAATTTGTTAAAATTAATTACCTTTCGACTAGTAATTAGTACTTCTAATGTTTTCTTCTTTAAACAAATTACTAACGAGAAACTTTAAAAAAGTACGTAAAACTTTGCTGATACTTATTTTACATTCAAGATGGATCACAACATTTTAATACCTGTAATGTTGTTACAATACCTGTAATGTTGTTACAATTTTATTCTCTTATTAGTCAAGGGTAGAGTGGATGTTAGTAATAGATTTATTTTGCTTTTCTGACTGAATACGGAGACATCTAACGGCATATTAAGTAACTAACGAAAGCGAGCAGAGTGACCATGGCAGGCAGTCTTCCAAGTCAGATCTTTCGTTTTAATATTTTGATCGAATACATGTAGTTAATTTTAGGGCGTATAAAAGGAGGGACAAGGGAGACAGTTTCTAATATTTCTATTAGAAACTCAGTGAAGAGGGATTTTAATAAGCAATGTTACAGACATACTCTTAAAAAAATGAATTTTAAAGCCGATGAAAGTGCAAAGCTACGAGCTATGTACCTGAATGTGTCAGTGACATGATGGAGGTATTTAAAATTCTTGTATTGGCTGAACGAAGACTAACATTGCAGAATAGGATATTTTTAGGAAGACTGCAGTCCATACTAATGTTGGACGTTATCGAATATTTTCAAATATAAATCAATTCATTTCTCAAACGTGAAAGTTTTATGTAGTTTAACAAGAACTGTGAAGACACTTGTAGGCAAAATTGTGACGTGAGGAGTCTGAATACTCATTACACTCATAGCAAACGAAAATGTGAGTTAACTAGAATCGTATTAATGTAATTTCGAAGGGTTTCTTGTCTAGGTAAAGTCTTAACAATTTTTTTATTAACGGTGTAATCTCTTCCTTGATGTTTCTCTGTGAAGAAATGAGAACTTCCATTTTCCTGGTAATTCACATAATCCTTTACATCCGTGTGTCTTCTTCACTCTTAAATAACTGGATGAAAATTGTGTGATTATATAACACGTATAAATTGCGATTGAAACAATCTTAATTGAATTAATAACCTTCAAGTTTCATGTATTTTTCTTCATCACCCTTTTCTACAACAAAAAGATGTTCACATTTTAATACAATTGAAAATAAACGTTTGGATCAAGAAGTAATGTTGTCGCTTTAATTTCTTTAAAAGCAAAGATTAAGTCACAGGAAAAAGTACATGTAACATTATCTCCCCTTTGTCGCCGAAACAAAGCTGGAGATAGTTTCAAACCGTCCGCTCGTGGCGCTCCAGTCGCTTGCTAGAAATTACTTTTCTTAACTTTCTTATCTTTTCCTGCTTTTGTCATCGATGCTCATTTGTTTCCAAGTGCGAGGATCGAATTATAGGTGAAGCAAGCGGAAAGAAACACCAACGTAAGTTATAATCAATGCCGAGGTTTCACAAAAAGATGAAAATTGCACGTTCTAAAGTATAATTGCGTTGCTTTGTGCTGCGTTTGAATGATTAAAATACTAAATACAAGCACAAGAGAGGTTCTTTTTTTTTCATTGTTGGGGAAACGAGAGATTAGTATCTCGCCAGAAGTGTTGCACAAACGTCTCAGGCGATGAAAATGCTTTTGGTTCGCATGCGAAGAATTTTTCAATGCAAGCGCACTCATTGAGTTCCAAGTGTCCATTGTTCTGTCTTGAAATCTCCATTTACTCTTCCGCAAGTTGTAGTCCACTTTTTCCACCCCCTCTCTGGCAAAAGAATTCGTGTTTTCCGGTTAGAGCTCTTGCTGGTTGCAACATTTCTCAACAGATGGGGACAAGAGCGTTTCGAAATATATTTTCTTTCTATTTGTACATAGTATAGATTAGAGGTGAAGAGAGTTACAGAAATATAATAGTTAATACGTGAAAGAAGCTGATGTTATGATTTATATCTTGATACTTGAGCTAATTCATGTTCTTGGTCTGTATAATTGAGTTTAGCAGATCTGTATTTGTTCTTATAAGCTATAACTTATAAGTTTCGTGGTTGTAATAATAAAAACTTCATGAATAAGATCAAGGCACATAAGAAAAACTTTCATTTACAAAAAGTAAAAATGGTTAAATCTCCTTAATGATTTTGCAGGGGATCACAAGAAGACAAAGTCCAAAAATATGAACAAGAAAGATAATTCCTGATTAATACATTAACTCAATTATGAATCCCATTGCCAGACTCAATTTTATTTTACTGGCAGGTCTTAAGATTCAAATAGTATCTATAATAAAGTCATTCGTACGATAAACAAAGAATTTTGAAAAATTATACGTACACATAAATAAATAATTCGACTAAAGAGTTGAAGTAATAACATTATATCAAAAAGACTAAAGATGGCGACACTACAATACAGTAGCGCCTCAGTGTCAGAAAATGACTCGCGGTAAACTAGAGATAGGTAACTGATAACAACAACAACAACAACAACACTTTGTGGTGAAAAATGATAACACCACCACTTGGTGTGAGAACGTTCTAGAACTGGGTGGGAACGTTTAGCCCCCACCTCACCTAAAATATGGTTGCAGAAGTGCAAATAAATTCAAAATGGCTAAAGTTCTGCAGTTTTCTGGCAGTGTAAGGTGTAAAATATAAGGATTTGAGTGACAGTAGGATATATACTGTATATTTGTTCACTGTTCGTTGTTAAGGTAAAGTTCCCGTGCACTTTGCACCATGCCATGAATCATATGTAGTGGGATGTGGGGTAGCCACCCCCCACATTCTATCGATCTCGGCCATGTTGGAGGTGATGTGATCAGCACCACGCTCCGACCGCCTTCACCCCGCAGGTACCCATTGATTTGTGGCTGAGTGAGTCCCAGAGCTGCTTTACGCGGGGACAAGGCTGGAAAAATCGCCCACCCAGTGAATCGAACCTGGGTCTCAACAATTAAAGGTTTGTATAGACTGTAGGCCCAGTTATGATTAAACGGTGGTCGGGCGCGTTATTTGCTTGAGTTTGTCTTAAAGTCAACTTTTGCTCAGAAAGATCTACAGTTTAAAGTGTGATTGGTTGGTTAGTTTGGTGTTTTAAGTCCTTTAAAGTATGATCCGAACCACTTGCCTCCACAGGGTATCGAACCCGGAACCCTTTGATATTTGTGTGTTTAACGTAATTATCTGTTTTCACATTTCTTTAGGACAAACACAAACATCCATATCTTATCCGATTCGAACCCGGGACACCTGTCGTCGTAGTGCGCTACGCTAAGCACTCCGTCACGGAGATCGATACGTGGGAACCTTCTCTACGTCTGACTTTGCTGTAAAAAAACTTTTAAAAATAGTTTGGGTGCGGCAAAAGGCACAATATACGACTTTTTAAAAGTATTAAAGACCTAACTCCGTATGGAGTTCATGGACACACACAACAGATCCCCCGTTGCCTCGTCTGCAAATAGCATCTGAATTCACGACCACTCCCTAGTAGGCTCGTGTTACGTAATTTGATGCCGTTCCAGACACCTGTTGGAGTCACAGCTGTAAACACTCAGGAAGAGCTTGGTCCGCGGCAGATGTGTTTGGCAAAACGAGAAGAACCTCCTCCTCTTCTTCCTCGAGTCATTTTTCAAGGATCCATTTCTTCCGGGATGAAGCAACTATTAAATCCCGAACCTTCATGGAAATGCCTTGAGGCGAGGCTAATGTGGGTGGTTAATATCTTCGGAAGGATGTTTTCTTTCGTGATAAACAACAGGTGTATCCCATAAGACTAATTTCCCTAAGAGCTGCAAGTGACCACTAGGCAGACATGTATTTAGAAATACAGTATGTATCATAGTAATAGCGCAAACTGACACAGTTGAAAGTACACGATAATAGAAGCCAAAAAGTTTCAGTAAACATGGGTCTGCAAACGAGCCGTTTTCGAGATAATTGCGAATGTGTGGTTACAAGCCGTCACTGAGTTCATTGTGTGTAAACGTCGTCCTAGTTGGTAAGATGTACTCTTCGTTGCTGTAAGGTTCCATTTTCACTATGCAGTCCAGCACAACTGACGTGACTCCTACAGTACGATTAAACTGTGTACTGATTCCATCCATCCTGTTTCATTACAACGCCACCTCTCGGAAATGTTCTGTTTTGTAAACAAAGAGCAAACCTCGGAAGGAGTAAAGCACTCGGTGTTTACAAAATGCAATCAGTGACGGCTTCTAACCACACATTCGCACGCATTATTAGCATTTTACCAACTAGGACGACGTTTACAAACAATGAAGTCAGTGGCGGATTGTAATCACACATTCGCAATTATCTCGAAAACGGCTCGTTTGCAGACCCATGCTTACTGAGACTTTTTTGCTTCTATTATGGCGTACTTTCAACTGTGTCAGTTTGCGCCATTACTTATGATACACCCTGTATATTTCGAGGGGTGTCTGAACTAAGTGTCCAGAGATAATAATGTTTAAATTAAAACAATTAAATTAAATATGAATTATAACATGTTAATATATTAATATTGCATTTTTATTATTACACGAATACTTAAAAAGATGGTATAAGAATATATAAGCTGTTTGCGCATACTTAAGATCGCCAAAAAAGTTGTATAAAAACAAGGAAATTATGTTAAATAGATAAAGGATTGACTATTTATTGAATAATAAAAAGGATGTTCCTGATTAATATTTTGTGCATATAGAAGTAGTGTGCATAAATCATCTTTGTTTCTGTCCTTCAAAGCATTATGATCCCAATATAATAATCCTTGCCTTCTAAGTTCAAAGGAAATAAATATCCATCGATTATAGTACAACAAATGCTAAAAAGTATATTTTCATTATTTCATTTTAGTACTTGGTACGTCTTTCGGGGGGGCTCCCTGGACCCTCCCCCCCTAAATACGTCCTTGCTACTAGGGTATGCATGTCTAAAAATAAGGTCTCTGTGGCAAAGTTTGGTGGAGGGATTCTAGTAACTTCTGAAAAACTAAATATGCTGACCAAGGCAGTAATTTATTTTATTAAAAACATAAACTAACGTAACGTTTCAACCTTCTAGCAAGGTCTTCTTCAGACTCTGTATCAAGTACAAAAGTAACCAGATACAACAAAAGGGCAATATATATACACAAACATTACTCCCTCCAGACTATTTAGAAAGTTGTTTGGAACTTTCTAGCAGATGACTTTCACTTTCCAACTTTACTTTCACCTAAAAGGCTAAACACAATTACTTCCATAGAATGTGGTTGGACTTTTTAATCTCACGCTCTTTTACCTTCATTTTTCTTCCTTCTCCTCTCCTCTTTTTCTCTTGTCCTTTCCACTCTTTCCAACATCTTCTTCCATTCTTTGTTTAACTTCAGTCCCCCATTCCAGTTCATAGTGTCTTCTTCACCTTTCTTCTCTATTTCCTTAGCTTCCTTCCATTTTCTAACTAGCATTCTCTTCTCCCTTCCTATCTGCTTAGCCTCATCCCACTCTATGTCATGTCCTGTTTCTCTCGTGTGTTTAAATATTGCATTTCTCTCTCTCTTAAGTCGTACATCATCCCTATGTTGTTTCAACCTGTCTTTCAGCCTTTTTTTTCGTTTCTCCTATGTACACACTCTGACATTCTTTACATTTTACTTCGTAGATAATCCCTTCCTCTTCTTCTTCTCTGTTTTCCTTTTTCTTGTTAGCATTCCTCGCTATTCCTAAGATGCTTCTCCCTCCCTTCCTGTAAGTTTTAATTCCCGCTTTCCTAAGCACTTTGCATATCTTTTCTGTAGTCTTCCCCATACTCCTTATTCCAAACCTTCTCTCCTCTTTTTCTTTCTCTTCCAATTCTACCCTGCCCGTTTTCTTACTTTTTCTGTTTATGTCCAGTCTATCCTGCTTCTCATAGCCATTCTTTTCCAGCTGTTTCCATAGGCTATTTATTTTGCCTTCTTTTTCACATTCTTTCATGCATATTTTCTTGATTCTGTCCTCCATATTCTTTATAAAATTTATTTTTGTCGCCTCACTTACATCACTTCTTTTGTGGCAGAATACTCCTGCTGCACACTTCTTCTGATGCCAAGCGGTTTCAATTTCTTGTCCTCTTTTCCTTTTCATCAATATATCTAGATAGCTTAACTTGTCTTCTTCTTCTATTTCAAGTTCCAATAATATCCCTCTTTCTTCATCTTGAATTTCTTTGGCAAAAATGTCAAGCTGCCTCTTCGTTCCCTTCCATATGCCAAAACAGTCGTCCACATATCTGCAAAACAGAATCATTTTGTCACCTCCCTTTTCTATCACTTTCTTTTCCCATTCATTCATAACCAATTCAGCCAATGCTGGGCTTAGACTGGAACCTATATTTAGTCCTTCACTCATTAACATTATTTTATCTCCCATTATACTGTAACCGTTATTCCAAATGGTTTCCAGCGCCTTCACTACCCTTTCACTATCCCATTCTCCTATAATTTCTTGTCCCATTCTCTTTTTAATAATGTCCAAAACGTGTCCCCTCTTGATGCTCGGGAACATACTTTTCACGTCTAAGCTAAACATTGTCGTCTTCATCTCATTTAACTTAAGTCCTTTTATGAGGTCTACTACTTGTTCACTGTTCTTAACTGCTCTGCTTTCTTGCTGTGTTACTAACACGTCAATAACTTTCTTTAATTTCTTTTCTAAGGGTTCCAAAATATTGTTTCTGCAGTTCATTACTGGTCTTAACTTTATCTCCTCTTTGTGTATCTTTGGAAAGCCTTTCAAAGAAAGTGATAGAAAAGGGAGGTGACAAAATGATTCTGTTTTGCAGATATGTGGACGACTGTTTTGGCATATGGAAGGGAACGAAGAGGCAGCTTGACATTTTTGCCAAAGAAATTCAAGATGAAGAAAGAGGGATATTATTGGAACTTGAAATAGAAGAAGAAGACAAGTTAAGCTATCTAGATATATTGATGAAAAGGAAAAGAGGACAAGAAATTGAAACCGCTTGGCATCAGAAGAAGTGTGCAGCAGGAGTATTCTGCCACAAAAGAAGTGATGTAAGTGAGGCGACAAAAATAAATTTTATAAAGAATATGGAGGACAGAATCAAGAAAATATGCATGAAAGAATGTGAAAAAGAAGGCAAAATAAATAGCCTATGGAAACAGCTGGAAAAGAATGGCTATGAGAAGCAGGATAGACTGGACATAAACAGAAAAAGTAAGAAAACGGGCAGGGTAGAATTGGAAGAGAAAGAAAAAGAGGAGAGAAGGTTTGGAATAAGGAGTATGGGGAAGACTACAGAAAAGATATGCAAAGTGCTTAGGAAAGCGGGAATTAAAACTTACAGGAAGGGAGGGAGAAGCATCTTAGGAATAGCGAGGAATGCTAACAAGAAAAAGGAAAACAGAGAAGAAGAAGAGGAAGGGATTATCTACGAAGTAAAATGTAAAGAATGTCAGAGTGTGTACATAGGAGAAACGAAAAAAAAGGCTGAAAGACAGGTTGAAACAACATAGGGATGATGTACGACTTAAGAGAGAGAGAAATGCAATATTTAAACACACGAGAGAAACAGGACATGACATAGAGTGGGATGAGGCTAAGCAGATAGGAAGGGAGAAGAGAATGCTAGTTAGAAAATGGAAGGAAGCTAAGGAAATAGAGAAGAAAGGTGAAGAAGACACTATGAACTGGAATGGGGGACTGAAGTTAAACAAAGAATGGAAGAAGATGTTGGAAAGAGTGGAAAGGACAAGAGAAAAAGAGGAGAGGAGAAGGAAGAAAAATGAAGGTAAAAGAGCGTGAGATTAAAAAGTCCAACCACATTCTATGGAAGTAATTGTGTTTAGCCTTTTAGGTGAAAGTAAAGTTGGGAAGTGAAAGTCATCTGCTAGAAAGTTCCAAACAACTTTCTAAATAGTCTGGAGGGAGTAATGTTTGTGTATATATATTGCCCTTTTGTTGTATCTGGTTACTTTTGTACTTGATACAGAGTCTGAAGAAGACCTTGCTAGAAGGTTGAAACGTTACGTTAGTTTATGTTTTTAATAAAATAAATTACTGCCTTGGTCAGCATATTTAGTTTTTCATAATCATGGAAACAAGGCTTAATGGTGTTATAATAGTAACTTCTCTTGAATCATCGGCATATTATATAAATTATTTATATGTCCCCCCTCGCAGTGCCAGACATTAACGTTCCTCATCAAATTCCACCGTGTGTATGTGTGTGTGTCTCATTTTGCAAATCCTTCCCAAGTAGTTTTATCGTTTGGTTTGCTTTGCTATGTTTTGTTTCCCTTTTTCTGCCACTTTTTGACTAATCACAAGGATGAGGATCAGCGACGATGTGATGAAATTGATAAGTGACACTCGGCCGGGATTCGAATCAAGGAACCCTAGCGTCGTAGTTGTTACGTACCCAATAGGCCTAATTCTTGTAAATAGTTGCTAAGATATAGAGGCGTCTCGTGAACGCATGCGGTGCATTTTGCCCATTCGTCAATTTTGGGGAAAAGAACAGCTTGCTCTGCGACGACATTCATGAGCATTTCTACATTCTAATTTCTTCATATAGGAGAAGTATTTATTTTACACGAGAGCGCTCAACTAAGCTTACATTACATTTCTTGGATCTGAAGTGAAAGAAAGTAATAATTATTTTCCCTCAATTGACGCATGCGTCACCTCAGATGCAAGAAATGTAATATAAGCTTATTTGATTGCAACGTCACCTCTCGGAGGAAATGTACTCTTTTGTAAACAAAGAGCAAACCTCGGACCGCGCAAGGAGTAAAGCACTCGGTGATTACAAAATGCAATCAATGACGGCTTGCAACCACACATTCGCACACATTATTAGCATTTTACCAACTAGGACGATGTTAAGAAACAGGGTCATTCCATGCCAAACCATCCAATGGTGGTTGCACGACCATTTTAGAAAAATTTCATTTTTAGTATATAGGTTTGTACATGTTTCTAGATATCAAAACCAATGTTGAAAAATAAAATGATTGTCTTTAGTTCTCCTGGGGAAACCATTTTTCCAACATGGCGCATGGCTCTTTTTGCTCATGTAGCAGAATACAGAAACCTTAATATCTCAAAAACCATTAAAGCTAGAGACCTGAAACAAAATTCATTTTGTAGCTAATGAAGTGTACTTCCTATGATATTCAGGTATGTTTTGTTTGAAATTGCATCGTAAGTACGAAAATTATGGTGGAAAATGGGGTAACAATAGTTAAAAAATTGCATTTTTAAGCCCGATTTTTTTAATGAAGGGGTATAGTCTAAGGCTTGATTTTTTTTCATGTGTAGACCTACCTGCAGGGTGTCTGTAAATAAAACATCAGTGCTTAGAAATGCACCCCTTTTCTACAACATGGGCTCAAACATGGCCATTCATTGAATTTTGACAGTTTTCGGGGTTAAATATCTCAGATGGGTGCCCTTTCAAAATTCTGAAATTTGGCACATAGGAAGCCCTTCATGAACCTAACTCACAATAAAAATCTCAACTTTTAGATTCAACTCGTTTTGGTCAATATGAGGTAACGTATGTCACCTAATTTCTGACGTTTCAAAGTAAGGTTAAACTACATTCCATACTTAGAATAATGAAGTCTTTTTTTAAAAAAAAAAAATTGGGTTAAATAAAGGCTCAGAAAATATAGTAACATAAGGTTTTAATACTTGACTTACTATAAATTGAAATTACAAGATATGACAATTGGAAATCTGCGAAATGTCATTGCAAAAGGTTTGATTTATTAGGTACCCATGACCAGTTGGAAGACAATTAACTGTCTCCATTGGAAGGCTTACTGTCTGGTTTACTTTCCAAAAAAGAACTCAACCCTGTAGATTTAGCCGAGGTATAAAGAATTGGCACCCTAAGGCGGTAGCATAGTGCGCTGTGCTAACCACTCCGCCACGAAGATCGGTAAGTAGCTTAATCAGGAGGATGATTGTTGATTGGATGAAATAGATGAAAGGACATTTGGTAACAGTTTCATACATCGGAGACACCTTCAATTTTACACAAGAAACTACTTACGGAAATGAGTTTCTCCAAGGTTTACGACGTTCATCGAGGTATTTTCTTCCTAAAATTTCACTGTAGAATGGAGCAGAACAATAAATAATCAGTTTTGATATAATAATATTGTCTTTTGTGTAGATCGAGAACATTATGCCGTCGTTTCCATTATGTACCTGCAGATGGCTCTAGCGTCGGAAGTCAAGCGATCTCGCTAGTGGAATCAGGGTTTCCAAACGCGCGCTTTTTTTCGTGAAACGTGCACTTTTTTTTTTCGAGAAAATGGCATGTCATGGATGTGACTTTAGGTTATTATCGGGCGTAGAAGATCCCTTGGATTATTGTATAAGGAATTCAACAAACTAAATCCCAAGGCGAGGAAAAATTTCCTGGAGGAGAAAATCGAGAAAAAAAGATGTTCTCCGGATATGCGTGATTGAACGTACTGAGGATATTTTTCCATGATGAAGCACATATTTAGGGGTGAAATGAGTGCTAATGGAACCTAACCTAACAGGCCTAACCTAACCTCGTAGGCATACCTCGTTTCCGTGAATGGTTAGTGACAGAAAGTGTAAAAAAAAAAAACTTACCCTACGGATGCCGCAGCGCCGGCTGCGGGCAAGAAGCAAGTGCCATGGAATAAATACGTGAAAGATGATGTGAAGGTAAGTTAATCTCTTAATTCTTACTAACGTAACCTAAACAAACCTAACCTAACCTGGCTAACTTTGCATGTTTCGTGACTTGAAAGTATAATTTCAAAAACCCAATAATTCGTGGAACATAGGAATTTTCATGCACAATAGAGTTGGAAACACTGATATTCGAAAACAAGAGAAGCGTTATCATTCGCAAAGCAAGCGATATCGCACCGTGACGTGCTTTCCGTAGCATTCAGGAAAATGGCTTATTTTAGCAGAAAATGTGTTTGTTTTCGTGCAAAAAGCATAATGGCACCTTCCACTATGTTCCGCAATACGTAATTGGTAAGTACTAACCACGAGAAACACAAAATATCCGATTTAAATGTGTCTCCGATCTATGAAACTGTTACCGGACATTTAAAAGGAATGAACCCAGCCTAGGAGTTGCCACGTATATTTGAGCACAATGATGTGAGCATCAAATTATAATGCTGGGTATATGATATACAACACTTTCTTCTACTACGGCTAATATCACAGCGTATTGGGTTCTTTTAGTTTTGGAATTATACAGTACATCTTTTTTAAATGGGGGATTGTACAGGGTGAGCATAAAGTCTTTCCCTGATTATGAATATATACATATATCTTTACGTCCACGGTAGATAGGCAAATAAAACATATGGCAATAAGTAGTGCAATAAATCAAGTTTCTTTCAATTTCTTTGTTTTGTCTGATTCGTAGAGACTGTCCCATATCATGGCCACCGCGTTCGCCGGACATAACCCCTCTTGACGTATTTTATGGGGTTACGTTAAGGACACAGTGTTTAGTTCACCAGTTCCTGATATGCAAACTCTTCAGATACGAATACGGGATGCTATAGAGACGCTGACGGAAGAGATGTTGGCAGAGACATGGAGAGAAATTGAGTATCGCCTAGACGTTCTAAGGGCAACAAAGGGAGCACATGTCGAAGTGTACTGATAACAAAACATTATGAGTTAAGCTACAATTTTCAACAAACCGCATATCTGTATCTAGCATAGTTCTTGAGCAATAAAAGTTTGTAATCGGGGAAAGACTTTATGCTCACCCTGTATTATTTTATCTTCCTTTTACAAAAACTTTAATTGTAACTTATCTCTTCAAAGAAACACGTTTACGTTTATATCACATCGCTCTATTTTCAGGATATACTTATATTTGATAATAATATATGTCTCCAGTATCATATGAACACATGCTTATAGTTGCGTCCAATATCATATCACGCTATGTGAAGATATACTTATATCTGAGAATATATTTGCATGTATGTCCAATATTATACCCCCTCACTATTTCGTTCACTCCTAAGTCCTCCTTTCTCCTGAATTCTAGGCTTTCTTCTTGGAATGGCGCGCTGGTCATCCCTCTAGTTATCTATCTTTACAGATATTCTCTTGGGTCTCTTTAGGCCTATTTTCTTGTTCTGCGTCGTAGCTAAGACCTAATGAATTTCCAAAATATTTACGAACGTCTTCTCAGAATTTGGGGGGCGGGCTGGAACGCACCATCTCCTATAAAACAACACCAAGTGTGAACTCGGTGCAGAGGCAATCGCGGCTGATACGCGCCACCACTAACTACAGTCTGTAACAAAATAACTGCCACTTAGTAATTGAGAATAGTCCAGACTGACTACCTCTCAGACACACTTTAGTAATCTAGCGATAGAGCGAAATCCAAAATACAGATTTTCCACCCACTATTCACATGATTTCTAGCAGTAAACACCGCTGCACGTCAGGAACAGGCGGCAGCCATTTGCACACAGACGTCAGAGACACCTGTTGGTGGAATGAAAGACAGCAGTGCCAAATAACAAAAAAGAATCAAGATGCACCAAGGAACATTCCCAGGTGCAATTTGCCATTGTTTTGCACATTATTACAATAGCAATTCAAACATATTTCAATATTCCCCTCATTTTTAGCGGTGGGGCAGTTATTTTGTTACAGACTGTATGTCATGCTCTCTAACTATATATACTACAACATTTTCGCAAAGAGGATGAGAATGTACTAACGTAAAGGTATCTTTTGAACGGACTCGTCCTCTAACTTCTGAATATTTTTCATATTATGTCTTATAAGAACTTCAATTATCATGAGAAAGGTAATATATATTTATCATTTAGCTCTTTTCATCTCTTCTTTGTATTAAACAATAATATTCCTCATTCTTTCCATATTGTTTCGCATGTGAGTCATTATTTTTCTGTAAATCAATAATATTTTTAATTAGTTAACCTGGTGCTGCCATATGATTGACTTTTGACAACATTCTTCGCATACGACGTTCTGGATACGTAGACGTCGAATTACTTTCGCAACATCTCTAGCGGACTGAGCGAGTCTGTCTAGCGAGCCTACTGGCCGTGTAGAGCCTGAGCAAGGGGCTTAGCGATATGCTCTGGGTTGAGATGACGTCAGCGGCTCGCTTAGTTCATTGGCTGCTTCGAGAGTTGTGACTTGTTTCCAAGCTCCAATTGCATAACAGCAAAGGATGTTATGGAAATAATCTCCCTCGAACAGAGTCGAATCTGGAACTTTCGGGGGTAAGGTCGTCAGTTGCCAGTAAACATACTGGCCAGTGCTGTATACAGCCATTTTCCTCAAGGGGATATCAAACTTCCCGGTGGGGATGCCATACGCAACAATTTATAATACAAAAAAAAAACAATACTAATATTTTTCAATTGTCCCTTACCTCCAATACGTAGTTAGACGGTCGAGCAGGTTTACGAAAGTAACCCCATTCTGGCCCAGGTTTCTCGGCGGGAATTTTAAATTCTGACACTCTTTGGAGGAAAATTGTTATAACTCGGGCACTATGGGAGCAATCTACTTCGGATAACTTTTGTTTTTCAGCTAAAACATCACCGCATGCAACCGTGTACAATTCAGAACGCCGGACCGAGGAAGGAGGGCTTGGGGGGCACGACCCCAGAATTTCAATGGAAAAACATAAAAATCTGGAGTTTTCCCCCTCTTCTCCCGCTATTTTGGAAAGAAGGCGCAAACCTTAGTATTCTATTCAAAAAATGGACGTTTCCAAAGAGAATGAAACATGTTTCATGTTTCTGGGTGCCATACAAGTTGAATAATAAGCCCAAATGTGAAACACTGTTTTTAACTAAAAATAGGTAATTTGCATATTGCTCAGAAAATTATTATAACTCTGGCACAATGGGAGCAATCTACTTCGGATAAGTCTTGTTTTGCAGCTAAAACATCAGAGCCTGAAACCGTGTACAATTCAGAACGCCGAACCGAGGGGAAAGTTGGGGGTGGCGCGCCCCCCGAATTTCAATGGAAAAACATAAAAATCTGTAGTTTGCCCCCTCTTCCCCCGCTATTTTGGAGAGAAGGCGCAAACCTTAGTATTCTTTTCAAAGAATGGACGTTTCCAAAGAGAATGAAACATGTTTCATGTTCCTGGGTGCCATATAAGTTGAATAATGAGCCAAAATGTGATACTCGGTTCGGAAATGTGGCATGGATATGTTGCGGAGAGGGGGGAGGGTTGGGGGTCATCACTGTGAATTTCCCAGGCTTGCTCCAGACCTGTGTCAGAGTTTCCACCCAAACGTAAAAGTATGAAGGTCCAAAAAGCACATTCATTTCACAATCAGCACCATGATACCATATGGTATCATCGGGCCAGTAAAGGTTAAGTGTATATTTTGATAAGACTGCAAAGTGTTGACTGACTAACAGTTAAAATAGCTGTAAGAAGTTGAAATTTGTTACAACAATAGAAGCTTACTAAGCTCTACACGTGTCCATAGTTGAGTTTCAATGAAATGGAATTTTATTATGTATTATTAGTTATAGCCCTCGCAACGAAAATAGACCAGTCAAGGTCGGACCTTCCCCTTGCCTCCTCCACACCCCTGGCCCTCCAAGGTTGCCACACTTCTTCTAAGCTGCTCGGTCGACACTTCGCGCGTTGTACGTAGAGCTCACCGCTCAGGAGAAGATCCCTGCCGGAAGTCAAGTGACGTAGCGGCAGGCGAGTCCACTATTAAGGTTGGGGGAGTGCACCCTGGGTCAGAAACAAGCGCTTTGGTCTCGCTGTAAGCTGTAAGGCTTGATTTACATCTACGCTCAAGCAACGCTCAAATCACTGTCCGTACACACTCAGGGGGTATCTACATTAGCGGTCAAGGTATGATCATCGTCAATCTGATGTTGATTTCTTGGGTACACTGTTCTTTTTAAGTGAAGAGCCTGCCGATTGTACTAACTACAATGTTTATGATATTTTTAACGATGGGGCTGTAACAGTACTGGCGTTCGAAGAAAATGACAAAGAAAAAAAGAATTGCGAAAGCAGACAACGTTCATTTGCATTTACAATGTGCAAAGCTACAAATGTCAACAATGGTAAACATTGCTTTGACGGTCGACATTTGGCTGATTGTTTCATATCGACATTGTTGATCATTTCTTTTATTCGAACGTTTCAGACACAACACGGATAAATACAGTAGTGTGGAGTATAGGCAATACAAAAATATTCTGTACACTGAAAAACAAAACAGCAACCAATGAGATATAAACAAATTCATAATTCAAAACGAATTGAATTCCTGATGACATTCATGTCAAAATAATCGAGTCACATTACGATGAGGTAGCCTTTTCCTAATCATTCCGGAGGAAACGAGTTTTCTCATCGGTGGGCGATCATTCCGTTGAAGCGATTCTTTCCGAATCCTCTTGATTGTCGGCTCCGACAAACTTGTTGCTGCGGACGCACGCTTGGTGCTCTGTGTAATTAGCAGCAAATATTGCTTTTCTTCAGATTCACGATCGCAGAAATCAATGTTGCATTCACTCTATCGGCTCAAAAACTTCCTCCCTGAACGCATAAAAATTAAACTGGTCCAGTCTCTCGTATTTCCCATTGTTGACTATTGCGACATTGCTTTCTTGGATGTCAATCACGAGCAAGCTAAACGACTGCAGCGAATCCAAAATGCCTGCTGTCGTTTCGTTTTCGATGTAAAATAGCCCGACCCTGTGGCCGAGTGGTTAGCACATCGCGCTGCGACGCCAAGGGTCCCGGGTTCGAATCCCGGTCGGGCTTGGTTGTTTGTGAATGTCCATTCATCAATTTCATCATTTCATCACTCATCCCCATCTTCGCAAATTAGCCAAGAGGCACAAAACGCGAAGTAAAATAAACTAAATCAAATCAAATCAAATCAAATCGATGTAAAATATTCAGAGCATTTGACATCATACTTTGCGAAGGTCGAGTGGCTTAAATTAAGCGATAAACGTAATTTTCATAACTTAATTTTACTGTACAAAATCCTCCAAATAAAAGACCCGCAATATCTCTATAACAGATTTCAACATCTTTCCGACTTTCACAGCCACAACACCAGATCGCGCGAAAGGTCTCTGCTGTCCATTCCACTCCACAAATCCAACTTTTATGCAAATTCTTTTACTGTTACCTCAGCAGGCCTTTGGAACAAGTTGCCACCTGAAATTCATGTCTCTTCCTCAATTGTGACGTTCAAAAAATTGTTAAAGTTACACATATTATACAATGAAAATTAAATGTTTGATTTCCCTAATAATATGGCGGGTGCAGAGAATGATAGAAGGACGTAAGGCACAAAAATGATTTAGCGTAATAGTTAAGATGAATTTTCGTCAAAGTATACCGTTTTGGACTGTGTTTTAAGTATGTGTAATATTGGACTGTGCTTAAGTAAGTGTATTGTTATGTATTTGCTTGTACGTGTGTAAGGGCAAAAATATGTATGTGTGAGTGTGAGTGTGTGTGCCCGTGTCTATAGGTTAGATTACCTTTCTTATATGTAATTTTTCTTTGTATTTTTTTATTTCTCTGTAATTTTTATATATTTTTTTCTTTCATTGTTTTCAATATTTTAATTATTTCATATTCAATTTTTTTTGTAAACATGGTCAAGTGGAAGAAAAGGCTCAACAGCCTTAACTTCGCCATGTAAAAGAAGACGAAATAAATAAATAACTTTGCTGACAATCTCACGCACTTCACTATGCACAGTAGCACCTTTCCTTTTTACATCTGCCATATCTCTTGAAACACCATGAAAACCACGAAAAATCCCCCCAAAATCGTAATTAAACTAAACGCCCACGTACAAGCCCTTCCACACCGACAATGACCGCAGCGGAAGACTTCCTGCTACCCCTAAAATCTGCAAATAGACCGGTCTTCCCCTGTCCCTCCGCACGTCCTCTCCCATCGTTTGGGGATATTCTCGTGAGCGGCGAGCTGTACACGGTTCATTTCCTCGATTGAAATTGTTGCTCATTGGCAACACTGTAGGTGGGTGCGTGACCTTGACTGGACTGTTTTCGTGGCGAGAGGTCTACGAGTTATCAAAAAAGGACGACAATTTAAATGCGTTCATTATTTTGACTACTAATTATAAATAGGACTGAAACAGTGCTTATTATCTTTCAAAAGCCAGCAAAAGCACATTCTACGTAAGATTAAGGTGAATGAAAAAGCGAGAATGAACATGGTTGCAAAATTTCTTAGCTGTTGTCTGAATGCTGTACCAGGTTATTGAAATTTAAGGGGGGGACTTTTCAATTTCAGGGGATCCCTCCCCCTTCCGAGCAACCCCGTAGTACTGGTCACCAAGATAGCCAACGTGCTTCAGCATATTTCCCGTGTTTTGGTTCATTAGGGTCAAGGGTTCGACTCCAGTGGTGGGTGCATTTGACTTACTCGGACGCCATTTTAACTGCAGCCGTATGCAGAACGTCAACAGCCCCTGCAATGGGATGAATCGAAGGTTCAAAGCGTGTCGAACTCGTAATGGAAGGTTTCTGGTTCTGCAAGAGACGTTCATTACTGTACGTTACAACATCTCCTTGCGTAAGAAGCATGTAGCGGCAATGAGGATTCTCATCCACACGCGGTGTTCTTGTGTGGATAATAATCCCGGGACATCACGCGACGGATGGAGTACCTCGTTCCCTCGCCTCAACACTTTCCTTTTCATGGCCTCCAGGTACTTCACGCAAAAATACCCTCGAGACGGCAAAAATTTCCCTCGCGGAACATAAAATTCCCATGAGAAGCCAAGAAACCTCAACGTGTATACAAAAAATCCGTGCAGAACCCAAAATCCACGGGCTGAGAAAAAAATCCTTATAGGAGCTACAAATTCCACCCAGAAGATGAGCCAAAAATTCCCTTGAGGATGCAATAATTCCACCCAGCAGTCAAAATATTTCCTCAAGGAAGCATAAAATTTTTCATTTGTTTCCTCGAGACATCTGAAACTAATGATGAATGTGGAATGAAATGAAATATAAGAGAATTCAAAATGTTCGGTTGCTCAAAAATATTTCCCTATGGAGTTGAAAATTTCCCTCTACTCGACTTCTCCGCAACACATGCAGAACGAGAAGGAATGGAAGACCTTCGGGTTCTTTGAGGACGATTCGTTCGTCCTTCCCACCGTTTTCTAGTCGGTCGTTTTGACTGCGGATGGTGTATAATTTCCACCCCCACTTAAACGCCGATCGAGAACATTGCAAGCGTCGCCCCCGCGGGGACGTACTTGGAGGCGAGCACGCATGAAAAACAGAGAACAGTTGTTTGACTTCTTTCCTTGTTCATCAAGATCCTTCCTGGCATTAGCTAAATCCAAACGGGATTTTACTTTCACTGGTGCCTTCCCATAGCGCATCGCTCTTCCAATTAGCAAGGTTGCCAGGCCTGGTTACGTGAATGTATCAGAGTTTCTGGCCCCGTCCAGTTCGCTGCACTGTTTGACTTCTCTTTGCACTCACGCGTCTAGTTGGTTACAGAGTGCAACACCGACTCGTCTACGTCGTTGACTTTGTCAAGTAGTGCATTTGGTGTCTGCACCGTTTGCACTAAGTTCTGGAGTGGTGTAAAATGTGGCACATGGTCAGTGATGTGCCGTAGTCTACGTCTACATGCGTTGTCTACACGTAATCTACGCATAGATTACATTGGGTTGTAGTTTACATAGACAACGTAGACAATCTAAAGTGCATTAAAATTAATTTTCAAGGGTTTCATGAAAGGAAAGTGACATTTTCAACTATATTGGTTCCTAACAAACTGAAAAGAATCCTATATAAAACAAAATTTCTCTTCTCTTCTATTATCTACTATGGAAGAAGATAAATAGTATGAAAAAAGAGCAGATGACAGTCGTAAGGCAACAGTGATCTTTGCCCCATAAACCATTAGAATATTTCCTGTTAGGTTTCTTCCTACGTGAGAAATTGTTCGAATTTGGAAGAAAGAGTATGAAAAGTTATCTCCACACATCAGCAACTGATACGCAATATAATTTTCTTTTAATTCCACGGCGCCCTTTGCTAAGTTATCACCATTCGCCATGTTGTTTACATAGATTACGTAATCTACGTGTATAAAATTGTATACGTGTAGAATGTAGACTATCGTAGTTTACGCGTAGACTCACATCACTGCACATGGTACAGTGGGATCCATGAGTATTCTCGTGCAAATTGTCCGTCACCATGTTCGTGCATTTTATTTGACGCAATAAGAGCTTCAAGAATTAAAAGAAAACTCAAAACAAGATGTTGACAACTTCTGAACCAGCATACATAAAAATCCATTGCTTTAAAACACATAGGGTAAGTAAGAAATTAATGGAAATAGTCATGGACAATTTGCACGGTAATACTCTTGGATCCCACTGAACATGTTAACCAATCAAATAAACGTTTAAAGCATTTGTTGAAGCTTGTCAACTCGAACGCCGCTTTTCATGCGTCGAGGATCTTCTTGGTTGAACACCAGCCTGACACTAGGATGAACCTGCACTACATCTAATGTCAAAAAGTGCAGCGAACTAGACTGGGCTTGTGATAAATATTTGAACAACAGATGGCACTGGCGGTTCTTCATTTCTTAAACGAGCAATTGTACATTATAAATGAAATGTAGATTAACATCTTAGTACAGAATTAGAGACAAATAAATTGTTCTATACATATATTATATTTGTTACTGAAAAATAAATACATAGTTACTCAAATATGACTAATCTTAGCACAGCTGGATATGCAATATAAAGTTTATATAATGTAAGATTGCCATGAGAAAATCGGAAATGTGGACATTTCTGTCGTTCCCACATACAATATTATTATAAATGATGGACCCATTTTCAAAACATCATATTTATTGAGGTACAAATCCAAAGTGAACAAGCTATATACCAATGGAAAGAGGAAGGTTCAAAGTTTGTTACCACAATGTTTGTAACTGTTATAAATGTTCAATGTGGCCACCATTGGCTGCACGGCAAACATCGACGCGGTAGCCAAACTCGTTCCACACACGCGTAAGCATATCTGCTGTTACCGAGTGCACGGCAGCAGTGATCCGGTTACGCAGATCGTTCAGAGTTGTTGGTAGAGGCGGGACGTAAACAGCTTCCTTCACATAACCCCGTAAGAAATAGTCGCAAGGTGCGAGATCCGGAGATCTGGGTGGCCAGAAGTGCAGAGCCAGGTCCTCAATTCCCCTGCGACCTATCCAGCGCTGAGGAAGGGAGTCATTCAAAAAGTCTCGTACAGATCGGTGTCAATGGGGCGGAGCCCCATCCTGTTGGAAGATGAAGTCCTGGGAATCTTCCATAACTTGAGGGAACAACCATTGTTCCAACATGTCCAGGTACGTGATTCCCGTTACAGTTCTTTCCGCAAAGAAAAATGGTCCATAAACCTTTGCACTGGATATGGCACAGAACACGTTGATCTTCGGTGAGTCTCTTTCATGTTGCACGGTTGCATGTGGATTTTCCAAACCCCATATGCGAACATTGTGTCTGTTGACTTTTCCACTGAGGTGGAACGTGGCTTCATCGCTAAAAATTACACGCTGTAGAAATGCGTCATCCTCCATCTTTGCTAGCAGATAATCACAAAATGCGATACGCTTCTCTTTGTCATTGGGTGTGAGAGCCTGTACCATTTGTAATCGGTAGGGCTTGTACAGCAAACGTCTTCTCAGAACTTTCCATACCGGTGGTTGGGGTATTCCAAGCTCTCGACAAGCTCTGTTGGTAGACTTTTTTGTACTACGCACAAAACTTTCTTCAATCCGTTGGACATCGTCCTCTGACACACGCGGTCGGCCTGTGCTTTTTCCTTTGCACACACTTCCAGTCGCTTGAAATTGCTGAAACCAACGGCTAATGCTTTTCCTAGTTGGTGGTTTGCTAGCGAATTTGGTACGGAATGCCCGCTGCACTGCAATTTGCGACTCACTTTTCGCGAACTCAAGCACGCAGAAAACCTTGTGCTCCAAGGTCGCCATCTCGCTCACAACTGACAGAGACGGTCCTCTCGCGAACTCTACCGGCCGCTTCCGCAACCACCACAGCCCGCCGGCCGCTGCCCGCCAGAAACTTTGAACCTTCCTCTTTCCATTGGTATATAGCTTGTTCAATTTGGATCTGTACTTCCCTACCTATGACGTTTTGAAAATGGGTCCATCATTTATAATAACCCTGTAGTGTTCTCAATTTACAAAGGCGTTTATTCATCTATTACTACACCTACAAATGAGTACTGTGTAGATTAATGGAAGCATTTCAGTACTTCAAACTTTAACAATAAAGGACCAGGCAGGGCTGCAGGAGTGCTATTGATAAGCAATGTTGAATGTCGCCATTAATACTGTTGGTTTCTTCCAGTGGCGGCGATCAGGGGGGCGAGATGGGCAGTTGCCCCCCACTACAAAGAGAAATATACCCTCTTTGCCCCCTCAGTTTTGGCACCTTGCCCCCCCCCCCCCCGGTATTGGACCCAAATCGCCGCCACTGGTTTCTTCCTATACACAACATGGAAATGTTGGTAAGAAGGTGAGGAAATTGAATATATGAGATTGCACAAAGCTGGGATAATAGGGATGTGCATAATCGGGCTGATAACTTAAGGAGTGCTGTTAGAGACAAGCGAAACTAAGTGCAAATGCCAGGAACTTGGGTGAGGAAGAAAAGTGAACAGTCATTACTTGAGTCCGGGACTTTATGTCCTATAAAACTGTAAAATATGTATGTAATTATGTCATATAAATTGGAAAATATGTCATGAAAAATTACAAATATGTCAGAAAAATGCAGAAATATTCCCAGTAAAGCAAAAAAATTGCACAACAATACTCAATTTCTCCCATACCCGATAGAGTAGAGTAGGGGCTGTAATGTACCGAATGTTATTTTTAGTTTTGACTGATTTTTGTTAAAAGCGAAAAAGGCAAAGAAATGAGAACGAAACTTCTTTACTTCCCGTGCAACAATGAGAGAGAACATTTTTCCTCAAGAATGTTTGCATGGCTATTAATTGTCGGCAGGATAAAAAAGTGGGGTATTATTGTTCTGTACTAAGAAAAGACGGCACCTATCTTCCTCCATAACTTCCAGATCCTGCCATAGACAATATGAACTATCTGTTGTGCTAAAGCTACGAAGAAAAAAATAGGAAATAACCGATTATGTGCGAGAGAATTACGAAATTATACAGAAATATGTCTTATTACATCAAAATTGAAGAAATATGTTGTAAAGACGCGAAATTGGTGAAATATGTCAAAATATGCTGATTTTCATCAGATATGTAAAGATCTCACCCCAATGTTAGATCCGAAGCCAAATGAAAAATATGTTATAACAAAGTACCGGGCCCAGAAAAAAACATTTTACACAAAGACAGCCAAGGGCGCATCCAGGATTTTTTCTTCGGGGGAGGGGGCAGAGTCATAGAATTCCAAACTAATGTTTACTTAAATGTAACCCTATTTCTAATAATAATAGTTGCTGTAACTTACGGCCTGTAAGTCCCAGGAAACAATACTTTTTGTTATAAAACCATTCGACTACCTTTATCACAGAGGAGAACTTCCATCTATAGAACCTCACAGTAAAACAAACATTGACATATTCTTGTTCGTATTTTAAAGGTCTTAATAGGCGATTCAATCAAAAAATCATAGGCGCTCCATTAAATCTTGTTTTAATACGAGTTACTGTGGCAGTTGATTTCTACTTACGTTCTAAATAAAAGTACTAAAATTCTCTTTATTATGAGAGCACGCCGCATCCGGTTTGGTGACGAAAATTTCCGTGCACCTGCCAACCCTGCGTAGAGAACCGGGTGCTACAAGGTTAGTCCCAGATTTCCGGCTGGCTTTTAAAAAAACGCGGATGCCTTTCAATGGAGGCCACATCGACTCCCTTTCACTTTCCATAAGCCCCATCTTCCGTTAACCAGGCTCTTCCGATCGGCTGGACTCAAGGGGGAACAAGGCCGATCGTGACCCGCTGCCCCCTCCGCCCCCCGCCGGTTACGCGCCGTGCTCATCTGCACAGAGGGCGCAATTAGAATGTGAACCGGTGACGCAATTGTTTACGACCATGCAAAGCCGTTTTCGGTCGATTGTTATGGTATCGATTGCGATAACGCTTATGACTCGAAATGCCAATCGTGAGCTGGGGTGTGTGTGAGGTTGTAAAAATGGCATGGGAATGGAACAAGTCCAAGAAGGAACCTTGTGTTCCATTCCACTTGCGATGATCTGCAGCTCCGGTCTAAAATTTTAAACCAAGACAATTCCTAGCACCTTCAAAATATACAAGCAAGCTCCAACCTACTCCACATGATGTCATTCCTCATCAACCAATGCCCACTCACTACCATTCATTGACCCACCTATATGTACACATCTTGAGTATATTATTCGCAAGATTTTTTTGCCAGAGATTAACACAGAAAGAACACTTGAGGCTATTCGCGATTAAAGTTACCACCTGAGCGCTAGTGTCGCTTCCAATATGGCCGCTCTATGTAGGATACATTCTTGTTTACGTTCAGTTATTAGTAGCGCTTGGTCATGGCTGTTATGGAAAAAACGTCGAAGTTATTGGATATATTTAAATATTGCGAAAACGATGTGAATACCAGGAACTATAACGATGGTGAAGCTGTGCTGAGAACGAAGCATTTAATTATGATAGGCAAAAATAACGCAGAAGGAGACGAAAATATGTATAAGCACTGGTCCTTCAAAGCAGTGCTGCATCATCTACACCTCATGTTGTAACTGGGGCTCTCGAAAATGATATGAAAATAAAGCAATTTACCTGTACTCGAAAAGCTGGGGCAGAAGAAAATTGCGAACATATCGTTGCAGTTCTTCCTCCAAAGAGGCAGGCTAGTTTAATAATAATAATATAATTCACAATTTCATGACCAGGGCATCATACTGAATAAAACCGCAATATTAGAACATGACCTTTTCCTTTATCTGGTTACATTTAATATACTAATTCATTCTCAAACTATTTTCATCTTCGAAATTTAGATTTAATACTTGCGCCTGTTCCAAATTTCATACATAATACATTGCTTATCTGGATGCATTGGGCAAGACAGTTCATGAATTTTCGAAAAAAGAATGTTTCATTTATAAAGTAACATTTAAAACTTTATTTTCATGGTAATATATAATCATGTTTGGAAAAATAAAATGAGCAACTCCGTGCATTCTTCGTAATTTCCTTGCCGCGTTTCAGCGTTTTCCCCGTTATTTACAAATTTCATTTTGATGATTGCACGGGGTGGAAACACGTGAAAACCTTTTTACTTTTTATGACCCATAAAACAATTTAAAGCCAAAAACTGAACAGTAGAAGTTACTTTCTCGCACATTCCCCATGCTTTGAACGACTTCAACACAGCAAAGTATATTGCATAGAGTAGTTCCGGAAAATCTCACCAGATGGCGTATCGGATAATTTTTATCGCGAATTAGCCGCACAGAAGTCTTATTTGGAACCTTCCGCCAGTATAATCGATTAAATGACTTTAAATGCCAGTTAACATTAGTTTCTGTATCGAAATATTTTTTTTAGGCTAGCTATTTTTACAACCAATTAGCATGGTTAAAGAGATAATAGTTTGCTTTGTGTATTATTAATCAGACTTAATGTTACTTGAATACAAAATACCATAGGAACCAACCTTGCTGAACAGAGAGGGTTATTTGAAACGATTTGGTAGATGGCGCTATACAGAAAAATATATACATCTTAAACAATTTGGTACACCCTGTTTAATATAATGCGTAAGAAATTGATACTGATGAGTAATTAAACTACACAAAAAATGATACTAGGTATATAAGACTCGAACTTGATCACTTGCCATTCAGTTTTCTAAATTTTGGAAAACGCTGAAACATGTGTGCACTATTACAACCCTTTCTATGCACTAAGCACAAATTTAGTATGTTTATCCGTGGTATACAAGCCAGGGTTGTGCAATTACGCGTATTTTCTACATGACACGTAAATTACGTTTAAAAAACGCATAAAATAGTATTAAACGTAAAACACGTAAAACTGGAATCAAACAAAAAATTAACATTTTTTGCGATGGTTATTGTTATGTATGGCAATTGCCAGTGGTCGAAAACAAAAAGGGGCTTTAAAAACTTTCGTACCTAATTTGTATGCGCTCTTATATTGGAATTTTACAAACTGCCACATTCACATTCATATCACTGTTCAAGTTTATAACACGCATAAAAAAGAAACTTTGAAATGCAATCTAAATACATGGATGGATCCGAGAAAGAGGTTACGACAAGTATTCTGTGAATGCACGAGATAAGAGGTAAGTAATTGGTTTACCCGGAGGTGCAACAGATGGCGCCATATACGCGTGGCGAGTTTCGACAACTTTACGTTTACCGTCAGTGACGTATTAGCCGATGCAATGGCGAGACGTTTGCAGAATTGGTCTGCCGTGGAAATGTGAAGTATCATACGCTTCTTGTGGGTGAGAAATGTTCCGGCAGCGGATATTCATCGTCAACTCATGATGATGAAAGTGTATGGTGCATAGACGTAGCTAGAACTTTATATTTGGGTGTGCACAAAGAAAAAAATCAGGCTTTGCATCTCTTTAGAAGCATATTTTGCAACACAATCACTTGGCTCTTTAACTGCACTGATGTTTGTAAAGGAATATAAATTCACTAAATGACAAGTGTTGGAAATTTCTGAATATATGTAGTAGACACAAGTCAAATTGCATAGAAATTACACAAACACAAAATGTTCATAAATGTTACAAACAAATACATCAAAATACACGTCATTTATAACAAGAGACGTCTGTCAAAAGGTACAATGTTTTTAAACCCATCAATAACTTCATTTACATCAATAGAGTAAGCTTTTTCCTGTTCCACAAATAGCAAGAGCAGGGCTTCCAATCTATCCTGCTTCTGAGTTGCTCTTAATTTAGTTTTAACTTTGGAAAGCTTGGAGAAAGCTCTCTCTCACACGTGCAGCTTGTGGCAGGTACAGAAAGGCGCTGCAGTACAGAGTAGAATGCAGTAAATATCTTCTTTCTCCAATGACATCAAAAAATCGAAAAACTATAGACACTCGTTTCAACAGCGATAATGCTCACGTTTGTACCAAGTAATGACATTTTCAACTTCTTACAAACTGCCGTTTATTTTCTCTCTTTTTGAAATATCTGTCTTTAATTCTCTTTGATAAAGCAGCCCATTAGGGTGTGCCTAGGTACGCCTACGGTATGGTGAGAGTGTTATCAGCAGACAACATGTTGCGAAATGGTCATTAACGTGGTTACGTGAAGCCATGAGACGTAAACGGCGAGACATGTTGAGTGAGGGTTTCATGTCAATGAAAGAGCCCACACGGCCCGCCCGACTCAACGGTTGCTGCAATGTTTCAGGTGGGAAATGTGGAACCATTCACCATACAACCCGGGCTTGGCCCCCAGTGACTTTTTTCCTTTCTCCCCAGCTGAAAGCGCACTTGTCTGGAACACGGTTCTCGTCCTATGATGACGTCCAGCAGCTGCACGAAGTGGTTCACTGAGCAGGGACATGATTTCTACCAAGACCATAGAAGGCCCGTAGCCAGGCAGGAGCCAGGGGGGCTCAGCCCGCCCTGGACCTGCCCGTCAGCCCCCCCTGGCACTACCATCAGCCCCCATTGACATTGGGTAAAACTATTTTGTGTAATTTGTTTCCAGCGAAGAGTCAGAATGTAGACAGCTCACAATTTTAAAGACAAATCCACAGAACATGAACAGCAGCTATTACATTCGCTCATCTTGTTTATGAGCAGAAGTCTAAGTAGCTGCAAGTATTTAGAAGATTATCTAGACTTTTTAAGTTCTTTCATAAGGGGTCTTCTTTATCTATACCTTCACTGTCCCTGTTGCGACCTCCCGTTTAGACAGAAATCTGTAACTTTGATGTCGTCATGCAAATTCCCTTCGCATCTGCATGAAAGGTCAACAGCTTTCAAGATTTGAGAAGGAAGGGGAGTGTCATTGCTTCGGCCGGGGTTGGAATATACTGTAGGCAATGTGATTGAATATTGTGCGTTCTTTTGTGTGTGATATACATGTCTCTATCATCTGTAGTATTGAGTGTGCAGTGGTCCCCAAAGTGTGCACCGCGGCACCCTGGTGCGGCGTGGCTGGGTTTTAGGGTTGCCGCGAAATGTTACATTATTTTCACTGAAATGATTATATTGTTCCAAATATTTGCTCATTTAGTACTTTTTACACGTAAAATGTTTCTGAATTTGAAAACTGTGTATAAATTCTTTTAACTATGGCAAGCAACCTCACCACACTAATTGGGCGTTGCAAGTGCTAGATAGGCTTACATTCTGACCAGGGCGCCGCGGAATAATCTTGAAGCACTAGGGGCGCCGCGAAACGAAAAAGTTTGCAAACCTTTATTGTAAGGGATGATATCAGTTTCAATCAATTAACACTCCAACAGATGGTTTAAAAGATGTTTGAAAATGTAGTATCTGTATGATATTTATAAATTTTATATAAGTTAATGACACCCCCACCACACACACACACACACATCTTCATTTAATACTTTTAACCTTTTGAAAAATAGACTTGGTTTACAAAGCCCCCCCTGATAACCCGTGAACCCCCCTAGAGATCAATTCCAGCTACGGACCTGGACCATAGGCGTAACTTGGTGGGGGAAAGAGGGGCACTTGCCCCCAAAACATTTTCGGGTTTATTAACATTTACAAGTTAAGGGTCTTGAGGAGCAATGTAATAAAGAGTAATATTTGTGATTTCGCAAACGTTCCAGTTATTTAGCAAATTTTTTTTATAAAAAAAAAACTTTTAGTCTCTCTTCCCCCAAAGTTAAGCCCCAGGTTTAACTCTGCCCCCTCAAAATTAGACCTAAGTTTAATTCTGCCCCCTCAAAATTAGGCCTAAGTTTAATTCTGGCCCCTCAAAATTAGGCCTAAGTTTAATTCTGCCCCCTCAAAATTAGGCCTAAGTTTAATTCTGCCCCTCAAAATTAGGCCTAAGTTTAATTCTGCCCCCTCAAAATTAGGCCTAAGTTTAACTCTGCCCCCTCAAAATTAGGCCTAAGTTTAATTCTGCCCCCTCAAAATTAGGCCTAAGTTTAATTCTGGCCCCTCAAAATTAGGCCTAAGTTTAATTCTGCCCCCTCAAAATTAGGCCCAATTTCATTTCACCTCTTCAAAATTAGGCCCAGTTTAATTCTGTCCCCTCAACAACATTAGGCCCAAGTTTAATTCTGCCTCTCAAAATTAGGTCCAACCCAAGTTTGATTCTGCTGCCTTTAATTAGGCCGTTTAATTCTGCAACCTCAAAATTCGGTTTCAAGTTACGCCCCTGACCAAGACGGCATCAACAAATTGGTCCAGCGGTCTGATAAACGTCTCAATCGCCTTGACGATTACGTGGAAAAGTGATGTGGGTATAGCCTTCTTAGAATGCATCATCAATTCATACCAGCTCATACTGTGTTCTTTTCATTTGTTGTTGTAACTTTTTTTTCTCACGTAAATTGTCGATAATCGTTATGTTATGTAATAAATACAAATACTAGTGCAAGACGAACGTATCTATAGGTTTCTCAGTTTTTTAAAATATGTGAAATAACTGTTCTATTTTTAAAAGTCTGTTAGTGAGGATGAGAGAGTAGAGTGGCTTTATAAACAATGTTCAGAAAATAATGATTTTGTCTGAAATATGTAAGAAAAATAAAGTTTAAAATATAATATAATTAAGGAGTTTTATATTATTAATTTACGAAAGAAAATTAGTTTTTTTAAAGTTTTCGTAAAAAAACTGGTTTTCTACGCGAATTCAATTACTAGTAAATTACGCGTAATTTACGTAAAAAATGTAACGAGTAAATTAACTTGCCAACCTTAGGTACAACATAGGATATTTTTAATAAATTGCTGTTTTTATACTTTTTGACAAATGAAAAGCATATGAACAAAATTTGTGTTGCAATCTATTTTCTTTACTGCGAATAGAGTAACAGTTTTTTCGAACAGAATCCTTGAGAATGGAATCTTGAAACATTTAATTTCAAAGTCATATCACTGAATTACTTTTTCTATATTTTAATATGCTAATTATATAATTGGAACAATTTCAATAAAAGGTAGAAAACTGTAAAGAGAAATGGGAAGGGAAAGCACACAATGACCTCAGAAATAGTGAACCTTGGTAGCCATACCCTCTATGTTTACTTAGTGCACAACTATAGAATTGTATAATGTAAGCAGCAACATGAATTGAGCATTATGAAATGGTGGAAGTTGCAGACATTGCTGGAAGATGGCGAAAGATTTAAGAGATTGCTTTATTGAAATATGAAGAAAAAATATAGAAACATTTGTGCAGTTGAAATATCACTTATTAGTATAATAATAAGATATGTTACACAAGAGAAGTTATTAGTAGTTAGTTACATAGAGCAAAAAATAATGACAGTCTTACGGACTGATATCCAAGTTGAATCATTAGATTTCTGAACATTAACCAGTTATGAAGCATGTGTTTTTAGGGCATTATAATATGTAGAGTAGTATTTTTTTCTAATACACTTTTGAAATACTTTACATTGGTAACACTCCTTGTACGATTTTGAGTAGCAGTATTGTTTGCAATTCTGAAAGAACCGACCAAAAATAGTTCGTGTAGCACAAGTGGACATGAAGTCTATGATTATATTTACAGTGTAGCCAACTCCTTTTACGCACAGTAATCTCGGAGTTCTGGGTCGTTATTAATTCTTGATTAGTGATAGATATCTCCCTCGATTGCTTGTGGTTATCAAATAGAGGTTTCTGAGGTAAGGATGTATTAAAATACGAAAGGTACAATTAGCCGTTTAGATAACAGTACGCAAATTGTCCATGACTATTTTTCTTATTCGTTCTTTTTCAGTAAATTCCTTTAGGATTGCATTGTGTTTGATTGGTTGATGTTTTTTGCTTCATTTGCTGCCACTTTTAATCGCGACGATGAAGATGAGTGATGATATGATGAAACTGATTCGAACACGGGACCCCTGGCATCGTAGCGCGCTGTGCTAACCACTCCGCCACTTGAAGTGACAGTATCTAAAAACGATTTTCGTTTCTGCCTGGAAAAATCTCGGAACATCATAATAAACCTGGTGAAATATGTGAACAATTATGTCAAGTTCGAAAGTAACAAGTGTGAAAGGCACATCTTTTTTATACAGCACAAATTACCCTCTCCGGAAAGAATGAAGAAGCTTTTATTTTACGATGCTTGCAATCTCGCTGCAACATCCCGACGCTAGCTCATAAAATATTCCGGAATAATCTCGAACCCCCTCATTCTACTGTTGCTCATCAACCCGGGTTGCGCAAATAACGCCCACGCTTTATACAGCAAGCTAAGTTTTCTTGTGGGACTTTTCTCGGCTTCTTTACCATACAATCGAATTCCATTGCTTTCCTTTTTTCCAACGTTCCGCCGTTGCATTATGGGTACGAGACTCATGGCGTGATGAGATTTCGTAAGACTTACGTGAAGAAAAGGGTTTGTCAGATCCTGCTTCTTAATTTCAATGTAATTAGTACTTAATGAGGGCCTAAATTGTAATTTCCCTGGCTTTCTCGTCTAGTCAGAGCTGCAGCGCGCATTAAAATGTGCAGCTGGACACATGAATAACATCGAGCAAACTGTAAATATAGATAGAACACTTGAGGCTATTGGACGTGCAAAAGTTTCATTTGGAACCTTTCGCCAGATGGCAGTACAATCGATTAAACGATTCATAATTGTTTCCGACTACTGATATTTTACAATGACGCGTTTGTTCACTTCGTTTTGAGCAACTCAATATTTAAAATTTGATATAGAAGGAATGAATAAGTTACAACATTTTGGATGCGTCAGTATATATGACCATTTTGCACCTTTCACAGTATTTGAGAGTTTAAAAAGATACATAAAATAACCCTTGAGAGCTTAAAATTGCAAGGTTTTGTGATCACAAAAAAAAACTATAATAAAAGTATAAATAGTATGTAAACATGGTAATGTGATATTATTACGTGAGTAGGATATTAAGATTAAAGGAAAAAATATTGTATAAATTTTACTTTTTTGTAGTTGAAAGTAGCCGATTTAAATTCAATCTCTGTGAGAAAATACAAAAACACGCAAAATAACAGTTTAGAAATGAATTTAAATAAAAAAATGCATGTTTTATTTCGTTATATCTATATAAATATTAGTAAAAGCGATGATAGGTTTCAAAATGGTAGTCAAGAAAATGTTCAAATGTCTTTTGTGTCTGAGTGGTCCTCAATAACGTCATTTTCTCCCGAGCTGTCGTCAAGCCATTGCAGAATAGATTCTTTATCACTGGAAGCAGTTGATGTGGATGGATAGCCCAGACCCTAATAACACAGAGCTCTTAACACTTAAAAGTGTGTAAGTACACTTAACGATTAGACGGATAGGAGGTACGAAGGTGCTGAGAGCCACGCCCTCGGCTCACTAGATGGCGTTGCGTGGCATCAAAACAAAATGGTTCGTCCACATTATGTAGCCCGCGCACCTATTCTAGGGTTAATTAGAAAAGGTACCTTTTTGTTTCATGATTGCCACCTGTTTAGCACCTTGGGAAATACATGTTAACAGCACCAAACCTGGCTTGCCTAACCTATCCACGTAGGCATATAATAGCATAAATAAGTATGTAAATAGGTTTGCTACCCCTAGCCGCTCGTCTCGTTTATTGTCTACATTTCAGTTTTTCCCAGCAGATGGTAGTTGAAAGAAAATGCTACAAATTTTTGTTGCAATAGGATTGCTTTTATTTAGATGTAAACAAAAAGGATTTATAAATTGCATTTTCTTTCAAAACAAAGCGTCATATATTAATATTTAGGGTTTACATTATTTATGTAAGCAAATATAATCTATATGCTTATATTACGTGTAGAGATAAACTATTTGCCTACTGTTATATTTTAAGCTGGTTGCACAAGGAGGGGATAAGGTCATATGACAAATTAGGACAATTGCGACGATCAGGACCTAACCGAATCTAACCTAACTAAAGAAGCCACAGAACTAATAATGCTGTAGAAGGTTGGAACAACAAAATAAATAGGTGGCTTGGAAGACCGCATGCAAAACTTCATGATGCTCTGGCCTGCCTCAGGAGCCAAGCAGAAGACACCAGCATCAAGTACATGCGGATGGAACTTAATCTCTAGAAGGTCAGAAAAGGAAGAAGCGTGACATTAAAATCGACGAGAGTGTTGGGAAGTGTATTCGCACATATGAGGAAACGGCTGACTTCAAAAGATGTCTGTTGGCTCTAGATCATGTTAAAAAACTTGATTGAACCACATTCCCAGCCGAAAATATCAACATTTCACATAATTCTCTTGCAAGAGGTATTGTACGGGGTGTCAAGTCACCCTTCAATTTGATAGAAGGTTTGAAATGTCATCGCAATTGTCCACCCGCGCTTTCACTTCTGTGTTCATAGTAATTGTCCATCATCGCAATTATCCGCCCTCGCAATTGTCCGGCTACCAGAGAATAAATAATTGAAGATGGTGATTGGGGAAAATAGACATATGAAATGAGGATGGAAGAGAAGAGATATGGAGGAAGAAAAAAATAAAAATACGGTGTGACTTGAGTATATAGCCCGAGTAACATCTATGTAGGTATTCTATGTTGTTGACAATAGTTGTGCTTGACCCAAAAGATAGGCAAACATCACTAGTTAGAATTTCTAGCATTTATTATTATATAAATTTAATTTCTTTTTGAAAATGAAATAAAGTGCTTTATCGCTTCCACTCTATATGAACCCAGCAAGAACACTGTAAACGGTTATTTCCAAATATTCTGCAAGGCCAACCCACTAATGTATTCTCGATTATTGCTGCTGCAACTGTTTTAAGCATTCCCATTGGCTGGCAGCTTTGTGGAGTCTGTGGAATGCGTTCCTTGTTAGGTTAGACTGGTTGGGTTTTGTATCTCTTAGAAGAAGACGATGAAAAATAGTTGTAGCAGCAATACCGACCAAATAATTGTAACAATAGCAGGGAATATATACAGAATATGCACTTCAGTTTAAGTAACCTTCTCAACACCCCTGCTGTGTCACCTCATTTAAGCCCAAATATCTTTGAGATTTTAATTTTTCAACTTTGACCATGAATCGCTAGGAGTCGATTGGAAGAGCTGGGTCCTAAAAGAGCTGTTGTAACTGAGATTCACAAGTATTGCTCGGCAAATTGACCTTGACTACATTAATTAATTTTCTCTTGGGCCTCTCCGATGACACTTCGTTGCCATGTATTCAAGGGGTCCCGGTGGAGGTACACAGTGGTTCGGATCCCACTTTAAACTGTAGGTCCAGTCCCGATTAGCCTTATCGTTCAGGCGATATCAACTAGACGATATATTGTCACGATATGTTGGCGATATATATCGTGTCAGCGATGTATCGTTACGATATTTGGCAATACATATCGTGGAGACGGTACGGAAAAAATATCGTATCGTTTGTGACGATATATCGCGATATTCCGATATCGTCGATCTATAGACACTAACAAAGAATCTGCGGGTTCGGCCTGGGCATAGGTGCTTCTGCAGCTTGTTTTACGTTTTGTTTAAATCCTTCAAGCCCTCATTGCGTAATACAAAGAGAATAAACAATGGTGATGGACAATTTGCTTGGTAATACTCATACATCCTGCTCTACTATGGAGCTTGGTTTGGTAAAGCAAGCATTTCCTTCCGCGAAGGCTCGAAGATCTTATAAATTTTGCCCGGAACATTTTCCGATCCGAATTCAAATCATGAAGATCCTTAGGTAAGCACCGACCTTCAGGGTGGTGAAGTCAAATGCCTAATTATTCCAGAAAGACTTTAAAAACAAGCGTGAGAAATACCTTATGAATAATAACATTGACAAATGTCAAGCATATATGCTTACGAAGACGAAAGCAGCAATTATAAGCATGTAGACGAAGCTCTAATTGCTTGTACTCCAAGGCTAATTACAAACGAACTCAGCTCCAGAAACTAAAGCAGCCATTACTCAGCTCTCTGTAATGGCAGCGGTTAGAGCGTCCTTCCTGTAAACAAGAACAATTTCACCGAGATCCCAGACAATGCCGTGAGATAAGACTCCATTAAAGATAGGAGCAAGGGCAGTTGAAGATCCCGTCGTTGACATCCTGACCCAACCGGAAGAAACCAAGGAAGGACTCCTCCAGGGAACTTCCGGGTTCCCAGCTCGACAGTTCGTGTGTAATTGTATTGCGTAAGATGACCCGAGAAATTAGTATCATCCGCGAACCAATTTTCTCGCCCCGAAGGCTGGAAGGAGCGAAAGATTCTGCACCCGAGGTGCAAGGTGTCGACCGTGCACAAGTCACGATCAGGTCACTGCAATTATCGGATACTTCTCGCGTGCTTTGGAGAAATCGGTAGAACCTTGCGTTGTCAATTGTTGCACCCGAGGCCATGCGGGCTGAGCCGACACTCTTGCCTATACTACCAATACGATGATTCAAAATTGTAACAACTGGAAGTTGATCAAAATATTGATTAGTTGGTGAGTATTCCATTCCAATCATAAGCCACGGGTACAAGGTTCGAATCTCACGTGAGTCATGGACTTCTCCTGTAGCTATTCCCTCAGTGATTATCATTGATACAAAATCAATGTTTTGAAAGTACAAAGTCATTAAGTGTATACTTGCGTGTAAACTAGGCTTATTTTCTATATTTTGGTTTTCCTGGTTTAACACGGAGACATTTTTTTTTCATACACTTTTTAGTGTTTCCTTTTATTCCTTTTTCTATTGTGAACAACTTTATATTTCTCAAAAGAAAAAGTAACAAAGGTAAACTCCTGTTATTATAGAATCAAATTTGCCAAGAAACGTTCGCCATTTTATACTTGATTGTCATTATTGGTTATGGGGCAATTTTATATTCATATTTTACCAGCATCAGCAAAAATAGATTTATTTTCCATTTATTTCCTGAGAATGTTTAATGTTTTTGGTGAACTTAACTAAGACATCATGACTGTTGGGTGTACCTATATCATAACCTGGCACCATCTGAGATTCAATACTTCTACGGGCAATTTCACGTTTTTGAGCTCTATATTAGTTCAAAGTATTATGAGTTCTGTTTGCTGGTTTGGTTTTAGACCTATTAGGCGGTTCTGTAAACAATGAATTTCATTTTTTCCCACACTCACTCACTCTTAAAAGTGATTGACTATTTGAACTGCGTTGTTGTTCATGTCTGCCTCATTCCCCGAAAATTTATTTGCATGTGTGAGTGCATGTACCCAACAATTAGCATTCATATCCTTCCCGTCGACTTGCACAAATCAAATGGCCGGTATATGCCTAGCTTCCGCAAAATCCTACGTTTTCGGCTTATTGATTCTACCACTAGCAAACAAAAGGTACAATGGCATCGCTAAACAAAGCAAACAATGGAGAATGCGCAGCTCATGTGTGCTACGAGGACGCGGTGTTTGCACTTCACCAGACCAAACTTTAGTTGGAATTTGCATGTCGAAATTCTAAACGAAATTTTTCTTTTCCGGTTTTACTCGAAGTTAAAGAAGTCCAGGAATATTTCCAGGATATTAGATCTTGGACGCAAGGGAAAGACTGGCCAAAGAAGAGTCGAAAATGTTCTTCCGCCTCCATTGTCTACAAGGGATTGCCCACAAGAAGACGTTCATAACTTGTTCCCATGCTGAAAGAGAAATCAGGCGAAGAGGTCGCCTTGCGTACCGGCGCAGAGAACACTTTCCCATCTTCCCTGCTAACATGCTTCCCTAATATCCAAAGAAGGGGCGGGCAGGCGGTGGAATCTTTTCCCTACCTGCAACCTTCAGCGGTCGATGGTGGGGTACCTGGGAAGAGGCTCGGATTCCACCTCTGCCACCCAACGCTGCTTCTCCCACTCTTAAAAAGAGAACGTTACACACTCTGTCTGCGTGCTTTTCCCTCCCCTTCCCACTGTAGGTACCCCCGTTTTGCCGATTCTTTATCTAATCCGTTCCCTCACAACACTTTCACAGTCAGTGCCGAACAGACGCCAGGGAGGCTGAAGAAAGAGTATCTGTGATAGCTGTCAGTGAGGAGAACAACTTCAGTGGAAGTAGCGGCACCTGTTGAGCATTTTCTTCAACTGGTGATCCGTAATCCCGAAAGCATTGTTGGAGAGATTTGCATTTTCTGGTAAGTTGCTCCAGTCAGATGTTAGATTGTGCTCTTGTCAAGTTGACCTGCATGTGAAAGGTTCAGCTTCTGGGAGGTTACGGATTCAAATCCGACCTTTCGAATCTTCAATATCTTTGACATATGTGCTGTGCTCCATCGTGAAGATGTTTTGAGTTCTGTTACAATTACATTTGATACACACGATATTATGTACGCAGAACTTATGTATGATAATGGACTACAGTGTAGAATCCTGAGTAATTTCCCATCAGGATCATTTGATAGTGCCAATCCCAATAAAAAATATTCTAGCAATGACAGTCACTCCTAATCCTACCATCTAGACCAGAGTAGGAAGTATTACTTGAGCACAAAAATTTTTTCTCGATTGACTGCCACGGATAGACAGGCGGACTCATCAAAATCATTTATGTTGCACGAAGCTAATTTTTCACTGAATTTGTGTTCATAACCGATATACTCTAAGAAAGCAAATGTTGACACAGACAGATATAGACATACCTAACCGTGATATAGAGCGTAAATGGTTCAACGTAAGGGACTTAATATTCATGGGGTGGGGGAATATAGAAAACCGTTAGTTAACTTGATAAATCAAGTTCGAAAGATTGATTATTTAAAAAAAACAACTTGTGCCACTATGGGATAGATACAAAAGTTACATAACAATGACTAATACTCTACATTAATTAATTTCCTAGTTTTCTACATATTGCATAATTCATAATCAGTATATGCATTCTACTAACCAAGGGAAGTTATGTTCTTTACTTAGGTAAGCTTCCAAACATTAACAAAAGTCATATCAAGTGATATGTGGGTCTTACAAGTCATAAAGTTCAATACATTCTTCTTCAAACTTCTGTTCTCGTACTTAAGCTCATGAAAAGTTGTCTTAATTTTATTTTATGGAAGCACTGCCATCTATCCGTAATAAAATCGTTATTCCTTGACTTTTCTCCCTAGTACCCCCCGATGGCTATGCCACGATAGAATCAAACCACACACGCACACAAAATCAAAATTAACTCAGAAAGGTGGATTGAAGATCCTTAGTATACAAATGTTAATCTACACCCCTCACATAACACCTTAATAACTGAGCGTGTTGAGTGACCGACCCAGGATCTCGAACCAAAGACTCCGAGTTCGAGTCTTGCCAGGGTTTCCCTATAACCATCCTGATCGTTGCGATTAACCGAAACAGGCAGAAAAACGACGTGAAAATGAAAATACATCCACCTCATGGTTGGTTTTGTCCCCTGTGCCTTACTATAACATTCACGTTTACAAAACACAGGGAGTCGATTTAGATTTTCAGAATTACAAATGCAAACACTATAGGTGTTGCAAGTAATGAACAACCATCGCTCCCGTGTGTGTTAGTTTATCGTTTGTGTGCATAAAATGGCCCACGTCCAAGCACGGAGGGCACTTGGAGTCGTTTCACACCAGCCTTAGGGTAATATATTACAGTTGGCAACATCAGCCCTTGAACTGGAAAATGTTAGCTGGGGGAATGCTCGTATGGTTTAACATGTGGCAATGAGACTGCTGGGGCATGCTTTGCAAAAATTTTGCTACCTAGGGGATACTATCACCACGCATCCCCCTCACTTCCAGGATTGGGCAACACTGATTCTTCAATTGAATATGGAATCTTTTGTTAATTTAGATGAACGTTTTGAAGTTTGCGATTCTAAAGACTCCACTGGAGGTGCTATCAAAAAGTTGTCGGGGAGAGGGGTGAGAATTTGATTTAGGTTTCTCTTCCTTTCCTTTCTAAACTATCGCTTCTTTAATCCCTTCTTCTATCCCGTGAAACATTTCTACGTCATCTAAACATGACGTCACCATACTCTCCTCAAGTACAGACATATTCCAATGGTTTCGGTGTTTAGGATCTAACTTTAGATTTTCAAAATATCACAACCGAAGGTTATGGGATCAAGTTCCAGCCTTGCATGGGGGTTCCTTCGTGTTTGTCGCATTTCATCATCAATCCTCATCGACGCGATTAGCCTAAAGAAGCACAAAATCGACGTGAAAATAATAAAAATCCAATATGGACAGTACCGTCGACCAAGGTAAGAAAATACGTTTCCCGAAGCTCAAATTTACTTTCAGTGGTACCATCTCCTACTTTATTTATAAAGTTAAATATTCATGAGGAGAGATTTCGTGCGCAAACAGCCAACGTGTGACTTTTTCCTGAACCACAAAGATGCGTGTGGAATTGCGTAACCGGCGAAAGTGCTCCTTCACATGCATTGTGTTGACAGAGGCGCCCATCACACCGGTTTCCGCAGTGTTGCCAACCAACAGTTTCACCGTCAACACGGAACTATGATTATTTATTTTATTTATTGATTCGATTTGCTATATTTTACTTCGCTTTTTGTGCCACTTTTGGCTAATTTGCGAAGATGGGGATGAGTGATGATATGATGAAATTGATGAATGGACACTCACAAATATTCATGCCCAGGACAGGATTCGAACCCGGGACCCCTGGCGTCGTAGCGCGATCTGCAAACCACTCCGCTACAGGGGCCGGCGGCACTATGTTTTCCTCACAAATTTATCCTATTATGGAAACCGTTTAGGAACTCGGGTGTCATTATATATATGGAAGGGGGTCTATCATATACTCTATTGATAGGTCTTGACGTGCAGATTCCGAAAATTTAAAATCGCCATATCTCTGGTCCTAATTGAGCTAGGAGGATGGTTGATAGCTTGTTGTACTCGGAATGAAGCCCTCTTTCCGATTCTACAATACCAAATGGGGGTTTCCATTTAAAATTTCACAGTTGCCCCCGCCCCACCCCCAGGGGGTGGGGTTAGGGAATCAAGTGTGATATCATTGAATAGCTTTCCTTCACTTATTAAACACGTATTTTTTCGTTTTCCGATTGGATGTGTATTTCTCACGATATGTGACCGTACCGGGACTTTTGGACCACCCGGTATATATATATATATATATATATATATGTTTCTTTCTCGCAAAATTTTCCTTTCATGTAAAGAAATCATAGTGACAAAAGTAATAATTGTGGTGGTATTTTCGTTGGCCTATGTTCGTATATATGAAAAATGCTAAACAATTTAACCACAAATATCTTTATAGCCAGCCTAATCGCTACCGGGCGAGATGCTGCAGGGTGGAACCTTGGCCAAGCATGGATTAGCTTGCTGCTTCACCCATTCATAAGTTCATGATTCATCCGCATCGTCGCTATTCACCGAAGATCACTGTGCGAATTAACGGGGGGGCTGCCGGGGATTCCCCCCCTAAATTTTTCTTAATCCCTGCCAGGGATGTTTTAACCCCCCCTGAAGAAATTGAAACTGAAAGCATGTTGAACGCCATTTCGTAACTATGGAAGAAGCATCTCTTAAAATCATTCGGGAACAGTAAGTTAACCTTTAAAACAATTGCTTCGTACTTTGCGTCTGAATAGCCTGTTGGTTCCTTTTTTACAATGTCGTCGGGTGCAAAGCTTGCACAAAAAGCTCCCAGACTGGCGCCGTTAGCGGGCTATGGTTAATGGTCGTGGCAAGTAGAGTTAATTTCCTCAGCTTTGTTCATTGGAGGTAGATCGTATTTCTAGCTGCACCCTGCCATTGAGTTCAATTGAGACATACATACTCAAAGAAGTTGAAATAAGAAGCACCAGTAGAAAATTATGAACATGAAACTGGAACCTAATTTTGTGTACAGTGAGATCCATGAGTATTAGCGCGCAAATTGTCCATCACCATGTTCGTGCACTTTATTTGACCCAATAAGAGCTTCAAGAATTAATAGAAAACTCAAAACTAGCTGTTGACAACATACTACATACATACCAGGATACATAAAAATCCATCGCTCAAAAACACATACCGGTAGGATGTGAGAGAAAATTAATGAAAATATTCATGGATGATTTGCACGGTAATACTCATGGATCCCACTGTACACACTTAATATTTTAATTTCATGAGTGGTTACTATTTGTCACTTCTTTCCTTGTAGTAGAACGATATGTGGGACGAAAGCTGACAATTGATTATTTCTTTATGTAACTCTTAAATCTCATGAAAATTACAACTGAGTAATGGAATATAATTTTAATAAAAACATATAGAGTTATAATAAATAACGGATATGATAATGACAAACTCTACCGGTTTACTATATTTTTTATCTATGATTTTATGAAAATTTGACCTGGTTAACTGTAACAATTCTTATTTATTGCATATATTTGTATATATTTATTATACACGCCATCTATATTTATTAATATAAATTAAACAACAATTCAGGCACGAAAGTAAAACAAAAACAGAAGTCAGATAGCTTCAAATTATCCAGTAATGTGTACAGCATCCAATCGCTTAAAAACACATACAGAGCATTCCATGACATTCGCTACGAGACTCGGCGGAAAGCGGTCCGGCATCAGCGCTTGTCTTTCCCGATGAACGGGGTCCGCGACAGTCACTAGAGTCGGCTATTAAAATTACACTTTTCATATTGTGTACTAACCTTGACTACAGAAGGTGTTGAAAATGATGTCCCTCTGCTGCAACACATTCCTGGCATCTCCGAAGGAAATTGGCATTTACACGTGCAAGTTCGTCTACTGTAATTCAACCGATTAAGAATTTTAGCGGCTCTAAATGCTGTGGTTTTTGAAACACCCCTTTCTTGTGAGAGGAGAGTGTTTTAACCTTTGTCCTATCTCATAGAGTTTTTCCTCAGTAAGTACACGTGGGTTTTTCTTTCCACTTTTATTCAGAACTGACCCTGTTACTCTAAACTTTTTTGCGAGGTTTAATATAGTGGTCCTACGTGGAACGGGAACACCAGGAAATTTCGTTGCAAAACGTCGTCGCACTTCTCCGCAATTCCTCTTTCCGAAGTAACACTCGACAAGATAAATCCTTTGTTGTAATGTAAACTTTTGTGGTGCCATATTAACACACAATCTTCAATCTTCAACACACGGACACGACACAACACAACACAACTTCCGAGGGAGGATTATACTGGCGTCAGTCTGCAACGCCAACAGAAAGGAAAAGAGAGCGAAGGAAGGGAGAGCGAAAGAAACAGACTGTAGCGTGCGACTGTTCGCCGTTCACCGGGACCCCGTTCACCGGGAAAGACAAGCGCTAATGCCGGGCCGCTTTCCGCCGAGTCTCGTAGCGAATGTCAGGGAATGCTCTGTAGAACGTAAGGGAAAAATTAATGAAAATAGTCTTGGACAATTTGCACGGTAATACTCATGGACCCGTCTGTACTAATATTGAGTCTGGGTCTGTTCAACGTCCTTGAAATTTTGTTATTTTCATTAAATTTCGCTCTCTGTTTAAAATTCTGTCCGAATTTCTCTGCACGAGGCAACACTGTTTATATCCCTTTTTACGGGTTAACGACGATTTCAAGCACGAATGTAATTTCAACTTTACGGTTTTTAGATTTGTGTCCACTCCGAACTTTGAAGTTCTTACCTCCTGACGGTGGTGTCCACTGATTTTTCGTAAGGTAGGGAGATTATGTCTGTTTAAATTAGCCATGTCCTATATTTTACTATATTTTCCTACATTTAATGTTTTCTTTTAAAATAATGCCCACTAACCCCGCCTTGGGTACGCCACTGTCTCCCAAATCTTCCATATGCAGATTTATATTGTACAGTCACGGACACTACTGGGTGGTAGCAATCCAATTAACTTTCAATAGAATCGTTACAATCCAGAAATATCAGTGACTGTACGTGCTACAAAGCTTCCAAAAATAAGTCAGTGACGTGCTCAGGATGGGCAAGATTAGTGCCTATTTTTTTCTAAAATAAAATGTTTGATGTATAAATATAGGTCTTAACATCTCTCCTAAAACGTTATTCATTACGAACATTCTTCAGTACATTCCCGAATCCCAAAGCTCTATTGGCGTACTATAACCATTTACCCTGTAGAATATTACCTAATGACTGACATTCTTATATTAACAGCAATATTTCACTATATTCTGAGTATAATCTTGACTTTTAAAAAAGTGAGGAGAGGGAAATTCAAAGAATCCGAAAGCAATTTAAAATTGTCGAATTCGACAATTCTAACTGGTTTCTTATATTTTCGTAGAGCTTGTAAAACAATTATTGAATATTGTGTTGAATATTCACGATTCACAAAACACTGAGCTCATTACTCTGAACAACTACATTACCGAATCATACACAAAATAAAAAAGTTTATTTTATTTGATTTGAAAGAAAGTTTACTTCTGAAATATGCATTTTGTTTACTTATTCAACATACACATATAAGTAGACTATATCTCAATATTAAAGTGTCAAAATTTACACTTTATTTTGGAATTTTACTAAAAGGTATTACAAAACGTGGTCAAACATGTAGAAGTTCTGTATATAATTTAATTAATGATACACAGATAAGAATAAGAAAAAAACTTTTTTTGTTAACTACAAGCAAATGTGTACGATTACTAAAAGAATTTGGTTCTAAAGTGTAAATCACCAACCCTGAGACCTTCTGTAAACAAACCGTCTCACCGATTCGATGTATCACTCCGCGTCAGCTGATTCATGACCGCCGACTACCGCAATCATCTGCTGTTACACGCAAAGAACTCGCCATGTTGAAAGTGGCACTACTTCCTTGCTGTTTACATGATTAATTTTAGAAAATAACCAATCTCTAAGCTCATTGAAAGTTACAATGCATATTCCTACAAAATGTTCACACTTATCTTGCCTTGCCATGTCACCAAGTTATTTTACGAAGTGCACTATATTTGGCGGAACAACAATTGTTATTATTGTCAAAGTTTCCAACAGCAATAAATTTACGAACTTTCTTTGTCTTGTTTTGATCATCATCATCAATATATTTATTGGACTTACAGCATTGCATATGGCTGTTTATGCCCATTATATATTTTATTTACATAAGATACAATTTACATAAAATCTACAAACAAATTTCAAATATTTATATCAAACCTTAGAAATATACATTACCAATTACCATGTTATATCATTTTGTCTAAAAAAATGCAAGTAAAATATATTCAATTCGCATGCAAGAACGAAGCCAAATTTATGGGAAATGATTACTGGTGCAAAGAGTTAACCATAAAGGCGAAGCAATAAGTACAAAAGAAAGAGCATTGGGTTTAAAGTGAGACGTCATTTGCTGCAGCGTATCCCATACTACAAATTGGCCGTTGTTTTACCTTACGTAATGAATCCTGTAACAACACTGGATTTTCGTTTGGATTATTTTACTTCTACGAGTTTGCAATGCTTTCTGCATGCACGTGGTTTTGTTTACAGAAGGTCTCGGGGTTGGTGATTTGAACTTTAGTGAATAATCATTTGTTGCTTATTTAAACAAATGTTTGTGTATGGGAAACTCTCTTTCGGTTTTTCCAAAGAATTAACTTATTTTAGTCTTGCATGTAGTTTTTGAAAAGGTTAACGCATTAAGAATAAAAATCCAGTGGTATAAATGCATTAATGTAAAGTTTATCGGTCAACTGGAGCCCATACGCGTACTTAACGTGACATATTTTAGCGCACCTGCTTAAGGATTAACAAAAAATACTTCATTCTTTCGTTTAATTCTCGTGCTCTTGAATTGACACGAAAAATAGATTGAACAACGTTGGCTAGAGTCTGTGCCAGTTTCAACACAAGAAACATGTATTAGAAATGTTCCCTCTCTTTCTTTTCCTTCTAAGGAGCTAATCCGTAGGCAACTGAACACATCTTTCACGTAGCCTCCCATGTAATTGGGCCTGCACTCGTAGGCCGAAGGATGTCGGACTCGATTAACATCTTCGGCGTTTCGAGCCCTGACACAGGTGGCGCTCTGGCGTGAGAAGGTCGTCTCACTTCCCGGCTCCTTTTTTTCCTTCTTTCTTTTCAAATCCTGTTGATTCTGTCGTCCTTGGAGGGCGATGTGAGGCCATAGAAGCGATTTGAGTTCATGACGGAACGTGTCACTGTCACTGCCTAGGAAGAGAGTGAAAATTGGAGTTTCGTACCGTTTCACAGATGGCACTGAAGGCAACAAAAATCTTACGAATGTTCATGTGTTAGTGACCGTTCCTTATAAATACTTCTTGTATTTGGGATTTTTCATGGAACGTAGATGATTAGCCTGACAATTTTACACAAGACTCCAACCCTACAGTATTTTTCTTCAATTAAGGCTTTACAAGTTTAACTCAACATACGTTTACACGTATCGGAAAATTAATTACATAAAACTGTTCAAGTTTTAATGGTTTTATTAATCTTCAAGGTACACAAGCATGACGTCATTCATAGCGCACATTGATTATTTGGAATGGACCTCACCTGTATATTTTCATCTTGAAGTGTATGAATATACGGGAAATTTCCATGAAGTCATAACCATTTATGCCAAGCCGTGCTCATACGCAACGATATTGTGTCTGGTTTGAGTTTAAAATTGTCATGGTTTATTTTACTTTGCTTTTCTGCCTCTTTGAGATAATCGCGAAGATGATGATAGTAATATGAAATTTAGGAACCCCTGGCGTCGCAGCGCGCTGTCCTAACCGCTCCGTCACGGGGGTCGGTGAATGTGCCCGGTAAACACGCTCCTTCTTCACAACGAACATTCTAATTTGTTCTGAGCTTCATACTTGAGCTGATCTTTCTCTCGCAGGAAGATTGGGCAATCGACCATTTTTCAAGCAAACAGACAACAACAAAAACAGCCACGCGGAGGAGCAGAGATAAAACAAGATATTACACACACTGGTGAGGAGCCCCATTCTCTTTTGACGCAGCGGAGTGTTGAATGGGAACGGAGCTCTTCGTGAATCTTTGGCCAACCGTGACGCCGGAATCTTTCCCATATGTTCAATGTTGCCAACACCTGTCGCACAAAAAAACGCAAAATTTTCTCACAAAAGACAGGGTTTATTTCACTTCGCTTCTCCGCCACTTTTGGCTAATCGCTAAGATTGATGATATGATGAGATTGATGAAGGGACACTCACAAAGAATACCCATGTCCATGGGCGTCGGGATCGGGGGATCGGAAGGGTCGGTGGACCCCCCCGTAAATTGACATTCTTCATTTAAAGATACAAGATAGCCGAAAGTTTGTTACTCTTATTGTTAAGAACAGAAATAAAGTTCATTTAGTTAGTGTTCGAACAGAATAATCAAAGTGAAAATGCATTGGATCGAAAACATTGAGTGAAAAATACAGGAACACGGTTATATTCTACCATTTCATCCAAAAGAACAAATGGTTCCACAGTTTTAAAAATTCTAATAATTACAGTTGTAGGTGAGAAGTCACACAACAAACTTTATGAAAATAAATCACCCTAACATTTAAAGCCTTTTTGTTGAACGAGACGTGCACAGGTTAATATCAAAATGAATTCAGATACTAACTGCATAAAATGCAAAAGAAATAATGGAAAATAGTTGTGTTGGTATTGACTCGATTGACTCTCCATTTACATAATAATAATAATAATAATAATAATAATAATAATAATAATAATATTATTATTTCGAATAAAATTTATTTTTCCTAGTTTGTAATATTTATTATTTTATATTCAACTTTTACCATTAGCCCGACCCCCCCCCCTGCAAAAATTTCTGGCTACGCTCATGCCCATGTCCAGGCTGTGATTCGAAGTAGGCATGGCCAAACGGATCCGGATCCGAAAAATCCGGATTCATTCGGATCCGGATCCGGATCCAAGAGTTACGGATCTGGATCCGGATCCAAAAATTCCGGATCTGGATCCGGATCCGAAAGTTCCGGATCTGGATCCGGATCCGAAAATTCCGGATCTGAATCCGGATCCGAGAGTTCCGGATCCGGGTCTGAAAGTTTCGGATCTGGATCCGGATCCGAAAGTTCCGGATCTGGATCCGGATCCGGATCCGAGAGTTTCATATCTCAATCCAATTATAATATTACCACACCTTAAAAGGTATTATGATCTTTGATTACAAAGAAATTTTTCATTAGTTAGTCCTACAAGAATTTTTTTCAAGTGTTGTTCCTAAAATACTTTGCTACGCATCGGCTAACACACTCGTGCACAAAAAAAATCTTACTTGTTTAACATAAAATGTCAGAGGTGATTTTGTAAACGCCATTGAAACGAATATGTATTCATTCCAATGTATTGGAAATGAAAACACACATAAATGTGAAACATTCCATTCCAGGATGAAACCTTTAACACATATAACAAGATAGAAATGTTATACAAAAATTATACAATTGTTCTACAGTTACAATTTTACAAATTAAAATAGAACATTATAATATATGCAGTGTTATATAATTACAAAGTGTAAGACTAACAAGGGAGGTTATCTAAGGGTCCCCCTCCAATTTCCATGAAACTTGGCAGGCGTATAGTGGGGCCCAATGGAAGAAATACGTGTTTTTTTGTTTCAGCTAAAAAACGGGTTTACAGGGCAAAACCCCCTCAAATGTCAAGATGAGGATAAATTGAAGTGAGGATCTGACCCCTGTGTCCCCCTCCAATTTCCATTATACTTGGCAGGTGTGTGTATAAACGGGCCCAAATGAAGAAATACGTGTTTGTTTTGTTTCGGCTAAAAAACTGTTTTAGGGGACAACCCCCCTCAAATGTCAATATGAGGACAAATTTAAGTGGGCATTTGACCTATGTGTCCCCCTCCGATTTCCACGAAACTTGGCATGGTGTATAGTGGGGCCCAAAGGAAGAAATACGTGTTTTTTTTTGTTTCAGCTAAAAAAAACTTTTTTAGGGGGCAAAACCAGTCTCAAATTTCAAGATGAGGACAAATTGACGTGGGGATCATCTGACCCTGTGTCCCCATCCGATTTCCATGAAATTTGACAGGTGTATAGAGAGGCCCTATGCCCCCTGTTTCTTCCTATGCCATATTTAGGGTGGTTTCGGGGTCAGATCCCCACTTCAATTTCTCCTCATCTTGACATTTGAGGGGGGGACCTCTATACACCTGCCAAGTTTCATGCAAATCGGAGGGGGAGACTTAGACCTCCCTTGTATTAATTAATTACAAATCGCGCACGCGCACACACTATATATATATATATATATATATATATATATATATATATATATATATATACATATATATATATATACATATATATATATATATATATATATATATATATATGTGTGTGTGTGTGTGTGTGTATGTATGTATATTATATATATATATATATATATTAGCGGGTAACAATATGTTATAAGCACATTCTTACTTTCCCAAGAAGCGCATGTGGGATGGCAAAACGGATCCGGATCCGAAAATTCTGGATCCGGATCCGAAAGTTCTGGATCCGGATCCAAAAATACCGGATCCGGATCCGGATCTGAAAATTCCGGATCTGGATTTCGAATCCGCCAAGATCCGGATCTGGCCACCCCTAATTCGAAGCTGTGCTAACTACTTCACCACGGAGGTTGGCAATTGGTGCTTATAGAGAGAGCATTTTGTATACTCTCGACTTTTCGACTTGAACTCAAAAACGAACTTTCAGAATATTTCTAAAGAGGCTGTAATATAAACATCTTGGTCCTCTACCGTTTGAAGTTATTAAACAAATTTCTACTAGAACTTTTTTCCTTGAATACTTACAGGAGCTTCCCTATGATGTAGTTGTAACGCTATTACCTTGTAACCAAGGCGATCCGGCTTAGATCCTTGGAGGAAGCAGCAGTTAATCGAATTTTACTTTAAACTCTAGATCCAGTCCCGATTATCCTTTCTGAGCACAAAGTGGAATTAAAAACAGAAAGGAACATTCATAATATTGAGTAGAAATTATGACAAGTTAACAGTCCCCCCCAGAAAACAAGCGTGTGAAAAAACAACTCATTTTTATGAGTAGATAGCTGCACTAAAAATATCTGAACTGGAGTTCCCAATGATAAGAAACAACGATGGTTAAACGCGTTGACAAGAATGAGAAATGGCAAGGAAATAGCAGTCAATGAGAATTAATAGCACTTCGAAATGAATTAGAAAATTATAGCAGTAGTTTAACGAAGGACTAAAATTAAACTGTGTGACTCAGCTGTTAGCATACGCAGATGATGTAGACTTACTTGGGGATGATGTAAATGCAATTAAGAAGAACGCTAAAATATATTTCAAAGCAGCTAAAGAGATAGGTTTGGAAGTTAGCAAAGGGAAAACTAAATATATGCTTACAGGCCGAAACCAAGTATTAGGTAATAATCAAAATCTAATTATTGATAACAACTCGTTTGAACCAGTTCCCAAATTCAAATACTTAGGAGTAATATTAACAAATGAAAATTATATTAAAGAGGATATAAAAAGTAGGCTTAATTCAGGAAATGCATGTTACTTCTCTCATCATAAACTTTTGTCTTCTCGTTTAATATCTAAGAAATTAAAAGTTAAAATATACAAAACAGTTATTTTGCCTGTAGTATTATATGGATGCGAAACTTGGTCCCTTACATTGAAAGAGTGACATAAATTGAGAGTATTTGAAAATAAGATCCTTAGGAAAATCTTTGGACCTAAAAGGGATGAGGAGACAGGTGAGTGGAGAAGGTTACATAATTTAGAACTACATAATTTGTATTCATGTCCAGATATTATTAGAATAATTATTTCAAGAAGACTTAGGTGGGCAGGACATGTGGCACGAATGGGAGAGGAAAGAAGAGTTTACAGGACTCTTGTTGGGAAACCTGATGGTAAGAGACCAGTAGGAAGACCAAGACGAAGATGGAGGGATAACGTTGAGATGGACCTAAAGGGAATCGGTAGGGATGGAAAAGAGTATATAGATCTTGCTCAGGATAGGGACAGATGGAATGCCTGTGTTGCTGCAGCCATGAACCTGCGGGTTTAAGAAGGATAGAGAGTTAGTTAGTTAGTTAGCAGTAGTTATAAAGTAGTAAATAAGTATTAGTAGTTTAGTAGTTACAGATGCCACACACAATTTTGTATAGCTATAAATTAGATTAATAAATTTGTAGTCCACATATTGTTTATAGAGAGAAACAAAGTGTTCATTTTTACTTGAAACGCATTCTTCATCTTGTGACAGAAATGATTCCCGAACTTTGCCTATGCAGTCGGAAACGCGCCAGATTTAGAGTTTTGATATCCGAGTTGGCAACTCTGCACACGATCCTCCCTCGTTAAGCAATATCCGTCCGCACACGGTGCAAGCGTCTTCCAACGTTTCCCTTTTGATTGGTGGCGTCTTGCCTCTCCATTAATTGCTGATCTCATTCTCACAGGGTCAGGACGAAGGAAAAAGGCAGAGAAAAACACTCCGTGATAACATCGAACCCTAGATGCGGGACATTTTGAACCGTACCAGCAACTTTTCCCTTTTACCATGTATCATTATTCATCATCACGTTTAACATTTGTAACGTTTCTTCCTCTGGCAAATCAAGATTAGTAGTTATCCCCCCCCCCCCCCCCAGTGTATGGGAAACCAAGCACCAACACGGTACGTTATAAGTTCCAAATTTATCTGTTTTCCAAGTTTTATATATAAAGGTGAAACAATAAATGATACTGAACGGGTATTGGGCGACGACAAATTACGTTATTGCGCCATCACACGCAATTAGTTCATCATTAAACACAGTTCAAATAATGTAATGCAAATTATATGATTAAAAACTTACATATTGCTAGTTGCTGTGCTCCACGAACAATCGATAAGTCGTTCCTTTGACTTGCACTTACACTCTTCACACCATCCGCTTGGTGACGCTAGTGATTTCCAGTCCACATTCGCTTTCCAGACGAAGCGATGTATCCTAGAGTATATAGCTTCTGTCACTTATCAGTTCGTCAGTCATCTTTTTTCCAAGTTCTACGTACAGGAGTCAATCAAGGGTAGTGAACTTGTATTAGTTAATGAGAAGTTACGTCATATTGGAGGTTACGCGGCGGGAAATTGGCTTAATTCTTCCCTACACTGAGCGAAAATAATAAAATGTAAAACAAATCTCTTAAAACGTTGCCTACATGTGAACGAACATAGTGCAATTTGCGAGTTGCAACATGTCTGAAATTGTATCAAGAGTTTCCAACTAATGTTTCGCACCATCCGCTTGATGACGCTAGTGGTTTGCACACTACTAGCTTTGCACATGGAGCGACATATCCCACTACAGATTCAGAGAGCTGCATAATCAGCGCATTAGCATTTTCCAGGTCCCTCCACCTTGGACAAAGCAGGAACTCAGGCAAAACTTTCGTCATCTGTTTTCCGTGTTTCTGCAGAAATTTATCTTCGAGTCGTTACGTTCGGAGCGAAAAGGCATTAGATCTTCGGACGGCAATAAAAAGACTGTACATATTCGTTTCTCAACTGTCTTTTGTCTGTTAAAAGCGTGACTTCAGTCTTCCACTAATGACGAAGATGATGACGTCCTTCTCAGCGATTCCTCGCCGCAAATTGACCTATCGTGATCCGGGTCGTGATTGAGAAAAATGATGTCGTATTCTCGAGTGATGAGATTCCGTCTGCTTTCTTGCGAAGTGTGTTGTTGCCGTTTTCCTTATGCGTCTGAGTGAGTCCTGTTCTATCGTTGTAAAACCCCAACTGAAGGATGGAAATACAATATCTAATATTGCCTCATTTGAGAATTACCTGTTTTCACTTCCTGGCTTGTAAACGATTTATTATATTAGTTTATTATCCTTGGAGCAGAGAGACCCACGGTGTTCAATTACAGACACTAAACAAACAAGTCTTTGGGATCAAGCAGCTTCTGGTTCGATTCTTGATTGAGTGCACAATTCAATTATTTGGATCTCGCTTAAAATTGTAAACCCCAGCCATTGTTTGCCTACCTTTGCATAACGTACACCTAACTTTGGTATATTGACAATTTGAAAGAATACAACACAAAATAAACTTAACATTAGGAACGGAATAACGCATAAAAGCATTTGAAAACATATTAATCGTGTTTGAACCTCAAGAACAGAAGTTGGCAACGGGAATTAAACATGTAAAAAGTAGGGAGTAAAGTTTGATACACTGGAAGTATGTAAGTTAGCGCTTCTCTGTTAAAATAAAAGTTACGCGGTAAAATTTGACTACTGTAATTTTTTTTTTATCTAATTTCACATCCTGGACAATTAAACAGAGGTCCCAATTTGCCCATTTAGAAATATTTGCTAAATTTATTTTGCTTTTCGTAAATAAGTGAGAATCGGTCCAGGGGCGGATTTTTGGCGCCCCTAATTTCTACCCTGCTACCCCCCTCCCCCAACATTCTACTCTGGTGCACCTACTTTCCATCATCTACCAGTAAAAGGCATGACAATGTTATACCGGGTGGTCCAAAAGTTCCGGAACGGTCACATATCGTGAGAAATACACATCGAATCGGAAAACGAAAAAATACGTGTTTAATATTATTATTATTATTATTATTTATTATTTCCATAGGGTTACAATTAAGCCATACAACATTTCATTTAGAACAAAATTAATACAAATAATGACTTGATGAAAGTAAGCTATTCAATGATATCACACTTGATTCCCCACGTCCGCCCCCTGGGTGTGGGACGGGGGGGGGGGAACTGTGAAATTTTAAATGGAAATTTCATGGCGATTTTCGCAAAAAAAAACAAAAAACTTTCAATAGAGTATATTGTAGATCCCCCCCCCCCTTCCGATAATTTAAAATCGCCATATCTCCGTTTCTAATTGAGCTAGGAGGATGGTTGATAGGTCGTTGGACTCTGAATGAAGTCCTCTTTCCGATTCTACAATACAAAATGGGAGTTTCCATTTAAAATTTCACAGTCCCCCCCCCCCGTCCCACACCCAGGGGACGAGGGTGGGGAATCAAGTGTGATATCATTGAATAGCTATCTCTCACTTATTAAACACGTATTTTTTCGTTTTCAGATTCGATGTGTATTTCTCAAGATATGTGACCGTTCCGGGACTTTTGGACCACCCGGTATATTTACCGAGGGATAATAATAGACTTTATTTTTTAAATACCTTAAGAATTACTGTTAAAGAAGAATTCGTTGTAGGTGTGTATTTATTAAATATCTACACAATGATATCAAAATAAAAGTAATCTCTTAGCTTACGTTGATGATGTTGCAGTATCTTCTGACATGCTGGAATAACTTCAATTATTTTCTTGTCTACAAAAATCCAACTCTTTGAGAACAAATGAAACGCTCAAATAATCAGAAATAAGATTTTGGCGCTACTCAAGGGGAGGGGATGCTCCGAATTGGAGCCCCGGGCAGTCCGTCCCTGAATCGGCAGATGTGAAAGCAATATCGAAAATTAGTGAACAAGTCGATGGCTTATTACGAAAGAGGAACAATTTATTACAGAAAGCATTCCGAAAAGAAAGATCCTCACTTCATTTCTCTTTACGACACGTCACGTTCGTGACGGCATTGGAAGCGTTGTGCCGGGGCAGAACTTTCGTTACAAAAACTTCCTCTTCATTTCCTTTGTGAAGAACCTTCCGGCTTCCATGACACCCGAGGAATGTGCGCTATGAGTCGAGGAAATTTTCATAATTCCTCTCCTCCCACTGAACCCTGGAGGCATCCAGACCGGAAGCGTAGATGAAAAACTCATCTGTACCTTGAAGTAGGGACCCAAGAGATATCTTCTCGCTGCCTCGAGTGGGGAACTTTCTACGAATTGACTTCCTCGATGTAGAGGCCTCGTGTCGTGCGTGTGTGGCGGCTCTATGAACGAGAGCTTACGGGTGAAGAGGCTGGGTGGCTACTAGAGCTCTTTCCTTGCACGTCTCAGTACACAGGTAAGGCAGTTTTAGTCCATGTTCACTGATTCTAGCACGCTGCCTATTGAAATGTTTCTTCTGAAGGTATCGAACATTTCTTTGTTATTGATTGATTTGGTTTACTTCACCTCGCTTTTCTGCCACTTTTGGCTAATCGCGAAGATGGTGATGAGTGATGATACGGTGAAATTGATGAAGGCATACGCGCAAAGAACACCAATGCCCAGACCGAGATTCGAACCCGGAACCCCTGGCGTGCTGACCACTGTCACGGAGGGTGGCATTCACTTGTTATCTTCAGGTGGCTATGATGAATAGATCTTGATTTTTCGGTGTTTTTTTTTCCAAAATCGTTCTAATTTTATTTTTACTGTTAGGAGTTTTGTCCTGAAATTAGCTTTTTCATATTATCACACTATTTTTGTGCTAAATATACCTAAAATGCGCTTTTAAACTAATATTTTAATTTACTCCTTTTCGTGATTCATTCTGTGTGCTGTTGTGCATAATATTATGCGATGCCATGTTCATGGGCCAGTAATCCATATCTCAATATGTTACAACAATGGTTTATACCGAAACTCGATGAACTTGGAATCAGGGATGAGGTTTGCTTTCAACACGATGGCTCTCTGGCTCATTATGCCCTCTGTGTGCTTGAATATCTCAATGACACTTATCGTAACAAATTGATAGGTCGTGGTTCTGAAATATCCCCGGCTCCTATGAAAGTCCGGACTTGACAACGAGTGATAACTCTCTTTGGGGATACATAAAGGAAATTGTGTCGAAACAACGTTATAATTCCAATGATGAATTGAGGGCAGCTGTTACAGCGGCATTTGTAACAATAACTCCTGCTATGTTGCGAAAAATGTCTCACAGAACATGGCGTCGCATAATATTATGCAGCGAGAATGAAGGACAGAACACAGATACACTGGACACATAAAATATGTGAATGGGTAGAGACTTACGGGCCACCCTGTACATTTGAAACGATTTTTGAGAAAGTTATTTTTTTGCCGACGTTACGGCTCCCTTGTGCCGGTAGGTGCCCACTCCATCTCCCGTCATAAGCCACCCGCTTTGCTCGGTGATGCACCATTATTCCATGTATAACACGCATCATAGTATTTTGGGACGATAAAATTATGGAAAACATGCACGTCATACACGCGTAAATATCGTGCATTTTATTTTTATAAGCCTACGTTCTTGTTGAATTCTCGCTATATATTTAAGCAAGAAAAAAGTGTTGAAATTCGCAAAAATGGCCACACAATTCGCATTTTTGCCAAATTTGTGTTATTTTTGGAATGAATGAAAGTTTATTTAGAACATGCTATTGCATTGCGCGTACAGTGGGATTTATAAATATTGCCAAGCAAATGGTCAATCACCATGTTCACACTCTTTGCTTGACGCAATCAGAGCCTCAAGAACTGAAACAAAATTCTAAGAATAGCATAGGAAGCAAGATAAAATTAAATGAAAATGTTGTTTCATTTGGAACCTTCCGCCAGATGGCAGTACAATCGATTGAATGATTCATAATTGTTACTACTGATATTCTGAAATGCCATGTTTGTTCGCGTTGTTTTATACCTAAAGTAAGTTTTCGGTATTATGCAACGTCTTCAGACATACCAAACGAATCTCTACCACAGACGTTTTCAAATTCAGAAATCTATACGCGCCTCCCTCAGTAATAATAGACACACATGTGACCATCACAAAATCTCTTCATGTGTATATTTTCTATTTGTACACACACTAATAATGAACATATAAGGTGTGTTTAATACAGGTGATGTAGGTACGTTTTATTAATGTTTATAAGCTGGTGTTAATTCACTCAGCGATACGATATTCATGAAAGATAAGATAAATGCTACTAAATGCTAAGATAAATTATACTTTATAATTTCACTCACACTATAAATATATTTCGCTGTTTTCCGGGAACTGAAATCTGAAGCTGTAGGAAGAAAGGAAGAACTGCTAGGTCCTCCTTTAGTTGAAAGCAAAGAAAGGATTTAAATGCCTCACACTTGTTTCGTGGCAGTTGGAGGAGCTTTATTGTTAACATATTAAAATTGTGTGTGCAAAGTCGAGAGAAAGAAGAAAACACAAAGCTCTTTCATTCAAGAAAATAATAAATGGGCAAAAATGTCCAAGCAAGTTATCGTGAATTTTTGTGTAAATGTTTCACATGAGAAATACGTCGATAATTTTTACTTCTTCGTGCCCTTTAGGCTTAGGGCCTGCCCGCCTGTATGTTACGCCCCTGAATTGACGTATTCATTCAAATTATAACGTTTAACTAGAATTTAAAGCGAGATAAAAACAGAATCTTTTGATTTTATTGCACACAAGAATTAACCTTTTCCATATTTTATTTTCACGTCGCGGTCGCCCCCCTCCCTCTTGTTACGCCACTGTTATTTTACTTCGCTTTTCCGCCACTATTGGCCATCCAATTAATCACATGTGCATTAACGTGTAATGTATTATTCTTACAAAGCTTAAATTAAAAAAAAAACACCCATAAACTGTTGTTTTGTGCAAATTTGTGAGCGACTCCACCAAACTACGTCACACGAAAATTCCGAACACGAAAAAGTGTACAATGAACCAACCTGTATGCATTCATCTTGGTGTGCGCATTGGAAGTGGTTACCGAAATGGAGAAAGGTCGAATTGCAAACCAGTAAGGAACTTCTTGCTATTCTCGCAACGTGATGGCTGCATAAAACAAGTCGGAACTTGTTCTCTTGCCGAAACGTGAGCGAGATTACCCAGACGGACCTAACTGGGAAGTAGTGAACGTGGTTATCAGACATTACACTACAGGAGAAATGGTTCAAGATGCACTTTAGCCAGTGTAGCCATATGTTGAACAATATCACTAAACGGGAAATTAGAAATCCCAATTCTCACTTCCATCTGACTAGTTGTGCGTTTTAGGGAAGTAGACATTTGTAGATTGGCGAAGTCGAATTGGCTTGGAGGGGTAGAATGAATCACAGGCTACCAAGATAAGTCGGTGCTGTTTAAAAACAATTATTCAGAAGTTAAACATTGGAGAATAAAGATAAATTTATGTAAAGTTGCAATGCGAAGAATGTGATGATATTGTAGATGTTATATTTTATGTAAACAATTGAAGGACTCGGGTATAAAACATGGGAAATGACATCTTGGTCATTTCTGAGTTCATTAAGAAAAAAGGGTATTAGAAGCTATACTGTAGTTAAATTGTTTTCGTGTTGTGTTTACCAATTTCAGAAGGCTTCACTGAATCCAATGCAAACTGTATGACATGGAAATTTCACTCGCAAATTGAAAGAATGGGATATTTTACTTAGTAATTAAAAAATTATAAAAATGTCACCATGCTTTACACCCATGGCCTTCAATTAATGCCATTATGTGTCAAGATCGAATCTGTAACTGTAAAGCGTTACATTTGGAAGCAAAGTAATGTTAACTGTAACTTGTTACTTTATTTCTGTAACTAATCCAACTGTAATTATTGGTCAGACGTCGTCACCTTGTAGTAAACGTCCCGGGTTCGATCCCCGGTAGAGACACACAGTGGTCTTTAAACTGTAGGTCTAGTTTCAATTATACCATCCGTGCATAAATGTAACTAAAGCCCCTATCACACGGAACTGGATTTCTAGTTGGAATGTCCTAGTTGGCGCTGAACTAACTTTCTAGGTAGCAATCATGGCCGCCTGGCTGACTGCTTGAATGGTTTGGAGGAATAGGACATGTTCTAATGGCTACTTGCTTTCCTCGACTGGATTCTGTGGAACAGCCAATCAGAGCAAAGTTTCGCCATGTGAAGATAATCTGTGAATGTGCAAAGGAGCGTTTTTGTCCGTGGTTTCCGAGTGTAACTCCAGCAAGTTATAACGTATACAGCATGAAAGGCGCGTTGAGTTACACCATCTATGCTGAGTGCAAGGTGTTTACAATTGAAACGACTAAAATATTCTTCCATACGTGTACAGTAAACGTTGTAAGATATGTATTTAAGCAGTGCCATTGCTTTTGTACCTAATAACGTTTTATACGAAACGTTATTCCTCTCGGTTGAATAGTTATCGGCTTTTAAAAATGTGAAGTGATACATTGTTTACATCTCACGCGGCCGCCATTACAACTTCCCTCGTATGGGAACAAAAGTCTATCGACAAGTTCGCTGATAAGTATCGTGAGAGGCGAAAACTAGCAAATTGATAGCCAGTCCAGCGCCAACTAGGGCATACCTACTGGAAATCCAGTTCCGTTAAATGTGACAAAAAATCAGAACTCACTGGTCAACTAGTTCAGTCTCAATAACTAATGAATTCATTTGCGTCAGTGCCGTAATAATGACCATCTTGTAAGCTGGGGGTACGATTCTCTTTTAGGTGCCGGCCACTAAATTCATGGGAGCTGCTGCTAGTTTTAGATGTCTCAGAGGGCGATCAGTTCATTTTAGACAGCAAGCGTGCGATTGCTACTTAATCCATGTTAATTCGGAACTTAACGTTAATTTCGCTCAATCTGCCCATGAAACATGTCACTACTGCGCAACAAACTTAGCTCCAACGTTCCTTTCACCTTCACATCATATTACTCGACCATGTTTAAGTTTCATGTAGATAAGGAGCGAAAAATATGAAAGTGGGAAATTTCGATGCAGTAGTGGGATTTTTCCTTTCCCGCAGATAGCAACACTGTCTATTATCTGCCGCCTATTCATGACCTCCGCTTTCACCGCCGAAAAGTCATTAGGGGGCGTAGTAATTCGGTCCTCGGAAGCACGATTGGGCTGAATGTTGCTCCTCTTCGGCGTGAGAACCATTGACGCGTCTTTCTTCCTTGATTGGTTTCCCATTGTGACGTCACACAGGGCTACTTCCCTGCCGCGTTTCGCTCTTGTTTCTGGTGGAAGGGGGATGTTGTGTAACCATGTGATCTTGGACAAAAGGTTGCGGTCAGCTGTGGACAAGTGGGCGTCAATCAAATCCCGTTGACCACTGAACTCAATTTTTGGCTTAAACGCCTACTAGCCGCCGAAATAGATACGAAACTGGTTATCTTTGCTAACTAACTAACCAACTATTTAGCCTTCTTAAACCCGAACGTTCATGGCTGCAGCAACACAGGCCTTCCATCTGTCCCTATCTTGAGCAAGATCTATATACTCTTTTCCATCCCTACCGATTTCCTTTAGGTCCATCTCAACATTATCCCTCCATCTTCGTCTTGGTCTTCCTACTGGTCTCTTACCATCAGGTTTCCCAACAAGAATCCTGTAAACTCCTCTTTCCTATCCCATTCGTGCCACATGGCCTGCCCACCTAAGTCTCCTTGATTTAATTATTCTAATAATATCTGGACATGAATACAAATTATGTACTTCTAAATTATGTAACCTTCTCCACTCACCTGTCTCCTCATCCCCTTTACGTCCAAATATTTTCCTAAGGATCTTATTTTCAAATACTTTTAATTTATGTTCCTCTTTCAATGTAAGGGACCAAGTTTCGCATCCATATAATAGTACAGGCAAAATTACTGTTTTGTATATTTTAACTTTTAGTTTCTTAGATATTAAACGAGAAGACAAAGGTTTATGATGAGAGAAGTAACATGCATTTCCTGAATTAAGCCTACTTTTTATTTCCTCTTTAATATAATTTTCATTTGTTAATATTACTCCTAAGTATTTGAATTTGGAAACTGGTTCAAACGAGTTGTTATCAATAATTAGATTTTGATTATTACCTAACACTTGGTTTCAGCCTGTAAGCATATATTTAGTTTTCTCTTTGTTAACTTTCAAACCTATCTCTTTAGTAGTTTTCAAAAATATTTTAGCATTATTCTTAATTGTATTTATATCACCCCCTAATAAGTCTACATCTGCATATGCTAACAACTGAGTCACACCATTTAATTTTAGTCCTCCTTTAGTTTCTTTTACCTTCCTAACAGCATATTCTAAGGCAAGATTGAAGAGCAATGGATCTCCTTGTTTTAACCCATCATGAATTGTAAATTTGTCAGACATATTAATACCCACACGAATTTTACTTTCTGTTTCAGTGGTGCATACTTTTATCATACTAACAAGCTTCTTAGGTATTCCAACTCGACTAATATATTATATAATTTATCTCTTTTGACCGAATCATATGCTTTTTTTAAATCAATGAATAGCTGATGGATGTTTTGATTATATTCCCACTTTTTTCAAGTCTCTGTCTAATGTGAAAAATTTGATATCTTTGCTAGCACGATTAAATATCTTGTATAATAAGTTCTAATATACTGAGAAATCAATCTTCCGGGCTTCTCCCCCCCACCCACTTTTAGATGACGGCTGCTGATAAGGGATAAGCTCCCCTCCTGAAAGAAAAATTTGGCTACGGGTCTGCATTAGGATAAAAATAAACTGGTAAAAATATTTTCTAATTCCCGCTTTATACGAAAGCATTTCTCTTAACATTTATGCCATGACCAAAATGCTACCGTGTAAAGTAAAAAATCTTATGGCATTTCAAATGCCATTGCATATTTCATGGCATTTCTCAAGGATAGGCTCGGTTCGAATCATTTTTCGTAGCGTAACCAATCAGAAGCGACCTCTAGATCACGAGTGCAGTTGTAATGGCGGCCGCGTGAGATGTAAACAATGTATCACTTCACATTTTTAAAAGCCGATAACTATTCAACCGAGAGGAATAAGGTTTTCTCTAAGCAGCTATTAGTTGCAAATCAATGGCACTGCTGAAATACATACTTTATAACGGTTACTATACACGTATGGAAGAATATTTTAGTTGTTTCAAATGCAAACACCGTGCACTCAGCATAGGTGGTGTAACCCAACGTGCCTTTCATGCTGTATATATTATACATTGTAATCGCAAAAGCTAGCCGAAAAGTTACATGAAATGCTTGCGTGGAAAGTACGATCTGCTATGAGATTTTTGGAAACATTTACATAGCATTTATGCTAGCAAAAATGCTAAAGGAAATGCTTTCGTCATAGACCGGCCTATGGGTAAGTAGTGTTGCCCACGAAACGAGACTTTGGCCTGTCTCGTCTCGTGGAGTTGCTGTCTCGTCTCAAAAATATTTGTTTGTCTTATGACACATGATCAATCTCGTCTCGTCTCGAATTTTTAAAAGCCTGTCCCGTCTCGTCCCGTGGGCAACACTATGGGTAAGCCGATGAACACATAAGTTACCAAAAAAATTGGAAAAGTAATAACAATAATTGCCCTAAATTCACACAAAATGTACTCATTCTATAACAGATGACGCCACATCCACATTCTTACTTCAATTACACGACAATTACTTGCTCCTTAAACATGTTGAGTTATTTTGACCTTAAGATTAAAATTCAAGTCATTTAACAGCATCATCATGAAGTGACGCCAAGCTCGTAACTTGCTAAGAAGCAAGACTAACAATTGGCCGCTCAAAGCTATAGATCCAAGATGGCGGTCACCAAGATGGAGGACGTTGTCATGACATGCACCAAAACGTCTCGCCCTAAGCCTAACATATTACTACCATGACCAATTGCTGCATTCTACAATCCGTTTCATTTTATAAGGGGTGGTCAGGGACTTTTCACTCACCCTGTAGATAGAACTACGCGTAGAATTGAGTATTATATACTAGTTTAGGAGGGGCGGTAGCCGAATGGGGGCTGGGGGGGGGGGTTACGTCAACAATTAAGATATCACGGCTGCTGTGAATTTAGAGCGTCTGGGCTGAAATTGTCAAAGTAATTAGGTACCCTCGAAGGATTCATACCAGTTTCGCCCAGTACCGAAAAACTTGTTTTATTGACACAAGTGATAAGACGCCCCAGAACGGAAGTACCGTTTCGCCCAGAGGGAAATATGATAGTAAAAATTCCCAATCGTGTAGAGCCTAACCTAACCTAACCTAATACTATTGTTGATATTGTGTTTGTACTGTGTATTCGTATGTACATGTATCTGTATTTCTGTTATTCATGCATTAAACAATGCGACAAGGCTCCTCTTTCGAAGCCACACCTGATTATTTGGCATTTTACTTTCCAATTTCGCTTCACATTCAAACCATCTTTTAAAAATTCCCTCTGGGCGAAACGGTACTTCCGTTCTGGGGAGTCTTGAGTCAATAAAACAAAGTTTTTCGGTACTGGGCGAAAGGGAAATGGGTAAAACGGGAAGACACGATCTCGTAGGATTCATTAGGTATTGCATTTGAGGGAAATCGGTCATCGTGTTTCAAGCCCGAAGATATTTCCTCTTGGCATCGTCAGAGTTACAATTGAATCTACAGTGTAATAATCCCTAATGCCCTTATTGTGACGCCAAATCTTTACCTTGGGGTGGTTCTTTAATGTCCTTAATGACTTATTAAGTACTACGTTGGTATTCTTGTTTTCTTCACTTCCTCTTTTTCCTTCTTGGGTAACTCGTAAACGAAAACAAGTAAATATAAAACGTAATGTTTGTTAGTCTCGCAATAATCTATGGTTACATAGACTGAAATGTGCATGGATTTCTTCAAATTTACAGGAGAAAGTACTTACGGAATTGAGTTTCTGTGTAATTTCGGAAGGTCGTAGAAGTGTTTTCTCGCATTTTTCAATGTATTTGGCCGCTAAATCATGTATTTTTCTATAATAATGTCCGTGCGATGCACGAAAGCTGTTGCTTGCATTTCCATCCATGTACTTGAACCGGATGTTGCGAGCATCTGATGACGTAATGCCTGGTAAGTGTTTCCAAACACACAGTTTTTTCAATATATTGCCCAACCTAAAGCAACCTAACCTAACCTTAACGTGATGGTGCGTGGAGCTATCGTGAATGGTTTTTGGGGCTATTCGTGGATGGTTATACGATCCAGAATGGTTTTTGGGGCTAGTCGTGGATGGTCATACTATCCCGAATGGTTTCTGGGGCTATGCGTGAATGGTTTTTGGGGCTATGCGGGAATGGTTTTCGGGGCTATGCGCGAATTTTTCTGTTAAGGTTGAAACACTGCTTTGCCGTTTGAAACACAACGCTAGTCAAGATTTGCCCGCCATTTTGCGTGTTCAGGAAGCGAGAAATGAACGAACAATAATTACTCGATATGTCGACAATAGATACTAATTTCCTTAAAACAAAAAGCGAAATCCCTTGTTAAACAATCTTTCGCAATGCAGAATAGGTAAGTACGAATGTCAACAATTACAGAATAAACAAGTTACAGACATTTCCCGGCTTTGATAAATTTACCTAGAGATAATTGTACATCCCTATTAAACCCCTTAATTTACATGAGTTGTAATATTTAACTAAATTAATATTATCACCAATTATCTTCTTTTTCTCACCAACTATAGAAATTTTTTACAGAATGCACAGGTTTAGAACAAATTTCGATGTTTCCCTGAATATATCTACATTTCTAGGGAAAGATATTTTGATTTTAAAAACACTATGGCATCTCGAATACTAGTGATTGATTGCATTATTTTAAATACATGAATCGGGCATTTTACACTTTATAGAATCTTCTGACAAGAAAGGGAGAAATCTGGCCAATACCTTCTTATACAGAAGGCCTGACTGAGATTTGATTTAATTCAACGTCATCAGGTGTGGGTCATGGATCGTAACACGATACAGCCTTACAGTCACAAATGCATGTTAAATGATCGGAAACTGGTTTCATTTGAATGTAGTGTTTCTGGAGTGTGTGGGTGTGGAGAAAATGCAGTGTGACTGCCAGTGGCGTGTCCAAGGGGAGGTTGGTGGGGGTCATGATCCCCCTGTGGCATATTATTCCTAAAAGAGAACGTCAAAGGTAGGAAAAGATGGCAAAGCGAGGGTTGACTGCTATAATAAGCATACGTAACCCCTCCTCCCCCTTTGAAAATTCTGGGCACGCTACTGGTGACTGCAATGTTCTGTCCTGATTCGTATATTTTTACACTGTTTTTTTTTTCATTTTACGTTCAGTTTAGTTATTCTTCCGGAATATTGACCAACTGAACTTTATTTCTCTAATCGACTATTAAGACAATATGATCTTTGCCTTCTTTTTCGAATTTAAAATTAACTAGACCCACTGTGCGAATTAAGCTTTTTGCTTTGGGGGAGATGCCCACTCAGTGGCGTACTTATGATTTCATTTTGGGTGGGTTTCTTTTTTGGTGTGCAAATTTGTATATGTTGCCAGTCAGTAAATTGAACTATCGCCTTCCGGTTCTAAGTATCAGAGAACATTGGCTCTAATCTAAGTCATTAAATCTTATGATTACATTTATGTGTAATTTAGAAACACTTAGTGTATTTACATCGTAATTAAACCCAAACTCTTACACGAGAAAAGATATTGAACTAGTAACACGAAAAACTTGACCAACTTTCTATTGACAAGTTCAAATTTAACGTCCATCTAACTTACGTACAAGTTTCTTGTGAACGCTTATCAGCATTAGGTTATCAGTTGCAGAATGGTCCTCCTTTAATCCACAAAACTGCATATTTTTCAACATGGAAAAATTTGATGACTGGGCCAGTAATGGACAAGAATGATTTTTCAATTGTGTTTGTGCATAGTTAAGAAATGGTATACTGGATAAAAACATCCGTGGCAGGGAAAAAACTAATTTTTATTTGCCGGGAATATTTTTTGTGTGGGGGGAAATCCCCGACACCCCCCCCCCCGTTAATTTGCACACTGACTAGACCTATGGCAATTCCCAAAGGCGGGGGTTTCAACTGAACGGCCCCACTCTATCCCCTCACGCGACGCCATGTTCGCCAGAACCTTGACAATTTGCAACCCTTCTCTGTGTAGAGGTGGCGATAATGCATAAGCCTTAAGTTAGTGTAATCGGAAACGCCACTCATTAAGTCAGCATGACTTACGACACGCCTTATCATTGTCTTTAACATCTTGCTCTCCACCTTTGCATTGTCCTTTAAGTCCTGCTCAGCATAGAATGAAGACATGGGAGTATGTTCATCCTTTCGTCACGAAGACTTCTTACTTTTTCACCTCGCTTCACGACAAGACGGTGAAAGCAACAGTGCCGCCATCTTTGCCCCATTCAACGCCCAACGGCAGTGTATCCATCCCCAGGCACTTTCCTCTAAGAGCACGTGGCGATGGGAATGCCAGTGCATGTGAAGAACAAAGAGGAAGCATAGAACATGTCTTCGCATCTTATCTTCCCATTCATCTTCCTGGCTGACGTAGGTGATTTATTATCCTGTAATGACTTTAGATACGTGGTACGTGCATCGTTAGACTTAGCCGAGGAGCACGGTGCAGAAAAGAAGGGACAAGTGTTGCAGCAATCAAGAGAAGTGAACTTTTATGCATAAATTAACCAAATTCAATCTCTCTAATGAAAAAGTTTAAAGGTGTAAATAAAATAGGCACGCTTCTAGTGCAAAATATAACTCAGATTATATGGGGAAGATATAATTATGAAATGAAGTATTAGAATAAAGCTGACGCGAACGATGTATAAGAAAAGAATGGCGAAATAAGTAAGATATAACGGAATAAGCTGGAAAGAGTTAGCGATAAATGAAGTAGCACAGAGATTTAGAGTGAAACGAAAAACTAACAGAATTAACGCGTAATGAAAATACTCAGACAGAATTTGAGCGTAGGAGAAAACTCAAATAGAAGAGTGTAACGAAAAACAAACAATTAAGACGCAACGATAAAACACGAATAGAATTATCACTAGGGCCAGGGACTTGATGTTATAACATATATTTTATTTGGCATCAGATCGGATACTGGGGTGAGATCTTTACATATTTGATGAAAATCAGTCGAAATAAACAAGCTTCATAAGACATATTTTGACATATTTTTTTTTACCAATTTCGTGTTTTTACAACATATTTCTTCAATTTTCTCGTAATAAGACATATTTCTGTATAATTTCGTAATTGTCTTGCATATAATCGGTTATTTTATAATTTATTTATTTTAATTTTATAATTCGTACCTTTAGAGCAACGGATAGTTCATATTATAGATGGCAGGATAAGAAAATTACGAACGAAGAAATTAACAACAGATGTCGTCTTTTCTTACCAACTAGTACAGAACAAAAATTCCCCCTTTTTTATAGCGAGCTGCCAATTATGCTTTACTTTCCACAAAGGTGTAAATCTGACACAATAGCAAATAGCATTTTGGATAATTGCAGTGAACCTCACAATATATTGTCAGTATTTTCCCACTACATTATATGGTTAAAGGGATTCTGACTTCATTTAATACCCCACCCCCTTCAGAGTCGATCTTCCCTGGAAGATACTGACATCCCGTATAATGAGACATTCGAAAGTATTGTTTGTGCATATTTTTGGCTTTACTGGGGATACTTCTGAATTTTTCTGACATTTTTAATTTTTCATGACATATTTTTCCATTTTTATAACATATTTTAAAGTTTTATAGGACGTAAAGTCCCGGGCCCTAATTATAACGTAACAAACTCGAACAGATTTGAGCGTAACGAAAAACTCAAATAGAATTAGAGAATAACATAAATTCATACCAGAATTAGTACTTAAGTGAGACAATGCATGGAATGAGTTAGTAGGGAACTTGGCGTGAAGAGAATGGGACAAAAGAATGGAATCAGCACACACACAATTACAACGTTAATGTAAGAGAACAACGAAAATCACAATGGAATATACATGAAACGTAAATAGTTATTTGAAAAGTCCTAAAGCCATATTCTTTAAAAAACAAAGGAAAATAAAACAAAAGACAAAGTAAATGAAGCATACACAATCAAAATTTGAATTTATAAAAATAGAAACTGTACTTACTTCCAAAAAAAGCCCAAAATCTCAAAATATGAACTTGCAGCTGTACGTCATCAGTTCCAGAAGCACCTGCAACCAATAAAGTCATTTCATTACCACGGAGTGATTGAACGTGTAAATAATAATGTAAGAAGGCATTGGAGTCGGCTTTTCTTTCCATTATCTTACGCACCATCTGTCAGAAATGACCATAAAGTTACGCTTGAGCCGTTTAAGGAGAACCGAACCTGAAACTGCTTCATTACAAGCGACAACTAGAGCCAATGTGGAATACGTTTTCAATTATCTCGCGTTTTGGAACACCTGAAGGTTCTGCAGCATCAATATTTCATGCCTTGCAAATTCTTGCAACAAATTACAACATATGGAAACACTGACGATTACGAGGAAGAAGATACGTTGCTGAGTTTTCGGCTCGTATGCAAATTAGGTGAGATTCTAGGGAGGGTTTCTCGTGTCGTCGGAGCGTGCATGTTTTGTTGGGAATGGAAAACAAATTAGAACTGCGATAGAAAGTGTGGATGGGCGGGTACGAACTTAATTTGGGAAAGCAGTGTATCCATCTGCTTTGATCGATGTGCACGCTATCACAGGCAAGTTCAAATTCTTGTTAATCCTTATGCTAGATTCTTCTGTAAAGCAAGCACATTAAACCGATATTTTTCATTATGTTGCATGTTTTTTGAACGGTTCATTCATTTTTCTTTATTTTGGACCTTATTTCTTTAACAAACCGGCATTTTAGAAGCATTGCAGGGTTATTGGTTAGAATCAGATAATTATGCGCATGCGCTGCTGGTACATGATGTCACAGAATTCATGATAGGATGTGTCACTTAGCTGGAATTTTAAGGGTAGAACTACTAGCGCCTCCAAGCGGGTGGTTCGAAGAGGCTACTGCAAAATCTTACACTGGATGTGCTGAGTATTATGAATAGTTCAATCTTTTGCAGCATTCACAATTCGTCAACCAATTGAGTGATCTGCATGCACTCGCCTTGGCCCGTCGACTGGTTGAAGGTGAAAATTGTAGAGATGCATCTTGCAAATTAATTTCTTTCTGTTACGGGATTTTTGCATCAAACCGTTATGAGTATAATGCTGTTATGTTCAAAAAATCAAGAACCTCTCTCCTCCATGTAACGTCATCCCTAATCGTGTTCATTGAATATTCTGGACTGACTCACTTGTATCAATTCTACCTTGGTAATATTATGTTACATTTATGAATTTTCTGCAACAGAAATGACAACGATGTTCGTACATTTGGAACGTTGTCTGTCTTACGTAGCTAGTTAAAACAGTAGGTGGAGAATCACTTAAGTCTTGCAACACTGTAATCAGTTAACCGAAGTGAAATAATTCTTACTATCTTCCAGTGACCTTTAAAGTCTACAGATGATATCCGAGTGTTTCAAATGTCAAATGTCGCAGACTAAAACAAGAGCAGCTTATTTTTTCATCTTCATTACCTTGGTTCTTTTTCTGAACTTTAAGAGGCTACGAATGGGAGAATAATGCTAATGACTGCAAATATCAGAAGAGAAACATCTCTGAAATGGTTTTGTGCATTTTAGTAGGCTACAGGGTGCTAATAAAGTCTCCCTTCTTTCCTCATAATGCGAAATAATTGCAAATTTAGGAGAGATGTTGTGCAATATTTTAGCATAATTTACTAATGGATAGTACTCACTCATAATATCACTGTCAAATTTTATGAAGTAACGATTGCAATAACATAGAGAAATTGACTATTTTTAGGAATATAAATGTAACATTACGGTTCTGCGGTTGACTCTGCAACACAATATAAGTCCTATTTATGTCTAATTATGCATTACCTATTCTCATTCTTATTCTCATTTGAATTATTTTTCCTTAAACGCCATTAATTAGTAAAATCGTAGCCACTTGAGGCACTGGCTTCGAATTCAGTTGAAGTTATGGATATCTACGTTCGTCGTTCGTTCTCATCACTCGTACTTCACACTTAGTGACGCAGAATATGAGCAATTGTACATGGTTCAGAGAATCTAAAACGACCATGAAGGTCCATGAAAGAATGGACTGAATGGGGAAAGGAATTGAGTTATAAAGAGAGAAAGTACTGTGTGAAAGTATTGTTCGGCATTCGAAATGAGTCTACCGTCAAATCATCGGAAATTACCTCGTGACGAAAAGCATAATGCACGTGGGAGTGAAATGTGGAGGAGGAAGAAGTTGCCGGACCATTTTATCGCTTTCAAGCTATATTAAAAGAATTATCTTAATTGTGAGATCATATTGGTAGCAATTTCCTTTGCCTTTCCTTATAGTGTAAGGATTAAAGCAAATTGACTGAGTAACTCTTGGGTTCTACTGTCATTTATTTCATAACATTCGGTTACATTGTGTCGCAAGTAGTTTGAGGGTTATAGATTAGACAAAATCTTAGTTGAGCACGTATATAGATACTCCTCTAATTTAGGTTGATCATTTCAAAAATTCAATGAACGTTTCTTACAAGCTGACAATGAGAAATTATTATTTATATCTTATACCTACAACGTTACTACAGGTATGTAGAATATATACTCTTTCTTTCAGTACTAAGTCAATAGTAGCAATTACATAATAAAATGAAGTTTGGTTCGTGGCTAAAATAGGAAACAGTGGCACTGCTCATTGTTTGTTAAACTGCCTGCCATCTGTGTTCAAATTTTGCAAAGAATTACGATTGAGAGAAAACTGTAAAGTTTTATAGTAAATGTTACAAGATAAGATACACATTTCTGTGTGCGTTAGCTATAATTCAGTGGAGTTAAGTGAAAAAACTTTCAAGACTTTCACTTGTCTTCCAACAGAGAGCATCAATAATGTTTTTACTTCTCTCTAGAAGGAACCTGTACTGTAGTGCAAAGAGCCATGTTTCATGAGGCATAAAAGATCCATTCCGACCACGCCATCTCTCGGCGGGTGTCCACACACTGGTTTCGCCGTGCAAAATGAGATAAATTAATGGGCTAGGTCAATCGGTAGACGCTGGTTGGGAAAACATCGGGATTCTTTCGAAGTAACTAGACCATTCATTATATTGCTAAGGTAACGAGCGCATTCGCACCTTCGCAATAAGTGCGTGCATTAACGAACGCGTTCCAGCATGTCACGAATGAATAATTGTCCAGATCATAACGTTACTGCTCTTAACTAGATGTGTTTATACAGGTGGAGGATCTAGCTGAGATGTTCGATGAAGACTATTAAATGACGTCACACAAGAGGGGTCATTGAATTTCTGAACAATGTCTTGTAATTTATCAGCTTTATGCGCTATGAAAGGTTGGATCATCCTTGGAAAGTGTTAACTGCCCAGAAAGAAACGCTGGAAAAAAGGAACTTGAGCGAAAAGAAACACTCAGAAAATATGCGCAACATATATAACCTATGTCTGGAAAGCTAATACGCCAAGCACTAGCGCTGCCAAGCGGATGATTCGAACAGGACAAATGTTGACAATTTAATGCAACTAGACAGCACTGACCAAGTAACAGTTTTGCTAGGCATATTTTTCTATTCTATTAGCATTTAAAAGATTAAGATGATGCATTTAGTTTTCCAAATTTCGCATTCTTGTAAGTTTTTCACAGTGAAATGTAGCAACTTACAGAATAATAACACTTAATTTTACCACATAATTTTGAGTACAGCAACGTACATTGTAGCGTTTTAACACAGGGTTGAAACACTCGTAACTTACTCACTTACTTATTTTGATCCTCTTCCACGGATTGGTGTTGAGGTTTTACAGAGAGCTCACAATCTGTCACGATCTTCTACCAACTTCCTTCCTTCACTCCACGAGATGTTTCTTCTGCTCAGGATATCCTTCATTCCCTCATCCCATGTCCTACGTGATCTTCCTTTCGGTCTCTTCACATCCAATCCTCGCATTCTTGCCTCCCATACCTGTTTAGGTATTCGATCTTCAGGCATTCTGCTGAGATGTCCAAATCATCTGAGTTGTGTTTGCTCAACATCCTGATATATTGGTTTTGTGTTTAATGTTATTCTGATTGTATGATTTTTAATTTTGTCCCTTCTCGTCTATCCCACTGTTTTCCTCAAATATTTCATTTCTACTCTTTGTAAGTTTTGTTTTTGTTTTTCGTTAATTATCCACATTTGTAACTACATCGAACAAATAACTTACAAAGCAACCTTCTATTGATAAGAACAATATTAAAAGTAAAACCGTTTTACCAACGTCTTGATGTTTATTTCTGCAATAGCCACCACAATATAGATATCTGCAGTGATTTTAAGAGGTCATTTTTATCTTTAAAAAATCTAGGGTGTTCAGGAGAAAGTACGTAAGTCACAAACTGCAATTTTAGGTTGCTTACATTTAAGTCACATTGGATCAATTAAAGAAAATAATATAAGTGTATTGAGCACGTGTAAAGATTCTTAACAGTGATATCATGTCTGCAATGTTTCCTATTAAAAGAATTAACTGCCTGCTGTAAAATTTCACTTTTGCCTTGGGTGCTTTTTTCCCGAACACACTAGAAATATGTCTGTAGTTATCCACTACTATTGTATGTAGCAAGGGATTTATCACTGTTTAGAGACATTTTTGCACTTTTTTCACGTTTAGAACCGTGCTAATTCTACGAAAGGTAATTACTGTATGGGGATGGAAACGTTGCAAATCCCCAGTGAAAATCTCATGCATTGAAGAATAACACGCGTTTCAACTTCACTTGATTAAAACGTACGGAGCAATCCCGTCTGTGAGTAGGCAAATAAGCTTCCTATAAGAGGAATCAATTACGAGTTCCAAGAGGCCACCAGCAACACCTAGTAATTGTGCCCGCGCGCCGCCCACCCTCCTGCACAGGGCGACCACATATCCTGACCCCGAGTCACCGATAATACGAGAATACGCCCATGCACATTGCTTCATCCATCCTATAGTCGGCATGCTCAAGAAGGTGAAAGCAAGAAGATGCAATTTATAGAGGTGGATCCTTCCGAGACATTGAACAAGAACTGGCAGATGGCGTCCCGTAAATGTACATGGATTTCTGAGTAATAATAATGTAATTTTTAACAGTTTTATGCAAATGACTTTCTCAAATATACGTACATTCATTTTAATTATCATTAGAAGGCATTGATTACAGTGGCGTAGCGTTATAGTACGCTCGTATGCCCGGCATTCCCAGATTTAATATTTAAAAAATGCGTAAATTCTGTAAATATAAAGTAAATCTTGACTAATTTCATATATGTCTGACCTTCATGGCATTATAATAGCTATTTCTCGCGATCCGCTTGCAACGCTCCACTAACAACACTCGTTCTAGCATTTTTTTTCAATGCCTTTCCTGGCCGGACGCCGAGCAGGTTCGGCGTACAGGACCCTATATTCCTTGCTGCCTTTCTGGAGGGAAAGCTTGGATCTCTAAAGCACGCGCCCAAATGCTCTCTCTTACGCCCGCGTATGGAGCAGAGGGCTACGTGATTGGTTCACGTGACCCTTCCTGCCTTCTGAAGCAGACGACAGCGGTAGAATTTCCACCCGTTTCTTCGTTCTCGTGCCACTCGTGCTATGTGTTGCTACAATACGCAATATTAACTGACGTAACTTTACCAAACCGAAATATAGCACTTCTTAATGGCCACTGCATTGTATAATTTATCGCACGAACAGCGATGTGCATTAAAAACTAAAAGATCAACACAGTTTTTGTCAAATAAGTTGCTGAAGTCCTCGTGGTAGAAGTTCAGCCTGTGGCTGCTCTACCACTTAATAATAATAAAAAAATAATAGTTTTGCGGGTTATTATTTTTTAGTTATTATGTAACTGCTTAATATTGTGTCAATGGAAATGTTTAGCATTCATTTGAAAACTCTTAACATCGAATGGTCTCTGGACAAAATTATTTTAAAATGTTTATCAACATTCTCAAGACGTAATAAACAGTGGTCTGAATTACTAATCGGCACTGTTATGTTAGTAGAGTGTACGATAGTTGGATCATCCGCCCACCTCCGTGTCAGAGTGTTTTGCACAGCACGCCAAGACGACAGAGGCCCGTGATTCAAATCCCGGGGTGAGCACGGGTGTTCTTTGTGAGTGTCCCTTCATCAATATCATCATCACTCATATTCATATTCGCGATTAACCAAAAGTGGTAGAAAAGCGAAGTAAAATAAACCAAATCAATCATTAGTTGGATCATTCACAACAATGACGTCTACTGTTGTCCAGAGGCTTGTGATTCAGGTAGGTTTTATAATGATTTGTGTCATGCCGAAAGGTATAAAACACCAGAGTTCAAAACATTTGTTGCATAGTGAGGCATCTAATTTTCTAGCTAAAAACTGCATGGATGATGATGCTTTATTGCAAACCCAACTGACTTCAGGCAAATAAACAACACCTGTGGCGACTAATTCCATAAGTAAATTATTAACCAAAAAAGGGCCGACCTTTCCTTCGGACTTGGCGTTCCCACCCGAAATGCCCATGCTACGCCACTGATTGATTATAATAAAGGCACTTCAGAAAAGGTGTTTTGCAGCGAATTTCCAAATGTAAAAAGTATCAGACATACAACTTTCAATTTGCAATGATTAACAATGTTAGGACTAGACAGTTAATGTTTTCCTTATAAGTGTGTGCCATCTTGCAGAACCATCTGGTGGACGGAAGAGAAATCAGTTTAACAATATTTTAGCTTCATGTCTTACATCATAAAAATTGCACCGTTTTGGGTAAAACTTGATTCCAATTCATTCAACTGCACTCTATTATGTTTATTCAAAGCCAAAATAAAACGATAAAATGATTGAAAAAATGTGCAATGGACTTGAGAGTAGTGTACACTGCGGTCCGTGATTTAATCTTTAGATATAACCAAAGCTGATATTTGTCTTCCATCCGCTTGGCAGCGCTAGTGTATTTCGAAATCCTATCTCTAGTTCGAAGCGTCCCATCCTTAGTATAGATTATTCTTGGTGAAAGGATAAGGAACCTGTTTTTTGTCCAGCGCTCCCAAATGCTCCACAAGTGCCAAGTAACGCTCCTGGAAACAACATATTACTGGATTCCAATCGCGTAACCCATGTTACCCATCTGTCGCTTCCAGTTGTCGCCTTGAGGAAGGTTTTTCATCGTAACTGGAAGGAGTTACGTGTGTCTGATTTATGTTCTGGTGGTATGGGATGGGTACTTGTTTCTTGTGTGCTGCACCCGTGTGTCCATTATGTAAAGAAAGAAGGGAATGTATTGAAGGAACGATGGTGGGTTAGTAGGACGTGCGATGGGCCTCAGGCGGTTGCATGCATCTATGATGGGATTCCAATCATTTCTCTTCGATCAGGGTTGCGAACTCTGAGAATAAAAAAATCCCTCCAATCTGAAAAATCCCACCAGCCCTCATAAATTTCCCTCTTAAACCAATTTCTCCCCTTACTATAACGACGATTGCTTGAACACAATATAAAAAATAGTTATTATTAGAGAATGCCCTCCTAGTGCTAAAAATGTTAACAATACTTTTATAGTGTGCCAAAGTAGGCACTCGTTTTTACTTGTCTTTCTAGCAGACACACACTTATGTTTACACCCGCAATCGCTCGCACCATCTCTTCATCATGGAAGTGGGTAATTTTATTTTGAAAATTAAAAGTATATTCTGGATCGGGATTAACTTTACAAAGTAGCTTCGTTGTTTAGCAGAAATAATGGCAATGATAAGAAATATAGTAAAAACTAATGACATTGTGACTTTTCCAATAAATTCCCTTTCGCCCTTCAATGAGGGAAATTTCCCTCTGACCTAGGTAAACATTCTTAGGACGTAGCAACACTGGCTCAGACCACCGCCTTGAGCCATGATGTTCATTGAAAGGGAAAGTTGGAAGGAATCGCCTCCTCACACGACACCTCGACAGCCTTTGACATGAAAATGCCGCAAATGCCACTCCAAACTTTTTCTTCCTCGATGTTTCAGAGAGAGTGAAGACTGGAAAGGTCACGAATCGAACAAAGCAAATTTAAAAATTTCCGAAGGCGTCGTCTTTAAAGAAATCGTGCTTGTTGAAGGAATTTACGCACCGTATTCAATATACTTTGTACACGTTAAATGAAACAAATGATGCAACTTTACTCCAGTTATAACTGGATCAAACAGTTATACTTATTGGAATCATCGTTTCTCACTGAATGAACTTTCACTTTTGGTGAAAAAATAGGCCAATCTAGCAATATATTTATTGAAATTTCCAGTACAGGAGAAGCCATATTAAACAGGAAAGCAAAAATAGTGAAACAGAAATAAAGTACCAAGACAAATAGAGCTCCGTTTGACAATAGAATAACTTATGTACAATTTTTTGTAGATTGGTCATAAAAGGCGAATAACAGCTGAACGAAATTTGACAGTATCTCGTTCACGTTCCGAATCTTGAAAAATAAACAAAAAAGCAACGTGTCAATGTTCAAATTTTCACAGCGTATAGGCGCCATTACTGCCAGGGACAGTACAACGCTTTCTTTCGACGCTACGAATCCTCCTAAAAGCAATTTTATCCTTAATACGAACGCAACCACACAGCACATGCTCTCAATTGTTACTAATTGATTGAATTTACAATTACAAGGCCCACAAACATATGTATAAATAAAGTATTTAAATAGCCCATCAGATATTTGGTTGATATATCTTCAAGGAGTTCAGAGCATAGTTTCGGTTAGGTATTCTTTAACAAAGTTTCACGTTCGAATCATGAATCACGCATTAAATGTTTACCAGATAGCTTAATAGTTATCACGGGGTCCCGGGTTCACAGAATATAAAGCACATTGAGTGGAAAGACAGAATCCGAAAATTTGCACAGGATATGTCACCTATTTCCGGAAAGCTAATAAGCGAAGCACTAGCGCCGCCAAGCGGATGATTCGAACAGGTTAGCTTTCACCCGTTGAGTACGGCAACGTAGTCACAGACGGGCTCGATACTCGGTAGAGTGGTTCGGATCCCACATTAAACTGTAGGTCCAGTCCCGATTAGCCTTTCTGTGCATAAAGTGGACTTAAAAACAACAATTCAATCAATCAATAAATAAAAATTGGATATCTAGATCCTGAAATACTGGCTTCTCTGCAAGGTGATATGTGTGTTGCCTAACTGTACGGCGATAAGTGGATTCCAATGGCAAATTTTCAATGGTAAGTTCTACCACCGCGTAAAGTTAGGCAACACACTTTACTCCATTTAGTCAGTCCATCAAATTTTACCTCTCTAGCTTTCCGAACCACAGTTTAGTAACAAATTATCTATGAAGTTACTATCAGTTATTGTTCAACTGGGTAAAACTATCAAAGTCAGTAAACGAATTTCTTCAAATTTACAGAAGAAAATACTTAAGGAATTGAGTTTCTGTGTAATTTCAGAAGGTCGTAGAAGTGTTTTCTTGCATTTTTCAATGTATTTGGCCGCTAATTCATGTATTTTTCTATAATAATGTCCGTCCAATGCACGAAAGCTGTTGCTTGCATTTCCGTCCATGTACTTGAACCGGATGTTGTGAGCATCTGATGACGTAATCCCCGGTAAGTGTTTCCAAACACACAGTTTTTTCATTATATTGCCCAACCTAAAGCAACCTAACCTAACCTTACCATGATGGTGCGTGCGGCTATCGTGAATGGTTTTTGGGACTATTCGTGGATGGTTATACGATCCAGAATGGTTTTTGGAGCTATGCGTGAATGGTTTTCGGGGTTATGCGTGAATGGTTTTTGCGGGAATGGTTTTTGGGGCTATTCGTGGATGGTCATACTATCCCGAATGGTTTTTGGGGCTATGCGGGAATTTTTCTGTTAAGAAGGTTGAAACACTGCTTTGCCGTTTGAAAACAGCATATCGACAACGCTAGTCAACATTTGCCCGCCATTTTGCGTGTTCAGGAAGCGAGAAAAGAAAGAACAATAATTACTTGATATGTTGACAATAGATACTAATTTCGTTAAAAAAAGCGAAATCCCTTGTTAAACAATCTTTCGCAATGCAGAATAGATAAGTACGAATGTCAACAATTACAGAATAAACGAGGTACAGACATTTCCCGGCTTTGATAGTTCTCCAACTGAACTAAACTAGTTTTGCTTTTCTTGCAGAATTCTCCATCTATTTACATCTTGACCTGCAGGATATAGAAGAAAGGGTGAGTATTTATTTCAATTTTACACGAATATTTACGAACTATTTGTTGATAGGAAGGTAAATTCAGATTCCTTCTCAAAACCTTTGTGTATGACGCATTAGCTTTAACTTGTATAAAAGTGGAGAAAAATAAAACAGTTCAGTTGGCAACACTGGTGTTTCTACGAGATTATGTTGACCAATGTTTCTCCAAGATATTTACAACGGGGCGTGGATCTGCAAGAGAGTTCCATCACTTGCGTTCGTACAGCGAATAAAACAGCCCAGGGTAGACAGATTTACCCACTGTATGAAATCAGTGTTCCCAACTCTAAGATGATTGTTCTGAAACTAGTTTAAACTGGCTCCTAGAGCTGTCTGGTTGAAATTTCCCAACCCGCTCTAAGAAATTTAAAGACTGTGTCAACAGTTTATCCCCAAAGTAGCGTGTAACAATTTCGTCGTGTAATCAAGAATCCCAGGCAGTGACGGCAATTTGGAGGGGAGCGTTGACCCCCAATTTTTGACACTTTTGCCCCCGCACTATGCTAAATCTTATGTACCAAGGGAAAGTAAACTGTCCTTACCCCTCTAGTTTTGGCACTTTGCACCCCAAGTTTTGGAACCCAATCGCCGCCACTGACCCAGGGTTCGATTCCAAGTGGTTCTTGGCCCTTTCCCATTCTAAACTGTAGTCGCAGTTGCTGTTGTTCAAGTTTCGACTTGAAACTTATTTTCAGGTTCATTATTCTTCCATTCTCTGACACGTTTTTTCCCCTCTCTTTTTCTCTATTAATTTTCCTATCTTCCACTGTCTCGCTACCTATTTTCATATTTCTCTTCCCTCTTTCAATTTTTCTTTCTTCCATCCTTTTTCCTTCTTTTTCTGTTCCCTTCTATTTTTCACTATTTCTTTCTCTTTACACCTTCTGTTTTTCTTTATTTCTCTACATCATTATTCACACACTATCTCTGTATGTGAGATTCCTGATATTTATCTTTCTCTCTGCTTTGCTACCTCTTTCTTTTTCTCTTTCGTTACTCTTTTTATCTATCATCATTCCTCTCATTCTTCACCCCTCTCTGTCTCTCTCTCTCTCCTTGACATGTCTTCTCTTCCCCTTTCTTTTCGCTACAATTTCCATTTCATTTTTCTCTTTCTTCCTTACAGCTCTGCTTCATTCTTCATCTGTCTCCCTCTCTGTATCTCTCTGTGTAATTCCTGATGTTTATTTATCTTTAATTCTTAATTATCTTTCTCTATCCCTCTGCATGATTCCTGATTTACTATAAATGGTTCACAGAATCTCCTATGAAGTCTCAGTGGGCAGGTGGGGTAGGTAAGAGCCCATCCCAATCCACTGTTGGCGACGCCACTAAGTAGACAGGACCATGCAGTACAGAGGTATTTTAGTCGGGATTCGTTAATGATAAAAATACCAGTAGATGTCGCAGCTGTTTGACTCTTACGTAAATGTAATATTCGATTAAAGGCAGAGAACTACATGGATTTATAGGAATTAGTTAATTCTTTCATATTTTGGTGTTTTTTACTGATACAAACGCCATTATACGAGATTAAAGAAGTTTAGATTCTTAGATCATTTTGAGTTGTTCCCACAGGCACTATTTTTTAAAGAAGAAATTAGATTTTTAAATCAAGTTGGATGTATTCGATATACTAACTACTCCTCTCCTTAGTCTACGTTTGATTTGGTTTCTCTTTCTTTGCTTGTGTCTAATAATGAAGATGAGGGTGAATGATGAATGATGAAATTGATGAAGGGAGACTCTCAAGGAACACCCATGCCGCGATTAGAACCCGGGACCTCTGGCTTTGATTGAGTTGATCTTTTAACGATATTACCACTACGTCATTCGGGGAGGCCCTTGATATCACTGTTAATTTTAACTGTTATTTTATGATTTTTATATCTGACCAGAAGTTACAACAGTCAGACATTAACGGTTGAAAAGAGTGATTTCTGTTATGTTCGTTTTTCTCATAGATTAGTTCCTTATTTGTGGTGTCAGTGACGTAGGCGATCTTTACGTTTCGTCACTGCTTTGCAATTGCAATGTTTGAATCACGGAAACAGTGATGTCCTCATATTAGTCAATATCTGAAGTACGATTGGATCACAGTTGTGATTTTAATTTTCGAATCACAGTGATCGAATCACAATTCTGTCGTTTGCCAGCACTATAAACGATTCAAAATCTCGTGAATTTTTGGAAGAATGACGTCACATTACGGGCTCCTTAACAATTTTCAGGCCATTAACTTGCAGTATCTGTGTTATCTAACGTCGAATTACCCTTAGAAAATCCTAATTGAATACAAGGTACTCAAGAATGGCCGTTTTGTGTAACTCCTTTATCGATTTTTACTTAAGTCACACGAAAAATCCCGAACACAAAAGTGTCTGATGGACCTACCTGTATGTATCCAACTTGATTAAACGAGTGTTGGCTGTGCACATATTACCACACCTTCTTTCTTCCTTATTTAACAATGTCGTCTACAATTAATAACCATGATTAGCAACATTGTACTCTGGTTTTTGCACACTCGAGCAGGAACAAAGCAATTTCTGGCTCGCTCTGAAATCTTCTGAGGGGCACATTGTAAAGATTGAAAGTGAAAGTGAAAGATCCTTTTGTGACGTTGTCAACCGCCAGAAGATAACAAAAGAGTTATTAGAAGGTATCTGAAGCTGGTATCTTAATTACAAAGTAAATGAAGCCTTTAAAAAAACATCCGCAAGCGCTGTGAACCCGTCACGTGTTCTCATCTTTCGCCATCTTGTTCTGTTCCTTTGTTCGCTTTGGCGCGCGCGGGAATGTAAGACATTGGGCGCGACAAGAAGCTGTGTCACCAATCAGCTACACGAACGTCCCTCTCTTTGTTGCGTGCTTTCCTTTGCGCAATTGTTGCTCTGTAGCCCATTGTTTCGGTTATCAATCTGCTTAAGCTAAGCGACAGACTCGCTTCTTACTTTTCTCATCAGTGTAGTGTTAGATAACACGATGTAAAAGGGATTAATCTCTCCTGTTGCACATCTTGTAGCAATGATCGCACATCTCCTAGGCTCGCTAATTGCTTGATTTGTACACATGTGCGAGTCACAAGAAACATGAAAGACTTTAGTGCTTCTCACGTCAGTCCCGTCTGGCTGAGGGCATTCTACAGGGTGATTCAAAAGTGACTGAACCTTGAAGTTTAATCCGAAGCATGGCATAATGTTGCCTTCATCAGAAATCGAACCAGGGTCCCTTAAATTACAAGGCGTTAACGGAAACAATTACACTATCAGGGAGGTTCATTTCTGGTTTAGGATATCCACACTTAAAATACGTCGTCATACAGAACGTAAATGTCTCAGCTTATAGAAGACATGAAGGCGAAACAATGTCCTTGCTGTCTCCTTTCGACGCTTGCAAATTATATAATCATGTATTACCAGGGGGGGGATTTGTCGCTAGACTATAGCATAGGGCGCGCAAGTCCAGGGGGGCCGCAAAAAATGAGACGCTGAAGTTGGCAGAAGTGACAAAACCATCGACTTACAAGAATTTTTAAAGGACTTACACTTGACTGAAGTAAAGTATGAAGTGAATTCGGCAGATTATTTAAAACTTATTCATGAAAAACATGAGCTTGACATTCCCTGAGAATTTTTGTGAGTATTCTACAAGCGTCGGATAGCAGACATTCTAGTTTTGGCATCCTTTTACAGCGAATGCTGATGTCCTGCAACAAATTGCCTTTGAGTGTCATTCAACAGTTGGCTACCATGCAAGCTAGAAGGAAACAGTCTGATGCGAATGTTTTATCGGAGTCTAATGAATATTTTTTTAATCAGATGTGCAGTAGCGACGATTTGAGGGGGGGGGGGGTGGCAAGGGGGCAGTTGCCCCCACTTTTCGCCACTTTTGTTCCCGCACTATGCAAAACCATATCTACACAGGGAAATAAACTGTCTTTGAAGTTTTGGCACCTTGGTTTTTGAAGCCAATCTCATCCACTGTAAGATGTGTATATATTAAAGGTTACAAGTGTCAATACAGAGTATGCAATTAGTGGATGTGAAGTTACCATGATAACAAAACTGTTAATAATAACAAAAATAATAATAACAATTATGAGGTCGGTAGGGCCAAAAGAAAGGATAGCCTAGGGGTCCACATTTCATAAATTCATGTATTACACACAAATACACACATGTTTATATGCAACCATGCAGCACAGTGTGTGTGTATGTCATGGAGTAACCTACTTACACACATGTATACACACGGAATGGAATGTTATGTTCAGTACCAGAGTTTATAGGTTCGAATCCTGACGTGGGACTTGATTTGGCTTTTGTTATTTAGCGTCGCCTTTCTGCCACTTTTGGCAAAATCGCGACGACGAGGATGAGTGATGATATGATGAAAGTGATGAAGGAAGTGCTAACCACTCCGCCACGGAGGTCCACATTTGTTCCAACTAAATCGTCATTCATTCTCCTCGCCGCGATTAAAGATGGGAAAAGAGAAAACCATAGCAAAAATTACCAAAATACACATGTACAGTGGGATCTACTAGTATTGCTCGGCAAATTGTCCATGACTATTTTCATTAATTTTTCTCTTACATCCTATGTGTTTTTAAGCGATGGATTTTTAGGTATGCTGGTGCAGAATTGTCAACAGCTTGTTTTGAGTTTTCTTTTAATTCTTGAAGCTCTTATTGGGTCAAATAAAGAGCACGAACATGGTGATGGACAATTTGCACGGTAATACTCATGGATCCCACTGTACTTGTTCAGCACTCTTTGGAAAATGCATATAGCAATATTTGTATATTTCTTAATTAACGCCGCTTTTTATCTTGCTGGAAAAAACGTAACGGCGAGGATGATAAATGAGGTCGTGTAGGAAATAATCACAATGAAATGTCCACGAAGTGTCCAGGACTCGAACCTAGAATACGCCTTATTATAACCGTTCGGGAGTACTCATCAAAACAAAATGGCAGGAGGATGGAAACGCAATACAAATTTCAAACTTCTTAACATGTTATTTCGGAAAGTTTAGAAATCGCTTTGTGTCCCTACGAGTTGCATGAATACTTGGTCATAGGAAAAGTGCAAGCACGCAAGTCACCGCAATTCAATTGTTAACTTTCATTTTTTTCCATATAGACATGAGAATAGCAACGTGCAATTACAGAAATAGAGTTTCTGCCATTCCAACGTTCTCTAGCTACGCGAAAGTGTAGATGGCGCTTGTAACAACAATGCCCGACGGGAAGATTTGAAAGACCATTGTTGCGTTGCTTGTTGCAGCGAAGCTACAAGGCTATTAAGGTTTTAAAGCCTTCAAACCGCTCCGCACGTGGATATTTTGCCCCATCCGGCACGTTTCCGCATTGGGAAATTAACCAGGAAGCCATATTTTGTGTTTTAACGTTTTGCATACGTACGATCGGGGAGTTACCACAGAGAAGAACAATAACAGAGTTTATGAACTGTCGGATTTTCGAAACGGACTTTCTACTCGAGTAATAGAACTCTGACTGGCTTGCTACTTGCTGCAAATTGTCTTCTTTTAACCGTCCTAGACAGAGGCGGGCCTAGGGAGGGGCAACTAGAGGCACTGTACGATTTATTACGAGTTGTAGGACATTGGTGCTTCCAATTAAGCAACTATTCTTGTCTGTCTTGACTTCATGGATTGTCTTGACACACTAAAATATCTAAAATTACTGGAATCATATTCTAAACAAACAAACTCTCTAGCATTCTTAAACGCGAAGGTTTATGGCTGCGGCAACACTAGCCTTACATCTGTCCCTATATTTGGTTCTATTGATTGATTCCTTTTTTTACTGCGCTTTTGTGCCACTTTTGGCTAATTTGCGAAGATTGGGATGAGTGATGACCAGGCACGTATCTAGAAATATATTTCGGAGGGGGGGGGGGGTGTCCGAAAAAATGTTTCAGAAACAATAACAATAATGTTTAAATTTAAATAACTGTATAATTATGTTAATTTAAAATAATGTTAATTAAAACATGTAAATAAATTAATATTGTATTGTTATTATTGCACGTTTAGGTAAAAAGACGTTACAAGAATACAGATATAACGACACGAATTCATTATGTTGCCCGGGTATTCTTAAGATCGTGAAAAATTGAATGAAAGCAACTGCCTTGGTGTATAAAGAATTGAATATTTATTGAATAACAAAAAAAGGATGTTAGATCCAATTGACAAAAAGTAAAGTTCCTGATTAATAATTTATGCATATTATTATTAGTATAGTAGGTTGAATAAATCATCTTTGGTCCTGTCATTCAAAGCAGTACGATTAAAATATAATCCTTGCCTTCCAATAAGTTCGGCGGGCATTAATAATAGTAAATAAAGACAATAAATATACAACAAATGCTGAACAAGTATATTGTCATTATTTATTTAGCGCTTGGTAACTCTTTCGGGGGGGGGGGGGGATCGGACCCCTTGGACCCCCTAAACCCCTAAATACGTCCTTGGTGATATGATGAAATTGATGAATAGACACTCGCAAACATCCATGCCCAGACAGGGATTCGAACACGGGACCCCTGGCGTTGTAGCGCGATGTGCTAACCACTCCACCACGGGGGCCGGCTATTATAGAATGAAATCATGGTACCAGGTTCGAATTCCGACGTAGACATTGATGTTCTTTGTGAATGTCCCTTCAGGAATGCATAATGGGTAGCTCTACCTCTGTATACCCTTGTATGCCACCAAATTAACACTTACACCCCTTAGGCGTGAACTGTTGACTAGGAAGAATACGTCTCACCAACAATTCAGTTATAATAACTTGGCCTTTCATTTCCCCCAGCATCCTTTAACAAGTCTTAATGATCTTTTAATGACGCCATTTTATGTAAGTTTTGACGTCAAGACGCCATTAACATTGCGTTCCTATTTCTCCGCATTAAATCATCCAGGAAGCGACAACACCTTCACCTATCGAGGCCGCTTGATATATACGCGATGACGTAACTGCAAGTAGGCTTGTGACAATTTGGATGCCCAGAACGCCATCTACATGATGTTCTTGCACCATGTCATTCCAGTAACCTGTTCCTTGTTTATATTTGGACGACTGGCAGAAGGAATATGGAGCAAGGATGGAATGCAGGTGCGCCACGTGAATTGAAAGGTATAGTTGATTTTAAGGCGCTGTGGCCTTCGTGCATGACAGCTATTAATGGCTGGTAAAGTAAGGTTAAATGGAGTTGAATGTGAGGGAAATGAAGAAACGGAAAGGAAGGACATAGATAATCAGAAAGGTAGGAAATAAAATAATTGAGAAATGAGGGATATAAAACAAAGCAAAGGGCGAAGGAATGAGAAAGGGGGAATAGAAGAATGACAAAGGAGGGAATTAAAGAATGAGAAAGGGGCGAATAGAAGAATGACAGGAGGGAATAAAGAATAAGAAAGGAGGAAATAGAAGAATGACAGAGGAGGGAATTAAAGAATAAGAAAGGGGGAATAGAAGAATGACAAGGGAGGGAATTAAAGAATGAGAAAGGTCGGAATAGAAGAATGACAAAGGAGGGAATTAAAGAATGAGAAAGGGGGAATAGAAGAATGATAAAGGATGGAATTGAAGAATGTGAAAGGGGGCGAATAGAAGAATGAGAAAGGAGGGAATAAAGAATGAGAAGGGGGGAATAGAAGAATGATAAAGGAGGGAATTAAAAAATGAGAAAGGGGGAATAGAATAATGACAAAGGAGGGAATAAAGAATGAGAAAGGGGGAATAGAAGAATGACAAAGGAGGGAATTAATGAATGAGAAAGGAGGAAATAGAAGAATGACAGAGAAGGGAATTAAAGAATGAGAAAGGGGGGAATAGAATAATGAGAAAGGGGGAATAGAAGAATGACAAAGGAGAGAATTAATGAATGAGAAAGGAGGAAATAGAAGAATGACAGAGAAGGGAATTAAACAATGAGAAAGGGGGAATAGAAGAATGACAAAGGAGGGAATTAAAGAATGAGAAAGGAGGAAATAGAAGAATGACAGAGGAAGGAATAAAGAATGAGAAAGGGGAATAGAAGAATGACAAAGGAGGGAATAAAAATGAGAAAGAGGGAATAGAAGAATGACAAAGGAGGAAAATAAAAGAATCTAAAAAGGGTGGAAATAATAGAATGAGATAAGAGGGAAATAGAAATATATGAAAGCAGGGGGAAAATCAATCGAAAAGGAAGGAAACACTAGAATGAAATAGAAAAGTGACAGCATAATGCAATAGAAACGGAAAAGGAGGGAAAATAGATATCAAGGAAAAAGAGAAGGAAGAAAAAATAGATTTAGCAAGAATAGGAAGACAATTGAATAGAAAGAAAGGGGAAAAGGAAAAAGATGAAACATAAAGAAACAAAGTAGAATGGATAAAGAACAGGATAAGAACAGAGAAAGAGGAAAAGAATGGGAAAGCAAAATGTAGCAGTAGGAAAGAAAACAGAAGAAAGATAGAATGAGTCTTTAAGGATTATTTGTATTATAAAATGCATCACCAACAGTTGCACCTAATTCTCTTTTTTTAGACTTGTAATTCGAAACTTATCGACTTCTGTGTGAGGGGGATGGGAGGAGCAATCGCCCTCACGAGGAAACATACGCAAAAGTAGGCATATCGTACCGCAGATTCATTGGCGGGAAAATTCGCTTTCCCCACCGAAGTCCAGGAAACGATCGCTCTAACGTGCCTTGTCGTTGATAATTGAGGCCTGTCCAATGACTGCCTTCCCAGCAGTTCTTCTCGGCCAATCCGTGGCGAATTAGCGTCACACTGACGTGCAAAGTGGATGATCGAAATTAATACCGTCAGAGATCCTGAACCGAGAGTTCCTTAAATTGGCAACCCGTCGTTTTGTGGCGTCAAAAAAACTTGCAAGGCGGGCAGATCAGTGCACGACCATCTTGTTATGACGTCACACTCGTTACCAACTCTCGGGTAGTGCAGCGTGCACCTGTAATTTCTGTATTATAGTATAGGGTGTTTCAAAAGTCGCACGCCACTAGCTTTGTTTGATTATAACTTGATTATGATTCATGCTAATATATGATTATATTTAGGCACATGTCTCCAGTACACGGTTCTTCTTTTGTTTACCTGAACTTTTAAGTTAATCGTGGCGATGAGGATGAATGATTCATACTCGAACCCAGAACATTCAGCCAGATAGTGAGTCGCTCACTGGGATGATTCCTGAGTGTGCCGACAAAATTCTGAACTGTTAGTGTTGCCATCCAAGAATGTAAGCCACTAAAAAGGAACCTTTTCACATTGCCTATAAAAGCATTGGGAAAAAGTTTTTTCTAAAAGTCTCACTCCTCTGAGTATGCCCCCACAAATCCTCATTCTCTGCCAGAATGAAGGTGATGTGATCAGCACCACGCTCCGGTGGCCGAGTACGTTAAGACTCGGCTGGTTGATACCAGAGAAGCAGTTTTCGAAATTTCTCATTCTCCTGTCAAAAAAATTGCTCACTTTTAAATTCTGAAAAAAATAACATCTGCTTTGAATTTCTTCCAGACAGAGCATTCACGTGAATTATCGTGTGGATTACTTTCACAGTTGTATAGATATTCTCAATAGCTTGATTAATAGGCTTACCTAGAGACGGAACTATGCCACCTCTACATCACGACGATGAAACGAGTTGAAAGATATGGCGGAACAGACAACAAAACATCGAAACCCAGTGGCGCCCAACTTGGGCTTTGTGAGGCTCGAGCTTATAGGTCACACCATTATTAGGAAAATAAGAAAGGAGAAGAACTTATAACCCAAATTAGCAGGCAAAAATCAGATGAAAATACAAAATAGGCACTGAAATTGATAAACAGATATTTAGTCATTTTCCAGGATTACACACTCAAAAAGAAGTTGTGTTCAAAATAGGCAAAAACAGGCACTATAAAATTCATTATTTCTCATAGAATGGCCTGCCTGAAAGAGATTTCATACGTAAAAGCCTACATTTTCTGGTCATGTAACAGAAAATATCATTTTAGAGCGAATTCTCAGCATATTTAGACAATTATTGCCTAAAATTATAAACAAATATCCAAGTTTAGCACACCCAATGTTTTTCAGAAGTTGACACCACTGTCGAATCTCTAGTCAAGATTCTAACATAAGGCTTCCTAGCGCGCCACGCTAACAGCTCCGCCACTGAGCTGGCGAAAATGCAAGATGGAAACATTGTCTTGGAGTAAACACAGCAAGCATTACGACAGAGAAAGGTCGAAGATGACAGCAGAAAGTGTGCGCTGACTCGCTTACAAGAAGGGCGTTCTGCACTCGAGCGAAAATGCCAGGATCCCACGATCATTGCGGTGGAACAACTTTCCGAGGTCAAAGGTTACCCCGCTTCTCACTAGAGGGCAGCGCAATCGCATCTACACGATAGACAGAAGCCACCTCGTTGGACGTCCACTAACATCGACAACGTGGCCCGATAAAAATCATACAAAATAATCTCGAATGCCATGATAACGGCGCCTTCTTAATCATTAACCACAAGCAATTTAAGCGTAAGTAATTTTCGTGTCACGAGGTTGCACAATTTACTTTCAGCATATTTAAAGCTGTGTCTTTTGGTGGAGTAAAGGAAGGTAGCATTATGTAATCACCACATTATATGTTTAATCATCAGTCATCCTCATCGTCGCGATTATTCCGAAGAGGTAAAAAAGCCACGTTACTCGCGAAGATGAGGATGAGTAATGATATGATTGAATTGATGAAGGGACACCCACATAGAACACCTTTTACCAGGCCGTGATTCGAACCCGGGATGATCTGCTTTGCTATTATCTTATAGACTTGCTCTTCATGAAGCTTCTGAACAAGTGAGCGTCTTGTTGTTGGCAGTTTATTTCGCACACAAAATTTACCTTATAACGCCGAGAAGAAATTTAGCTGTAGCAATAAGTTTTCCTCCCTAACAAAAAAACGCAAAAGAGATATAGTTTAGAATATAGCATTCTCAGTCTCGATTAACTAATTAACTAACTAACTCTCTAGCCTTCTTAAACCCGAAGGTTTATGCCTGCAGCAACACAGGCCTTCCATCTGTCCCTATCTTGAGCAAGATCTATATACTCTTTTCCATCTCTACGAATTTCCTTTAGGTCCATCTCAACGTTGTCCCTCCATCTTTGTCTTGGCCTTCCTACAGGTCTCTTACCATCAGGTTTCCCAACAAGAATCCTGTGAACTCCTCTTTCCTCTCCCATTCGTGCCACATGGCCTGCCCACCTAAGTCTTCTTGATTTAATTATTCTAATAATATCTGGACATGAATACAAATTATGTAGCTCTAAATTATGTAACCTTCTCCACTCACCTGTCTCCCATCCCTTTTAAGTCCAAAGATTTTCCTAAGGATCTTATTTTCAAATACTCTCAATTTGTGTTCCTCTTTCAATGAAAGGGACCAAGTTTCACACCCATATAATACTACAGGCAAATTTACTGTTTTGTATATTATAACTTTTAGTTTCTTAGATATTAAACAAGAAGACAAAAGTTTATGAAGAGAGAATTAACATGCATTTCCTGAATTAAGCCTACTTTTTATTTCCTCTTTAATATAATTTTCATTTGTTAATATTTCTCCTAAGTACTTGAATTTGGAAACTGGTTCAAACGAGTTGTTATCAATAATTAGATTTTGATTATTACCTAACACTTGGTTTCGGTCTGTAAGCATATATTTAGTTTTCTCTTTGTTAACTTACAAACCTATCTCTTTAGCTGCTTTGAAAAATATTTTAGCATTATTCTTAATTGTATTTATATCATCCCCTAATAAGTCTACATCATCTGCATATGCTAACAACTGAGTCATACCATTTAATTTTAGTCCTTCGTTGGTTTCTTTTACCTTCCTAACAGCATGCTCTAAGACAAAATTAAAGAGCAATGGAGATAATGCATCTCCTTGTTTTAACCCATCATGAATTGTAAATTTGTCAGACACATTAATACCCACACGAATTTCACTTTCTGTTTCACTGGTGCATACTTTTATCATACTAACAAGCTTCTTAGGTATTCCAAACTCTACTAATATATTATATAATTTATCTCTTTTGACTGAATCATATGCTTTTTTTAAATCAATGAATAGCTGATGGACATTTTGATTACATTCCCCACTTTTTTTCAAGTGTCTGTCTGATGTGAAAAATTTGATCTGTAGTTGATCTGTTACGTTTAAATCCACATTGATAATCACCTATAATTTCATTAGCATATGGGGATAGTCTTGTTAAAAGAATGTTAGATAATATTTTATATGTTGTTGAGAGTAAAGAAATTCCACGGTAATTATTGCAGTTCATTTTATCACCTTTTTTAAACACAGGAACAATTATGGATTCTTTCCACTGTTGAGGGATTTCTTCTTTATTCCATATTAAACAAATTAATTTATGAATTTGACATATTAACGAATTTCCACCATATTTAATTAACTCAGCTGGTATTAAATCAATGCCAGGTGCTTTGTTATTCTTTAGCCTTTTAATAGCATCTTTAACTTCAGTCAAGTTAGGTTCTGGAACTAAAGGTTCTGCTGTGTGGACTTCATTTACTTCTGATTTATCTCCTACATGGACATTTAAAAGGTCATTAAAGTAGTTCTTCCATCTATTTAGAATTTTGCTTGGGTCAGCTAGAAAATCACCGTCTTTATCTTTTATCAAGTTTACTTTAGGTTGCCACCCCTTTCTAAATTCATTTACACCTTTATATAAATCTCTGATACTTTTGTTTTTGCTGTTTGTTTCAATTTCGTTAATTTTGCTTTTCAAGTAATCTCTGTTTTTTACTTCTAAACGTGCGGTTAACTTCTCTCTTTATTCTATTATAATTGCTTAGATTTGTATCATCAGAGTTATTTAACCACCCAAGTCTAGCCTGATTCCTTATTTCTATTAGATTATGACATTCATTATCAAACCATGGCTTACTTTTTCTTGGTTTATGGTATCCTATACTTTCTTTAGCTGCTGATTCTATTGCATTACGTATGTGCTCCCAATTCTTATTTACATCTGTTTCATTTATATTTTCATCATGATTTAAATCCTGCAAAACAACAAATTTATTTGACAGTTTAATTTGGTAATCTTTCTTAATTCTTTCATCAGCAAATTTTCCTGTATTAAATTTTAATTGGTAATTATTTCCTAAATTTCAGACCCCATTCTTACCAGAATAACTTACTGAACTTGGTTGGTTGGTTGAATTGATGATTTAAATCCACTTTATGCACAGTAAGGCTAAGCGGGACTGGACCTACAGTTTAAAGTGGAATCCGAACCACTATCTGCCTCTATCGGGTATCGAACCCGGGACCACTTGATTACAAGGCGACGACGCTACCACTGCGCCATCGGGGAGGACTACTAACTGGAACTTAAGAAAGTATACAGCGATCTGAATACATAGATTATCCGAATACTCGGATATCAGGAGGAAAGCAATTGGCTGGGACACTGGCTATGGAATTGCCTGTTAAAAGTAGAGATGGCCAAATTCGGATAATTTGTTATCCGGATATATATCCGTTATCCGGATTCTGTGCCCATCATTAGTTAAAAGATGCATCAGATACGTGGAAGAAGATAACAGCTGATAAGCTTAGGTTAAGCGGTTTCTATGCTATTATGAAGTGTAAGGCAAGAAAACTTGGAGACTGCAGTGATGAACCTGCTTATTGAATGACAACGGCATTAGAAAACCGGAAGAGAAGGAAGGCATACTACTGCTGAAAGCGACGATATAGAAACTCGTAGAGCAAGCTCTATTACGGATCGTCACGGTTTCGTTGGTGCAGACCTCAAAATTCACCTTCTTTTGATTCCACTATGCTTCTCTCAGTTTCCAATGACAGGACAGAAACTTACGAAGTGCCATCATTCCATACACAGAGTAGTTGGACACCAGCTTCATTCATGACAAATCCACACGTCATCTCGGAAACCTCGCTTCCAACTACGTCACCGCTCTAGTTTTCACCGAACTTCAACTACCTCCTCTCTTCAACGCCAATATCACGCGTCGTTCACAAACTCTAGTGTCGAGAAGTCACGACGCAGAAGGCGATTTGACGCTACCATTAGAGGCTTTGATATTGTGCTTCCCCAAAGCTACTTTCTGTCCTTGCCCCCCCTCCTGCCTGTAAATCCTGTTCAGCATGAAGACGTCCGTTGTTCAGCCTCTCTTTCACTTAACACGATGCAATATGTCGGCGGACGTCGCAGTGAAAGTTTGGCAAACGTTCCTATTAAGATCTTTCTAGTCGAAGCTTCTTCCTTGTTGCAGAACGTATGAGAAATTATGCATGTCGAAAAATAACTTTCGCTTTCTTTCAAATAGTACCGGTGGTTCAATTTCTCAGTGTTCACTGCAGGGATTACAATAATCTTACGATATCTTGCCATTCATTCTCGAAATCCAAGACCATATAACTGTGTAAAAACTGGCTAAAGACTATCACGTGTTGGGCTTACACTTGATCTATATTTCTTACCTGGCCACACTGCAATTGCAGTGAAATACAATCTGTTTCACATTGTCTGTCGCATCCTATATTTTATCATTTATCATTTTTTTAAGCAAGTTCATGCACGTTTTAAAAAGTCAAATACTACGTATATTCATTTCTTAAGAAGTTTGATTTTTACTCGCCAAACATTAGGATTAATTTTTTCATTTGTACAAGCCACCGAACGAATTCTTGGCGTACCAATTAATAAAATAATAACGCCTGCAAGATCTCAATCTTCCTCTTTCTTTATGTTCATTAAATTTAGCTTACTCCACTTAGCTTACTAAATTTCAGCTAGCTCCTGTCACAAAACATCCTTCTTTAAACAGCGGCGTGCTCAGAGGCGACATTCAGGCCACCTTTATAAACACATCGAATGTAGAGAAAGATGAGACAATATAGGATAGGGTACTTAAAAAACAAATCATATTCTCCCCATTGTGGTACACAATTACCTATACAGTATTCCTTTGCGCGTTAATGCTGCTACTATTCTGAGTTGACATTTCGTGTTCCAGATTGCTTCATGTTCAAAATTTGACAGGAAACGTGCAAGAAGTATAATTTGTGCACTACGTTGCGACAAAGTTCATTCTTTTGAAACGAGGACGCCATCTTAAGATTAACACGATCTTCTCACACTCGTTCAACTCCCCCTTCTCCTCCAAGATGGGCCAATTTGTCCCAGAGCAATGTTTCCCGTCTTGTCCCACTGTTCTGCTACAATGGACATTCAAACATTCACAACCGTTGGAATTTCACAATAAGAATCAGTTCTAAAATATATGTTGGTGAGTAAACTGTGTCGCCAATCAAAATTCCTCGCAGATCACGGTTGCACAACGAGCCATCTTCTCTGGAAGTCTTGCGGGGCGAACTTTGACCTGTGAGCAGTGCAGATGGTGCACTTGCATCAATGAAAGTTTGACCCGCCCACGCTGCCATCTTGCGGTCGAGCCAAGAAGCTACGATCTGCAGTCACGTTCTTCTCGCCATGGTCCTTGACCCATAGGCGTAGGACGGTCATAATTCGTAATGGGCCGAGACGGTACCGTTGAAAGTGAGAATGTAGAGCAATTCTTTTCGGAAGGATATTTTCACGCTCTTGTTTCAGTTCGTTCCTCGAGAAATCAATTTGAAATGAGCATAGTGCTTTTCTGGTCAAATTGTACCATTTTTAAAACCAACCATATTACATTTTTTGACGATAAAGAAACGAACTTCTCAGAGGAGTTTCAGAACAGCGCTTATGTTACAGTTTAGTAATACAAGTTTTAAGGTATAATGCGTGATTTAGCATGGCCTGGAGGAAGAGGCTAGGCTATTTTTTTCACCACAATATTGCTGCGTTAAAATTTCAGAAGTTTCAGCTTCATACTTTCAAGAATTAGACTTTTACTGTTTCGTGCGGGCTAAATCGGTACTTTTCCGTGTGATTATGTGAAAGCCAATAGTTCTCAGCAACATATTAACTTTAGACGCAACATATGATGTACATATAATAACTTGTTTGTGAGACGTAGGTAAAGTGGCTGATTGATTTTGATTATTTTACTGCGCATTTTGCAACTTTTGGCTAATCGCGTAGATGAGAGTTAGAGGTGACATGATGAAATTCATGAAGGGGCACTTACAAAGAACACCCATACCAAGATTCGAACCCGGAACCCATGGCGGAAAGTAAAGTGACAAAAACGTTGTATAAAAAAGTTTTTTTGGATGCAAGTCAGTCAGTCGGTGATGGCGTTTTTGTAAGTTGGTGCAATTCATGTCGTACACCTTTCTTTTGAAGAAGTATTTAAGAAGTTTTACTGTTCTCCAACTAATAAAAGCTTGAAAAATGCTAACTTTGACTGTTTTTGGAACTTAAATAGCGTATTCTTAAGCCAGAAAGGTAAAAATATGTGCAAGGAATCCGAGCTTCACTTTTCTCGATGTGGAAGCTGGATACTTGAGATTGGCGATTAACAAGAGGGGCACGGGGCTCGTGCCTCTCCCAGAAGGAATGGCTAAGTATTACGAAAATTGACTGTGTCGATTGCCCAACAAACAAAAAACGTTCGAATAACATATAGCACACATTTGGTAATAATGACTGGATCTCCAAAATGCTGAGTACACACCACAAACAGAATTGGACACTCATTGATGTACTCAAAGTATATCATAGAAATTACTCTGAATTCAAACAGCGTGGAAGTATTTTCTAAGGTCAGATCTTTCCGACGTTTTTGAAAATTTTATATGTTAATTCTTAAGTTCCCTTTTCCAATTTTTAATCACTGTTGCACAAGTACGTAGAGCCTCTATATCACAAGACTGTTAATGATGTCGCCATGTGATCAAGAGGTCCCCTGTTTGATTCCCGGTGGAGGTACATTGAGCATTGTTTCGCATTCTACTTTAAGCCAGGGTTGTTCAAGGTAGGGAAACCCATAAATTTTAATGGGTTCTATTGGGTTTCGCTGTAGGACCGGAATATTTTTTCTAGCAAAATTTGAATTCGGTCCAAGTTGCGTATTGTTTCATTAAGAAAATATTTCTGGACCGAATTTAAATTCATTCTCGGAAAAAGGTTCCTGGACCGAATTGAAATACTTAACAGATAAAAAGGTTCTTTACGGTCCAGAAAACCCATTTACGCTTGCTGATTTTCTCTCCTGGACCGGAATTGAATTTATTTAAAATTCCTGGACCTGTAACAACCCTGCTTTATGCTGGACGCCAGATTATCCGAGTACAAAATGGACCTAAAAGAAATCTTGTCAAGCTTTATAAAATAGCGAGACATAGTAATTGATCTAATATAAGGGTACAGTCAGCGGCAATAGAAATGGGACATGTATGTCCTGAAGTACTCGCTTCCCAAGGCGTTATGTGTGTTGCCTAACTCCACGGCGATGGTTGAAGTTGAAAATTTACTTTTAAAATCCGTCGAAGAGGAAAGCGAGTATTTTAGGATCTAAGTGTCTCATCTTTAATGCCGCTGACTGTACATGACCTCTGTTCCTTCATTATACAGTAAAACCTCGTTAATCCGAACAGGCAAAGGGAAGAAAAAATCAGAATGCAAGGTTATAAATGTGGCTAGAAGTCAACAATCGCATTCGTCATATTGCTCCACAGTATTGCCTTACATTTTACTGTACTGTATAGTGTATTTAGGCCTATGCCCTTTAAATACACCATAATAAACATGTTTTGTTGCTATAAATGGAGTTTTAATGCAGTTTCTACTGTTCTTTTAGCTTATTTCAGTTAATGCGGACTTTCGTTAAACCAGTCAACTTACCCCCCCATTAGTCCGGATTAACGAGGTTTTACTGTATTTCCACTGTTGCAGTAAAGTCATATTTTGTGCCTCTCCCTGGGAAAAGCCATAGATTCGACTCAAGGGGTACTCTTCCTAAGCTGTTACTGAGTTTGCTTTGAGTTGGTGTTTTAAGTCCACTTTATGCACAGTAAGGCTAATCGGGACTGGACCTACAGTTTAAAGTGGAATCCGAACCACTTGTGCCTCCACCGGGTATCGAACCCGAGACCCCTTGATTACAAGGCAATGACGCTACCACTGCGCCATGGGAGAGGCCCTAAGCTGTTACTGATTTGAAAACGATATAAAGAGACCAGCATACATCGTTTTCTGGAAACCTAATACCAAGCATCTAGAAGATCACAACACCTTCACCTCTTCGTAGAGCCATACATTTGCTGCGTCTACGTAGGTGCAGTTGGTTTGATTGATTTGGTGTTTTAAGTCCACTTTATGCACAGTAAGGCTAATCGGGACTGGACCTACGGTTTAGGGCGATCCTAACCACTATGTGCCTCCATCGGGTATCGAACCTGTTGATTACAAGCAGTGATGTGCGTCTACGCGTAAACAACGATAGTCTACATTCTACACGTAGACTATTTTATACACGTAGATTACGTAATCTATGTAAACAACATGGCGAAAGGTGATAACTTAGCAAAGGGCGCCGTGGAAGTAAAACAAAATTATACTGCGTATCAGTTGCTGATGTGTGAGGGGAACTTTTCATACTCTTTCTTCCAATTCGAACAATTTCTCACCTAGGAAGAAACCTAATATAGGAAATATTCTAGTGCTTTATGGGGAAATGACCACTCTTGCCTCACGACTGCCATCTGTTGTTGTTTTTTGCATACTATTTATCTTCTTCCATAGTTGATGAGAGAAGAGAAGAATAATTTTATTGTAAATAAGATTCTTGTCAGTTCGTTAGGAACCAATATAGTTGAAAATGTCACTTTCCTTTCATGAAACTCTTGAAAATTAATTTTAATGCACTTTAGATTGTCTACGTAGTCTATGTAAACTACAACCCTATGTAATCTAGATTACGTGTAGACGTAAACTTATAGTCTACGGCACACCACTGATTACAAGGCGACGACGCTACCACTACGCCATCGGGGAGGTTCGGGCAGTTGGTGCTAAGCGTGTTACGGTGTAACAAGGTTACACAGTTCCTCAGACGATCACCTCTCGCTCTCTCACCATCCATAGAACCTCGGGTGCTTCAAGAAAGTGAAAGTATCATCGTCGCTGCCTGAGGTACAAGATTCTTATGGTAAGGAGGTTGCGCCGGGGGGAAAGGGGAGGGATGGATAAACCGACGGGGGAGGGGGGAAATGCCCCGGTGCAGCTGAAAAAAATTCTCACAGCCACATTTCGCTCGTGTGCTTGAGTGTGTGAGGATTATGCTGTTCGTATCGGATGCTGTGAGATTGTTTTAGACTCAGCGTCTTCATTCTTTGCTAGATAAGGATAAGGAAGTGTGCTAACTGAGTATTCAGTAAGTATATCTCGCATCTCTAATTTACACCCCATAGTTGGACCCAAAGACAGGGCTTCAAATTTCAGTCGTTCTGGTAACGTCATCGCTCTTGTAATCAAGGGGTTCGGGTTCGATACCCGATGGAGGCATATAGTGGTTCGCATCCAATTTCAAATTGCAGATCCAGGGTTGTATGGCGTGACCCTTTCCAGAGACACCCAACTGTCAACCTCACTTCCTCGTAAAACACCCTGCACTGCATTTAGCAGACTGTTGCTAGAACCTGCAGCCAGGATAATGCTGTTGTGTCGTTGTGATTATCCCCTTATCCATCTCACCTTATCACCATTCATCCTTATCTTCGCGATCAGCCAAAACTGGTAGAAACGCGAAGTTAACAAAATCAACCAATCAGTCAAAATTGTAGATCCAGTCCCGATTAGTCTGTCTGTGCATAAAGTGAACATAAAACGATGTCAAACTTTCAATAGTCTGTGAACTAACTTATAAACGCTTGGAATCTTAGTAGTAACTAATGAATATCGATGTTATTCACTAATTGTAAACAGGTCAATTATCAATCACAATACAATATTCCATCATGTACATTCTTATTTTCAATTTTTACAAATTATCTGTCGAAATATATACGTGCATTTCCAGTAAGTTTGATAATTTATACGATTCAATACAATTTTATAGTTTATTCTTAATAAAGACTTAGTTATTTTGAAGTTATGAACAAAATTATATTATTCTACTCGAAGAATATAATGCTATCCATTATGTCTGTGGACTACAAGTTGCATTTTAGAAACAATTTCAAGTAATATTGTGATCTGATCAAACATTGTTTTCAATTAATGCAATTACAAAATGTCTACTAAACCAATCGGATGTCCCCTTGTACACAGTCGTGCTCATACACTTGGTCCGTGATCGTTAATAATTCATACTTTTCAAATTTCGTATTTTTGTAGATTTTCACAATGAAGTGAAATCGTGTTTTCTTTTTTAAAAAGAACACTGATTTTCTTCATTAATTTGGGTTCGTATAATGTACTTTCTCAGTGGTATTGTAAAATTCGTAGATCTCTCTGGTTAGCACAGCGTGCTACGACGCCAGGGGTTCCGTGTTCGAATCCCGTCCTGGGCATGGATATTCTTCGTGAGTGTCCCTTCATCAGTTTCATCATATCATCACTCATCTTCATCTTCACGATTAGCCAAGAGTAGCAGAATAGCGAAGTAAAATAATTGTCACAGATTTTATGCCTTTCTTCTGCAAAAAAAAAATGGAGTACGCCTATTACGTGAAGCTTTTCTTTCTTTAAAAAATGTAGCAGTATTACCGGTATGCCTACTTAAAAATAATTTATTACTAAACTGTTTCTTTTAGGTTGCCCAGAATACTCGTGAAGATACGTTAAAATTAAATATAGTCCAAATTGACGTACGAAACTTAGTGACAGATTAGCAAACATTTTATCCGTCTGGAAATAAATTAAAAACATCAGATGTTATTGATTTGTTCATTATAGTCGAAATATTACACTTGAGAAAATTTACTACAATGTTTCGAAATACAAACTTGCAAAATTTAATCTTCTGTTTCATTGATTTTCTTGATTTTACTTCGATTTTTGTGCCACTTTTAGCAAATTTGCAAAGATGGGGATGAGTGATCATGTCATGAAATTGATGAATGGACACTCACAAATATCCATGCCCAGGCCGGGATTCGAACCCGGGACCCCTGGCGTCGTAGCTCGATGTGCTAACCACTCCTCCACGGTGGCTGCCTTAATCTTCTGTGTCCGAAGATTCTCTATCATTGGTTTCGTTTTCTGACGCGCCGATTATGCGATGAAATACAATAAACAAAAAATCAATCAATCAATTATTTTCTTAGATGATCTGGTAACCTTAAAATACAATGACAATATTTTTAAAATTTAACTTACTACTACTCCATATGCATTCTCACGCCAGTTTTCAAAATGTTTCTGAAGTTATTTAGTGTCGATGTATACGTATGTGTAGAGATGAGTAGATGACGATCCGGGTTTGCCCGTGTCAGAAGTCTTATCTCGAATCGAAAATCCACATCGCGTTGTCGTTCGATATCTCGATCTCGAAGCTAAAATTTCGATCTCGTGTCGAGTCTCCAAATTACAGGTACTTCTAGATTGTGACAACCCCATTGAGCATCAATGGGATAATTGCAACCCAGAAATGTCCGTTACTGTACTTATGGACCTTATATTATGAAATGTAGAGAGACAAATGTATCCATGGCCAAAAATAACATCGAAACTTACACATAGCAAAGGAACTATTTTTCAGAAATCACGTAGTTTTGTTAACATTATACTTGTTCTAACAGTGGGTGCGGAATATATAATGTAATGGATGCAATCATGGAAGTACGCGTAAATAACTCTGCTAACGTTATTTTGCATTCAACTACAACTCTGATTGTAAAACATACTTATTGAAACGAATAACAAAAACGTAAGTACAGATTACATATCTCGAAGTAGTTACAAGGCTCACCGATGGTTTAGCGGTTACGTACGTAGTCACCTTGTAGTCAAGGGGTCCCGAGTTTGGTACCATGTCGAGGCACGTGGTGCTTCTGATAGCACTTTAAACTGTAAGGTTCGTGTCGATTACTATATCTGTGCATAAAGCAGAAAGCATAAAATCCTGCTGCAAAGTTGCCCGAGTAAGTACAGTTCTATCATTACCACTATAAGTGTTAGGTTTTGTGTTATTTGACGTCACTTCTCTGCCTCTTCGGATCAATCGGAACGACGAGAATGGATAATGATTATATAAAAGTACAAATGCAACGGATCCTTGACAGGTACTCCAGCTCAAATCCTTTGGTTGATAAATCTACTTGTAAGTCAGCTAACCAATCCTTGCTGACGCAACTTAACGTTTTTGCCGATAGAATTAAGAAGAAAATTACTTTTATCGCCAACAGATGGCAGCAGCTTAATAATATAGAATTCTTACATAAATAACCATCAATTCTGTAAAGCTATAGTGTAGGTGTTCAAATATTACTTGCAGAATGCTATGTTTATTGAAAAGGTATTGCATTGAGTTATTCTGTTTCATATCTGGAAAATCAGCAGCGCACGAAGATGTACAACTAATGTTAATATTGAATACTTTGTTCTTTACCTGCAAATGTAATGTAATCGTTTGGTAGGTATATACGTAGTTATTTGCAAAATTTTGTTTCGGAGAACCCAGTGTTAGTAAAACTTATCAAGTGCTCGTGGACACATGCTCACTCTTTGATTACAAGATGACAATGTTACCACTACAATATCTGAAAGTCTGGTGCGGTGCACACCTAGCTTTCACCAAACGTCAAGAACTAAATGCTAAAATCTCTAAACCTGGCCCTCCCAACCTAATCACACATGCATTACCTAAGCGGAATTGTTAGGGGCTACGAGGACAAGATTTAGCTGAGAGTTTAGTATGTTTTATGAGCAAAGTTGTCGTTGACTGCAAAATAACGTTACTAGAGTTATTTACGCGCGCTTCCATGACCGCATCCATTACATTATCTATTCTCAACCCACTGTGAGAACGGTTATATTGTAAACAAGACCACGTGACATCTGGAAAATAGTTCCTGTCCTGTGTGTTAGTTTCGGTGTTATTTTTGCCCATGGATATACAGGGTGTTAATAAAGATCGGTACCATTACAAAAGAACATAGCTTGGAATGGTACCGGGATTTTATGAACACCCTGTATTGGTCATATCTCTACAATTCATAATATAAAGTCCTACAATTCAAATATAGCAGCTATCTGGAGGGGTATAGCTTCCTTACATGCACTATTTTCCTACGCGGAAATACCATTCGAACAATCAATAGGATTTACCAGAAATCATGTGGATTTGTTAATAATGACTTCGATCTAAAACAAACAGAGAATAGTGCTGCTCTAGACTTCGCTGCAAGAAACACGATTGGAGATGATTAACAAGACGCTGTCTCCATTTTGAAATTCAATTAATGGGCAAAGTTCAGTGGCGTATTCTGAAAATTTGACATTGTTTACCGCAACGATTCATATTTATTGTATATACTTCTTATACACCCCATCTACATTAATTATATGTAATAGAAATAAAACACCAATCCATGCATGCAAATGAAACAAAAACAGACGTCCGAAAACTTCAATTTTTCCAGAAATTTCTACATTTTTCAAAAAAAATCTTCCTTTTACCTAAAATTGGACCTGTATCAAGCGAAATATCCCAAGTTCTTTAAATAATTTACTTAAATTCTGGATTAAAAGCATGTTTTCATACTTTGCATAATATATAATGAGCAATTACACATATAATGAAGCTAAATGTATAAGAGGATATGAAAAATAGTTGGTTTAGCGGCGGTAAACTCAGTAACACAGAGAATACGCCACTGGCAAAGTTGGGGACAGAAGTGCAAATGTTCAAGTTGATGTAAGTAAATGGCAAGATATTTTTCTGGTTTAATTATAATTAATTAATACATATATTGATTATAATTACATATTGTTCTCTTAGAGTTGAATATAACCCACATTGACAATAACGACGCCAGGGCGGGGCGTTGCCCCTCATTGGCTAGTGTCCCCTAGCATCCACCCAGCAACAAGATAAATTGTGCTTTAATGGGAAACATGCATTTTATATGGTAAATGACTGCCCCTCTGCCTAGTCACTAAATAGTGACTGGAAGTAATGATTTCCCAAGTTCCCCCAAACTCCTCGTGGCACCCGAGCTTAAAAAGTCTTTCATCAATGAAGAATTTCCAACCACTTTGGCGCCAAATTTACCTTTACACCATTCTAAAATTCTTATGCTACATTTGCTATCACCAACTTGAAATTATTTTCGGAAGGGAGCAAGATTGGCATACACGATGTTTTATTTAATCGAGAAATGCAAGCTCGACCAGAACTCGAACTTATGAGCTACCGAGCCAGCCCTGTTTTCCCTAATTTTTCGCTCCTGCTGTCTTTACCCATGTTGTATTGTCTCTGCCAGTGATGTATAATATATAAACACACCCCTTAAGGAAGTTTGGGAGGGGAGGAGGCAGAAAATGCCTCCCTTCTCCCACAAGTCACTGTGCAATGTTCTCAGTTATTGGCCCTCAACTATTTAGGCAAGTTTTTGGCCAGTTTGTTCCACTGCTTAGTCTCTTTCTTTCTTCTTCTTCCTTTCCTCTATATCTAGTAATTTTCTTCCTGTTTGTTTGTTCTAGTCTGTACGTACAGTGGGATCCATGAGTATTACCGTGCAAATCGTCCATGACTATATTCATCAATTTTTCTCTTACTTCTATGGTCCGTAGTGCGCGAGTTTTTAAGCAATGGATCTTTATGTATGCTGGTGCAGAAGTTGTCAACAGCTTGTTTTGAGTTTTATTTTAATTCTTGAAGCTCTTATTGGGTCAAATTAAGTGCACGAATATGGTGATGGACAATTTTCACGATAATAATCATGGATCCCACTGTACACTCGCCTTAGTAGTACCACAGTTTACTTTCTTAAATACTATTTTTGTACAAGGCGCGATTTGACCAACATCGGACAAAAACGCTGTATAAAGAAGCACTACGAAGTAAGTTGAGTGTACCCCCGACTGAGGATAAAAACTAAACCGAGATGAACGACCTGCTTACACTGTACAATGTTGCTGTATAAAGAAGCACTACGAAGTAAGTTGAGTGTACCCCCGATTGAGGATAAAAACTAAACCGAGATGAACGACCTGCTTACACTGTACAATGTTTCCCTCCTCCTTATAAACATATAAACAAATGAATGACGAAAGTGCAAGCGATTTCCTGAGAATTCTTCCTTTGTGCACTGTAGAGAGAGAGCGAAAGTCATGGAGAATGGAGGGATATGAGGGAATAAGGCCTGCCAAGCTAGGAAATTCTTCAAGTCTTCAATGCTGAGAGAAAATCCCCCTACCTCAATCAAAATCTCCTGTTCCCCGGTCGATTCCATGAGATTTTCTCACGACCAAAACAAGATGGCGCTTACGTAAGGTACAGAAAAAAGAGAAAACTTATCTTCCGGTAAAGCTGACAAACCTAATTTAGGACGGCCATTTTCGTTGTGTGTGCTTTTACTCTTGTGGGAACAAAATGTTCTTTTTTTGTGTGTGTTTGTTCTGGACTTCTTTCCCGATCGTCTCTTAGTTCCCGCGGGGCATTATGGGAGATGTGTTGTAATGTTCTTGGTCGATCTGCGATGCTCATCTGTTTTTTGCTTCTGCCGTGAGTCTTTAGGCGTTGCAAAACGTGTCTTATTTGTTTCTTTTTGTACATGTCGCTTGGATGTGCCTGAAACTGCCACTTGTCTGTCAGATTTTGATCGTAAACGAAAGATAGGTTAATTAGTGACGTGTTCACTTTACATTACGTACAGCTCTTGAGTATTCGCCTCTTTTGATGCAAACATTTCGTGGGATGAAATATTTTGCAACCAAAACGGTGACATCTCGTGTCATGGCGTGAAAGGAAGGCTGTATATCATATTCAGGCACTGGCGTACCCAGGGGAGAAGCTGGTGGGACTACAGCTCTTCCCGAAATTTTAAGGAATTCAAAAATTTCAAAAAAATAAATAAAGTTGCAACTGAAAACACCCTTTAACGGATTACCATTTCTATTTTTGAACATATTTTAACCAATGGTATCTGTATCGGAAAAGTATCGGTTTGATGTTATTCACCGATATCGACCTATAGCCTACTTTTTCGGGATCCGCAAAAATGCAGCGAGGCAATTTTGCGGAAATTATGCAAAATTCCAAGTTTACAATACTTTTGCACCAATATTGTGTGGGAAAACCGTATTTTGTGATTACATACGAGGTATTTTAATATTCTTGTTCAATTCTTGACTATTTTAAAGCAAGACTTTTAATAAATTAATGCCTATAATTGGAAATATTTACTTACAAACTAATATTAGTCATAACTTTGAACAACTTTTTTATTATTATAATTTTCAAGCATGGATAATCTGTGATAATCGGTAAGGGTATCGTTCATCTCTAGTAACTATGACATAATTTATTGTGTATCCCCCCCAAAGGAACGCAGTTATGTAATATTCACCAATACGATTCCAACCTCCTCCGAAATAACATCCTGCGCACGCCAGTGTTCCAAGGGCGTAGCGAGTGTGGATTTGGAGGTTCAACTCTCCCCACGAAATATTTTGGGAATAGTAGTAGCCAAATAACAATAAATAATGAAAAATAAACTTTCATTGTCCACTTATTTATAACACAGTATCTAAAACACATTATTCTCAATTTCCTGTCAACAGATGGAGCACAATTGTGAAGTAAATAAGTGGCCAAGCTATTGCTATGAAGATTGTTTCCTTGCAACTTTACACCCACTCAAGTATTAAGAATATACATCGGAAGTACAATGGCTCTCATGTGAAGTAGATGAAAACTAATTTCAACTGGTAAGCGAGGGAAAGAAATATAATCTCACATTTTAATCGTCTTGCAAATTATTATAGTGCCGAATCCCGAATCCTGAAATTTCAGTACTAGGAATTAGAAATTCATCCTCTGATATTGGAATATATAATTATATCGGAATTATTCCAAGATTTGTCGGCGAACGTGTAATGTTAATGAGTGCTTTATTATGAAAATGTTCTGCACTAAATGTCAGAGGTTTCTCTGAAATGGCAATTTCATTGCAGAAATGAGAATACCCCTCCACCTGATTGGCTATTATTCGCCGCTATTCTGCCACTATTGGCTAATCGTGAAGATGGGTGATGATGAAATTGATGAAGAGACACTCACAAAAAACATCCATGCCGGGATTCGAACCCGTATCCCTGCCGCTGCGTGCTAATTACTATGGCATGGAGGTAATGCAGAAACATTTTTCAGAGGAGTACTTAAGTACAGGGTTCTTATTTTGATTTAAATTTTTTACTGGGTGGGAGGGGGTGGAATAGTAACGGAAATTCTCACAGCCAGTTATGAAGGCCGTAAGGAATCATTAATGATTTTCCTCCATATCCAATTACATCCTGCGGAGAACGAAAGGCTTGAGAAACACTTTCTTTTCCCAAACTTCCAGTATAACATTTCCAAGTCTTCGCTCAAAAGGTCAATGACGGGAAGTAGAGAATGAAGGCAACACTGAAATATCCATAACCGGGATCCTTAGGAAGGGCATGAATCATTAGTATATCCCTAAATATTATGGAGTGTATGCTTTATATTGTCAATATTTAACGTTCCTTTTCTCCACTAATGGCTAATCGCGACGTTAGGGATGATTGATGATGGCCGGGGTTCGAATTCAGAACCTTCTGCGGCGGAATTGTTACCAGATACAATTAATTCAAAAATGTATAAATGTAGGAAGAAGCGATTAATATATTTCTTCCTGTTATTTATTGAATTGGTGTTTTAAGTCCACTTTATGCACAGTAAGGCTAATCGGGACTGGACCTACAGTTTAAAGTGGGATCCGAACCACTTGTGCCTCCACCGGATATCGAACCCTTGATTACAAGGCGGCGACAATATCACTGCGCCATCGAGGAGGCCTAATATAGAGATGTAGATGGCTATTCTTTAATGAAACTAATAGAAAAGGGTTTATCCCCTCCCAGCTCCTCTGGGTACGCCACCAGGAGCGTTTATTCTCACATCACATTTTGTAACTGGCGGGTCCACCTGTGTAAATTCCACCTTATTAAGAACTAACAAGATTCAAGCTGTTTTGGTAGGTCTTAGATCTGCGAAAAATGTGCATGGATGGATTAAGTCGAACGGTGCATTTGCCCCCCCCCCCCCCAACGGACCCACAGAACATGCCCGAACCCAAAAATCAAATTGTGTAATAGTAAAGATGGATAGCGATCACCTATCTTGCCTTTAAATATCTAGATTTATGTACACTCACATGCAATAAAAATGGGACACTACTGCCCGAAATATCCCCTTCCGGTGATAGAAGAACTTTCTATTTGAAAAGTTGCTGTTGAAGTCGGCTCATCGCCGTAAAGTTAGGCAACCCACACAGCGCATTGCAGGGAAGGGGGTATTTCAGGATGCGTAGCGTGGCGCTGATCACTTCACCGCGGTATATTAGCAAAAGATAAACCGCAGTACCTGTTATAAATATGCACGCTCGTACTGATATCCATGAATATGCTACCCGTAAGCGGAACAATTTCAATTTAACCCATCATTCAACCACGGCCTACAAATCATCTTTCTCCTTTTCGGCTCCCATAGCATGGAATGCATTGCCTGCGAACGTCGCATGCATAAACAACCCCGTAAGTTTCAGAGGTAAAGTTTACTGTTAATGGAACAATGGCAGAGTAGCGACACATTTTGAAGGTATCAAGTTACCATGTTAAAATGTATTTTTATTATTACTTATTATTTTGTCTTTGTATTTGAAGTTAAACACTTTGTGCATTCATTTAATTTTGTGTATCGCTTAAAAGTATATACCGAGTGGCCAGAATTAAAGTTACCCAACTCAGAGCCCTCTGTAGTCTGTTTGAGGCATTGTATTACTCTGAAATTTGGCGAATCCACTATGCAGACCATGGGAAAGAGGATGGCGATAAAAATAGTTCAATTTTCCGCCACCAGGTTGAAATGTGGCTCTGTACTTCCATGATGGGTTGTAATAATGACATAAACTGCTCCAATTGGTTATGGATTTGCCTTTACCTTGCAATCTTGCAATAAACGAGAGATTATTTTCTTGCAACTTCCAGCCACTAACAAATGTCCTTTTAATTAATAACTCAGCTAAATCACTTAACGTGATTATTTGTACCACCCATCATGGAAGTACAGCGCCACATTTCAACCTGGTGGCGGAAAATTGAACTTTATTTATCGCCATCCTCTTCCCCATGGTCTGCATAGTGGATTCACCAAATTTCAGTTCTACGATGCCTCAAACAGGCTACAGAGGGCTCTGAGTTGGGTAACTTTAATTCTGGGCACCCGGTATGTATTACTTTACTTGTGGCTTACTGATCCATCTGCAGTTTATCATGTATGTCGCATTATATGGACAAGGGTTAGGTGGCAAAGAAGCCTGTAGGCTGAATCTCGCCCGCTTAATCAAGAAATGTATTATTATTATTACCGCCATTCTGACCGTGGTCGAGATTGTGTGGAGCCCTGATGTCACGCCCCTTTTATAATGGTACGGCGTGAAGCAAAAAATACGGCTTTACCTTTGTATGCAAATCTGAGCTCTACCTATAAAAAGGTACGAAATTTCTGCATCTAACTCTTCTGTAACCCCATTGCGCTGAAGAACATGTCTCACCTAACTGTAAAATCCAAGGCCAACGCTTTTCCGTTACCCCAAGGCCACGGGAAAAAGATTCATCAACAAGTTCCCACGGAACGATCTAAAAATACAAGAACCAATCCTTCAACAAAAAATAATAATCCTGACTCCAATACCCTTCAGTTCCTCGTGTGTATGACTTGCTTCTTCCATTTCAGGGTCTTCCACACATTTCTGCATACCACGCCAATCGCCCTTTCACTTTCCGCCTCCCGACGATCGTGACGAGAGGCTACAAGTCAATCCCATTCATGACCTGTTTTTGGATGCATCCTCGCCTCCCGGTGGATTCCCTAAGGGTCACTTTCACTGGCAATGCAAGGCGGAGTTGGCCCGTAACGGAGCTGCATGCCGATAGCAATGACGTGCAAGAAGCATTATTGGGCTAGGATCTGGCACCACTGACAAATTTCTGACATTTCATGCTTCGTCAAGCTGATGTTATCACGCTCTGAAGTTATGTCTACAGTATTGCATCTTTAAGGTTGATGTTTGAGCAACAGAAATACACTGTGCGAATCTATCACGACTGTCAAGATGGCTGAATGGTTTGAGAAGCGAAGCCGTGTATAAACAGATAGGTTTATATTCTGTGACTTGGTTGTTGGGATTACATTAACCTAAAATGTGTGTCGGCACATCTTTGGCCGAAGACTGCAGAAAAAGCGATGTGAGCCAGTAGACAGAAAGATCGTCCTAAAATGTGATAATTTCATTATGCGCAGAAATATTTGTGTAAAGAAAGTGTCTATTAGAACCTTGAGCAATTTTGTGTGTGTCTATATATTGTCTCACCAAACTGTTTCATTATAATCTTACAAGTACAAACATTTCTTTAAAATGACAAAAGGTATGCAAGTGCTAAAGTGACAGAAATAGAGAATTAAAAGGCAGAAAACTAGACAGTTGAAGGCAATCCTATGCACTTTAGCAGTGCTGCGCTCATGGGGAGGGGGTTGGTGGGGCCATACTCTTTCTTTTGGTCCCAGTATTTGTAAAAACAAAGGCAGGGAAAGGCGGCAAATTGAGGGCCGACTACTACAAAAGTATTCGAAAATCCTAGGCCCACAACTGCATTTTAGACTACCGAAATATGACACACAAACTTAAAATGTTACAAAATAGATACATAAGTATTAAATGCCAGTAAATTAGCGAAACAAGTACTTAAAATGCAAATAAAACACGGAATCAGACATTTATAAAGCTATACAGTTTTAAAATACATTTAAACAGGCAAATTAGTTTCTACTAACATTACTAGAAACATTAATGTAAGCATTTAGAGAGAAATAACCTAAAGAAAATGCAATAAATAAGGTACTAGACACTTAAAAAGTACTAATGGAAGGTAATAATATTGAAGGACTCTAAAATCCACATACAGGAAAATTAATGGAAGTAAATACGAATACCACTGGAAGGCACATATTGATGAAAATGGTCAATTTTCTCTGAATCAGACCACACTTAAGTAAACATTACTACGAGCCGACAAGTTGAAAGTGTTTTAATGCAAAATTAGGCAATAATTGTTTGCAATGAAATAAAATGTAAGGAGATTTATTTTCGTGCATTTGCCTAAATTGACTCAATCAGCTAAATAATTATTAAGTGACTAAACTTTAATTGTTTTAGTGTTTGCTAATGTGCAACTGTTCCTCAGAAACAGAAAATCTTGCATTGTGAGTATTTCTCATAACGCCATCTCTTGAGTAATTTATATCTATAGTGCCACTATTCGTAAATAATAATAATAATAATTGAAAATTACCTTATAGCGCCAAACATTCTTCGTAATTATTTTCTTTGCATTGCGTTCATAAAAGAGTGTCCTTAGTTGATTTAAATACTCATTACAAAGTATCCACAATGAAACTGGTTGTAAGCCGGACCCTGTGGCTGAGCGGTTAGCACATCGCGCTGCGACGCCAAGGGTCCCGGGTTCGAATCCCGCTCGGGCTTGGTTGTTTGTGAATGTCCATTCATCAATTTCATCACTCATCCCCATCTTCGCAAATTAGCCAAGAGGCACAAAACGCGAAGTAAAATAAACTAAATCATACAATAAATCAATGAAACTGGTTGTAATCGATTTATTTTTTTAGTGAATAAAAAACGCAAGTGACAAAGTTTCTCTTTGAAAAATATTTGTTTTAAAACTTTAACAATTTAATGCAATTCCCGGAGAATTATGTATTAGTTTGCGTTGAATATATTTTCAAGAAAAACAACGTAATTGTAAATTTTTAATGGCTTCCCATAGACGTCCGCAGGATTTTTTCCAGGGAGGGGCAAACAAGGCATTTTTCCAGGGGGGCAAACAAGGCACATCCCCCCCCCCCAATAGTGTTGCGTCCTCCAAGAACATTACTTCAATATGAATTTTTCAGGTTCATGCAATAATTAACACATATTATTGTGGCTGAAATCATAAATAATTTTTGGTTAACTTTCATTTTCCGAGGGGGTGGGGGGCGTGGACCCCTTCCGGACGTACATGGCTTCAACCAATGTTTGGAAGCAACAAGTAACTTGTTTACAAATAACAGTTACATTTTTGGTTACTAACTGTAGTTAGCTACTTGTTGAAATGACTAACTCAAGAACGTTGAACTTGAACGTTATATAAAAGAGTCTGCGTGTTCACTATGTGTGTTCCACCGTGGTTCAAAAATTCCTTTCCAAGATGAGCACACACAGGCAAGTCCATCATAGTCAGTGAATGGTCATTGGCTGCCAAAATGTGATAATTTATTGTAGCAGTGTTGCAGCCATATATTTTTGTCTTCAATTCTTAAATATACTTATCTTTTTGTAATTTTCTAATTTTACATCGCTTTCTTTCACTGTATCTAATCGTGACGATAAGAAATTAAGATTTGATGAAATTTATTAACAGAATCAGACCGGAAACCTTAATGGCGCCATACGATCACTCAAAATTCTTCCTAGTATTCCTTGAACAAGAGATTATCACGAGCAAAGTAAATTTCTGTTCCCAAATTTACATTTTATTCCTTATCTTTAATTTTTTAAACCCTTATTTATAACGCCGGCATCAGTGGCGTATGCTAAGTCCAAGATATGGACTATCTCACTATGACACGTGACTATGGAAGGAGGAGGACTTGAACGCCGTGTATAAATGGATACACACACACACAGTGGCGTGCCCAAGGGGGGGTTGGTGGGGTTTATAACCCCCCTTTGGCCTAGTATTTCTAAAAAAAAGAACGTCAAATGTAGGAAAAGCTGGCAAAATAGGGATGACTACCAAAAATAGTGTATATAACCCCTCCCTTTCGAAAATCCTGGGCACGCCACTGAACACACACATTTTGCTCCTTATCGGCGTCTTCAAGGAAGTATCGTTGCCATGAACACAGCGGCTAGGTTGCCAACTCATAAGAAATCAGGTTGCCAACTCATAAGGAATCAGGTTTCCAACTCATAAGGAATCAGGTTTCCAACTCATAAGGAATCAGGTTGCCAACTCCTGACAAACAAGTTGCCAACTCCAGAATCACCATCATCTAATTGAAATGAGTAATTTTATTCACAATTTATAATAGATTGTTCTTCTGTATTCTATTCCCTAGTTTTCAGGCTTCGCAGATAGCCTAGCTAGCCTCTAATATAGGCTCCTGGCCAACATATAGGCCTATACTAATATACTACACTGGCGTCGAAGGCGCAGGGACAGGGGTAGTCCCCCATTATTGAAGAGAAAACATATAGCATTTAGCTCCATTTTCTTGTTTGTAATTCAAAATGTATTTTCTTCTTGGACTCCGTCCCCCTTAAAACATCCTGTGCGCTTCTATGATTATGTGTGAACATGGTTGTGCACTTTCATCCATAATTGCCAATGGTTCAGCGCGCTACGACGCCAAGAGTCACGGGTTCGAATCTCGGCCTGGGCATGAGTGTTCTTTGTGAATGTCCCTCCATAAAGTTCATCACCACCACTCATCCTCATCGTCGCGATTAGCCAAAACTGGCAGAAAAGTGAGGCTAAATAATGAAAACAAAATCCATCAATAATTAATCATTAACACTACCACTCCGTAGGCTTTCTTTAGGATAATTTGATCGTTATATCACGTAAAGGCGTACGTCCTATATTTATGAAAAACATAGGAATGATAAAAATAATAGAACAAATATATCAACAGCATGATCTATATTATTACTGTTAACTTTTTAAAATTGAATCCTCGATTCATCATAGTTAAATTCTAATTTCAGTGGTCATTGATCAAATATATAATTCTGCGTCTTTGGCAAAAATATGAAGACAGTTAATTTTCTTTTCAAGCAGTCCTAACAGTGAGTAAAATGTTCGTAAGTTTTATCTTTTATATTATTTAATTTACGCCGACATATTCGAATTTCTGTGTACTTTTGCTATACTGTTTGTTTACCTTGTTTGATCAAATTTGTGTCACTAGATGGCAGCATGGAAGCAATTTATTCAAATCTAACCTCAAGCGAACTTTGCTTAATACCTCCTTTTATCCTGTATATTTTAGTTTCTTTCTTAAGAGAGAGGAAAGCTCGACTACTGAAAAATATTATGAAGGCATTTATGAATACGAAAAAAGTGCAAAATCGTTCCTTCCTCTTCAGGCAACTGCGAAATTTCCAAATTAACCTTCATTTTAAAAGTTGGAATTGTGGTAATTGTGTTCATTTTAAGGGGTGCATTCACTCACTACCAGTGATGTGCCGTAGACTATAAGTTTACGTCTACATGCGTTGTCTACACGTAATCTACGCGTAGATTACATATAGTTGTAGTTTACATAGACTACGTAGACAAAATGAAAGTGCATTAAAATTATTTTTCAAGGGTTTCATGAAATGAAAGTGACATTTTCAACTATATTGGTTCCTAACGGAATGAAAAGAACCCTATTTACAACAAAATTTCTCTTCTCTTCTATTACCAACTATGGAAGATAAATAGTATGCAAGAAACAACAACAGATGGCAGTAGTAAGGTAAGAGTGGTCTTTTCCCCATAAAACACTAGAATATTTCCTATATTAGGTTTCTTCCTAGGTGAGAAATTGTTCCAATTTGGAAGAAAGAGTATGAAAAGTTCTTCACACACATCAGCAACTGATACGCAGTATAATTTTCTTTTAATTCCACGGCGCCCTTTGTTAAGTTATCACCTTCCGCCATGTTGTTTACATAGATTACGTAATCTACGTGTATAAAATAGTCTACGTGTAGAATGTAGACTATCGTTGTTTACGCGTAAACGCACATCACTGCTCACTACCCTATTTTTCTCGTTCTTTACTGTTTTCATCTCCTAAGGTTGATTTTATCAGTATTTTGGGAAGGGCTACAGTCCCATCAGTTCCCCCTTGCGTACGCTAGTGGTCCAGAGGTGTACTATGTGAAAGTGAGGTTGACATTTTGATGTCTTCTTCTTGCATCCCATGTATCAAACTGTATGGTTTGCGGAAAATATAGGATATAAGAATCCATAACAACAGTTAATATTAGTTAAGTTGGTGTTTTAAGTCCACTTTATACACAGTAAGGCTAATCGGGACTGGACCTACAGTTTAACATGGGTTCCGAACCACCATGTGCCTCCACCGGGTATCGAACCCGGGACCACTTGACTACAAGGCGACGATGATACCACTGCGCCATCTGGGAGGCCCGACAGTTAATATTAGTTTGCTTTATTTAACTTCTCTTTTTGTGCCACTTTTGGTTAATTGCGAAGATGGGGATGGGTGATGATATGATGAAATTGATGAATGGAGACTCACACGCCCAAGCCGGGATTCCAACCCGGGATCCCTGGCGTCGTACGCGATGCGCTAATCACTCCGCCACGCAGGCTGCAGTTAATATTAGATGAACAGTAATTGTGTTATTACAGTAACTTTAAAAGTTAATAAATAATCATGTACTGTTTCCAGTTCTTGGAAAATGCCTTTCACACTTTCAAAAGGCGTTAAATTTAATACCTGACTTGGATATCTTCAATATTTTCATAAATATTCTCTTTTCCATGGTCACCTAAAATTTCAGTCGAATTTCCCTGCGCCGAGGAAAAATTCCGTTAATGTGGAAACACTGCAGAAGGTTGATTGTTTATTTCATAACGTAGCACGCTTCTGGGTACTACAAAGTGTACGTAGTGAAGCTAACCTCAAATATGAGAGTTAGAGACTGACAATATGTAACGCAAGTAGGTCATAATTAGAAATAAACGGATCCACCTATACGTGCAGTAGCTGGATTATCATCGTTTAAATTTCAACGTTAGACACATTTGAGGCAGGTAGTTAGATGCATCTTTACAACAATCATTTATGAAACTTCACATTCCTTAGCAACGGAGTCGTGCTTCCCAACAAGAATGGTAAAAGCCATCCTATATGATTGTTGAGGAACAGGTTGTGGCATGGTAATTTCGTAGACACGGGTCCGAGGCCGACTCTTCCTACAGATTAAATAAATTCCTTCACCGTTTGCTTTTTTTTTTCCTATTCTTTTGTCTTTCACATGACTACTCTTCATGCTTTGAACTCTGACATTCAACCAACGAAGTGGCCTCCCATTCCACGCGTCCCTCTCTACAAATTGTACAACTCCCTTGCGTCAAGCAATTTTCACCTAACCGTGGGCTATTTGGTCGTAACTTCCAACCGCCAGGTGGTGCTGCGGTCGCACTTCTTTCTTTCATTTGTTTTATGAAACCAGTTATGACATTCAACTCAGTTATTTCTATTCTTCCTTTTACTATAAGAGTCTGGGAAAAAAAAGGGAAGCCTTTCACTAATCAGCATATGGTTACAGTAAATGAAATAACCATATTTAGCTCCATCAACTTCTGGGTGTGTTTTAAACTGAAGACCTTGTAAATAAACAAAGACCGTTTGATGGCGCTGACAGGTGGGAATAATTTCAACATGGAAATAAAGTTGTAAAGCTGATCTTGCCATATATAAAGGGGATAAAAGTAAATGGAAATTAATGAGTCAGCATTAAAGGTTAGTTGCCCAACCCATATTCAAAAACGGAAAATGAAAATTTCTTATTGGAAGAGTGGACTGAGCATACTATCTATGCCCTCGGCAAGTATATGAACTATAAGCTTCGTGGCTTAACATTCGACACTAGCGCCACTGCCTCCAGACCAGAGAAACAAATATGTTGCCAGACGAATAGATCAACCCCGTCCCTAAACAGGGTCATTAATTCGCCACTAAACCCCTCAATATTTAAAGGTAGAGGCGTGAATAATTTTTCAGCCATGTTCTCTGCTTCAAACACCACTCTTTCGGCAGACTTTTGTAGTAAAATAATATTTTTCTGTTATTTTAATTCGCACAATACACGTCCCACTAAATTGGCGAATTCTATATCTTCGTTGGGAGACAAAGTTATTAAAGCCTCCTGACGTCATTCGCATTTAACACAAAAATCCTATCACGTGCAATTTCTACAAGCGTCCACGTTGTTGTGTGTGTGAGCAAATATATGCCAATGTGAATGTGATATGACGTTTCTAGGAAGTTATTTTGCCTGCGTGAACGCGAGGATTATCTGTAGCCCAACGTGAATTGTTTTAGCCGACCCAAATTGGCTACGTGAGGAGTTTTTACAATAACTTGTAGTGGAGCAAGTGTAATTGATTGATTTTGTTTATTTTAATTCGTTTCTTCTGACACTATTGGCTAATGAGGATGAGTGATGATGTGATGAAATTGATGAATGGACACTAGCAAAGAACACACATGCCCAGGCCGGGAATCTAACTGATGACCCTTTGCGACGTACGTTCCTCTCAGAATTGGCCTGAAACTGTTTTTAAACATGGTGAAAGGCTACATTTTCCGGGAAAATAAGGAAATGGAATTTAGAGGAAATCCTCAGCCAACTTTACGTACTTGAACTTGTGTCCAATGCTGTACTGTTCACTTAAATTTCCATCACAAAAATTCTCCCCCAATAAATGGGTGGACGCAACCTGCCTCTACAAACCTGCCTGTGGGCATCCATGGCCCATAAATATTTCCTTTTCTTCATCTAATGGTTGCATTTAAGGTGTATATATTACGATCAAATGTGCAAATGTTCAATTTTACATTATTTTAAGGAGAACCCTCCCCAAAATGTCGACTATACCCCTCCCCTATGGGAACCCCTGGTTCAGGAGGTCCGGACCCCCCTCCCCCAAAGACTTACGAAGTCTTAAATTAAATTAGCAAAATATTTATTTACTGTTGTGTAATATAAGGTTTATTCATTTCAGCAGAACACACTGTTACATACTCAATAGGCCTAGAACTTGTAAATAATTGCTAAGTTGAAATAGAGATGGCAGCACAAGACATGTAAGAAGACAGGTCGCTGTATTATAAATAAATGATAACATAAATAGGCGTAAAGGTAAATTATAAAAATAAACAATAATAAAATAAAGTGTAAGATAAAAAGAAGAGACATAAAGTTGAAAAACTAATAAAGATATTTGTAAAATTAACAATGTGCTCATATGCAAGTACAAATATTTCCTTTTCTTCAACTAATGGATGCATTTACGGTGTATATATTACGCCCATAGTGATCAGTGATCGGTTAGTTCGTATGAACTTTCCAGTCTGATCATTACCAGTGCATAGTTAGAGATCGGTTGTTTCATTGAACTCTCCAGCCTAATTATTGCCTATTATTGTGGGAGCAGGAAAAGGTTTATTATCCCTTTTGCCTTGACTCATCTCACTCAACAGGTCGCTAGGCGCCGTGGCTTGCCGCGAGTTGATAGTTTCCTGGAGATGAGGCCTTGATCGAGAAAAGGTTTATTATCCTATTACGGACAAAGTACAAATGTTCAATTTTACGTTATTATAAGGAAAAATCCCCCCAAATGTCGACTATACACCTCACGAACAGAGTGGCTCAGTGGGTAGAGCGTCTGACTGTCACGCTGGAGACTCAGGGTGGTCAGCTCAGGTGGAACTTTTCCCCACATTGTCCCCCTTATAGAAGCAGCTCTAGGGCTTTCCTAGCCTCCTATGCACAGAACATAAAATGTGTCAAAATAACACAAATACGTACATAAGGTAGCAATGTGGAGCAGCACTTTGTTTTTGAGCTATTTTGCCTAACCTATAAGCTCAATTTTGAAGTTTCTAGTGTGCTTGAGCCTATTGGCTATCCGTTCCTAATTTGAATGTACAATATCCCACTTATAGGCTAATCGGTAAAAGAATTTTCGAGAGAAATACAAGTAAGCGTTTGTATAAAGGCTCTGGTAATATAGACCCCTCCGCTTTGCGAAGTAGAATGCGCAGATCTTTTTAAAAAGTTACAAAGTAATGATAATTTTAAGAACACATGGCGTTTCGCATTTCACTTTACATTGTAGGTCCAGTCCAGTTCTGACGAGCCTATCTGTGCACAAAGTGTAGTTAAAACAAACAAAAGAAACACTCAAACTCTATTTAATGAAAACGTTGAGCATTACAAATGCTTTACTCATACAATAGCTAGTTCTTCTAAAGGAAAAATGATGAACCAAAGTGAAATCCGTTTTAATTTTTAAACCTAGGATCACGAGTTGAACCCAACCACATCCTTTTCGCAACTTCAAATTATTTATACGCCATCTTGATTCTCATATTCTCTCTTATTTTAGTGATTATGTCTTTGATCTTGACTCTATCACAGATTTGCCTTTCTTTTTGTAGAAGTGGACACTATTTGTCAGCGGAGTGAAATAAACAAATCTTTCTGAAAGATGTAAGTGAGTAATATGGAACCCGAATTCATATTACCAGCGTCATTGGTTCCCACAATACAGACAGTGCCATCTATGAAAAGCATTGCAACTTACCATAAAACGAACACACATGAAGATGCTACAAAATAATGCATGTTCTAAACAACATCTGTAAATCATCAAAAGCTGCAAACAAGGTTTTACATATATTTCATAACGCCTGGTCCACACGTAATGTTTATATCGTCAGTCTCTTCGCCTGGACCAATAGCCAATAGGGCTTGTCCATTTAATCTTGGCCACGAATAGCCAAAAGTTACAAAAATGCGACGTCGAATAAACTAAATCAATCAAGCGATGAGCTGACTCCGCATCAACCAATGAAAAAACGGTTTGGCAGGCTCTCATTATAAGGCACTAATGTGTACAGGGCAAAAATCTGCCCCGTATGTTAGCACAAACGTAACCTTATTGAAAACGATAAATAATAATATGCTCAATCACTGTGTGTAAAGTTAAATAAATACATAAAACACAGTGATTCTTCTCCGTTAAAATGCTCATGGATACCCTTCTTAGTTAAGTTTTGCACCTATATATTCCATAATCCGAAATATCATATGAAACAAATCGAAATTTGGTCAACTGTAGCGTGACTCAATTATAAACCTAACACAGTACAATTTTATTAATAATGCGATACATTAGTCCGCTAGGCTATCATGAAGGCATAGCGGAATTGGCAATGAGGAAAATGGATATAAAACTCAAGGCACTTGACGGTAGTGAAAGTCTGTCACTTAGAACTCTGCGACAGGTGGCGCGTCGATCGATTAAACAAATCTACTGAATACTAAATGTCCAGGTCTGGCTTTAAATTCTATTCGTAATATGAGTTTTTATGCCGAGTTATGGAAATTCATTGCACCTTTTGAGGACATTACACTAATTTGATGAATTTTCAATGAGGTTAAAGGACCTCCCCGGTGACGCAGTTGTAACGTCGTTGCCTTGTAATCAAGGGGTCCCGGGTTCGATACCCGGTGGAGGCACATAGTGGTTCGGATCCCACTTTAAACTGTAGGTCCAGTCCCGATTAGCCTTACTGTGCATAAAGTGGACTTAAAACACCAAATCAATCAAATCAATGAGGTTAAGGGGGAGAGGGACAATTTCTCCATGGTCCTTCTCTCTGAGGAAGCTGATGAACACTGTTGCCAACTTAGCTCTTTTGGGGCCAGATCTGGCTCTTTCGTGCTCTCGTTTGGCTGTGAACTTTACCCCACTAGCCCCGGCACACATAGACCAACTTTTGCAATGCGTGTACATTTTTCATGTGACGTGATATTGTTATATTGGCTGCGTCGTCCCACCCCCTCTTACCTCCCCAGCTACTTTTATACAGCGCCTTGGCTGAGGTGAAGCTGACAATATTGTTATCCGGCAATCCCTTAGTTTCGATTTCATACAACCATCGATAGATTATTGAGATGGGTGATGCCGCCAAATCTAGGCTGTGAAAACTAAGAATAAAATGCCATCACTTTAAGTTACCGGTAATAGCAGCTCCCCCACCCCCTTGACAACTAAAATTACCATGGGACACACTTTAGCCAGCCTTCGTAAATCGAGCTCCTTGAAATTCAACTTTAGCTCAATTTAAGGTGAAATTTAGCTCTTTTATTCGCATCAGGTTTGGAAACACTGCCAGGATGGCCGTAGGAGGCAAGGAGAAATGCATTACACTTATGGGAGAATTATTATATTCGTTTTCCTGGGGATATCAAACTTTCGATGGCGGAAAAAAACATATGATCGGGTAGAGGATCCATTGAATTGCGCTAGAAAGAGTCGGAACTCCCATTTGTTTAGCCGTAACTTGAATTTGAAGTTGCCTCTCCATAAGGAATACATAGGATTCTGCAAATAGTTATTCATCGTATTTTTCAAACACGGTATCCAGCTAATATTCAACTTTAAAAACCGGTTCCACTTGCAACATGGGGAGAAATTCATACTCTCAAATTATGCGTGCATTTTCTTTAGTAGCAGTAACCATTCCGACGATATTTAAATAAATGCATGCCTGGTGCGAAATTGTCACACCTCACCTTAAACGTAAAAGTTCCCGTAAGAACCCTATGCAATAGAAGTTTGGAACCATGCGGTAGATGGCTCTAGTGTCAACGCCTCACTTCACGGACTACATGTAATACTAGGTAGAGTGCATCACACATAAATTTGCCGTTGCGTAGAAACGAATTTTCGTTTCGTCTCCCTCTCTCTTAGCATCACGTGTTCTACCCTGCTCGAAAACCTTCGCTATTGTTGCCATATTGTCATTCCATTCCTGGACACACTCGCGCAAACATCATTGAAAACAATTGAATAGCGCTCCAGCTCGCGGTTCCCACCGTTCGGCAGGGACGGTAATGTGGCAATATAGCACGGCGTAGTGCTTGCTTCTTTTATGCAGTGCATGTTCATTGGCTAGCTAGTAACTAGTGTTGCCAACTGTAATAATGAAGCACTATTTCTGTCACGGAAGGGGAAAGGCAGGTAAAGTGGCGGTGAGTTTTGTTGGATTGGAAGCACCATATTTTTATTTTATACTAAGTATTTGACCAGTTTGACGTTGTGTGCGTGTATTGCGTGTGTGTAAGTAAAAGTGTGTGTTTGCTAATGAACGTTAAATTCCATAATGCCTCCAGTTCTGTCGAAGTTGAAATCAAAAACCTTGCATAGCCAAGCTCGGGAAATTCTAAGCAACGTGCACGAGTTCATGAAGGAGGAACTTTAATAAATACTTACTTTTACATATTTAAGGAAAATATACTTAATTTTACATATTTCAACAGGTTTAATTCACAAATTGTTCATATTTCATAATTTTGGAATTATTCAAAATAAATAAATTATGTGGCTCCAACATCATTTCAACTCTGGCTCCGGCACGTGTTCTTGTAGAAATTGCATAGAGGAGGCTGTCATTTTTGCTGCTTAATGCGATACATATTGTTTTCTGTGTTAAAATTGCCATGCTTTGATGGGTGACCAAGTTCATAGCAGGGCCGGCGGAAGGGGAGGGCGAACCGTGCCATCGCCCAGAGCGGCAAAATTTGAAGAGAAGAAAAAAATAAGCCTATTGAAAACTGTGATCGAACGAGATATTCTTTTGCGCTGAATAGTATTGAAATAGCATAAGAAGTCTCATTATTTATTTTATATTTTGATGTTTTAGTTAGGAATATATTGATTTTCAATTTTCCGTTGCTGCGTAATGACCGGAGGGGGGGGGGGGGGTCGAAATAGAGCGGCATCTGCCGCCACCTCCCAGGGAGGCAAAATGACTAGCGCCGGCCCTGGTTCATAACAAAAGAAAAAGCCGCGCAGCTTATCGTCTAGTGGCAGTATATGTACTTGTTATTGTTGTGGAAGCCGGCATCCTTTGTAAATGTACAACAAAGGCAACCGACTGTCGGCGATCTCAGAGAGGAAATAATAATACTGCTTGAGGAGGAGTGTTATGGTGCAATTGTAGCGGTTTAACACGTTGGCATGTTATTATCTGCCGTTGCAGTTCCATACCAGTGTATACGGGTTTTGGGAGTGAAAAGTTAGAACGCCACCAGTGCATTAATGCAATGAAAAATAATATATATATATTTTTTATTTTGTTTGAAATCACTCAAATAAGGAATCGTATGAAGAAGTCTTCTTTGCAGCATTTTTGGTAATTTTACTTATGTGTTAGTTCATATTTTGCGAATTTTTAGTCCATATGTATGTAGCTACATACAAAGCCACTTGTTAGTACATATTAATCCTAGTCCTGGTATAATGCATGACGTTTAAAACTCAACGTTAGATAGACCTGAATTATCTAATTTTATTGTTGCACGTAACAGCTGTGCATCGGCGCACTGCAGCGATTTTTCTATCTGCTCCATTAGCAACACTGCTTCTTTAGTTGTTTCGCGCATCGCACGGCAGAAATATCTGCGCTGGACTTTAGTTTCTGATCCTGGTTTTTCCGCTTGCTTTAGTGCTTTAACAAAAGCTTACTATTTGTTTCTGGCCTAAATTTTCGTTGTACATTATTTTTCCGTGAACTATTAGCTATCATCAAATGTTCAACACAAACAATTAAAGTAGCGGAAACGCAAGGTAAATACTTAAATGGGTTCCAGCTTGCTAAATTCCGGCATGTAATTCAAATTATAACATTGTTAAACGCAACAATAGCCGCCGTAGGGAGAAAAAAGGTTCGATAAATAACTTAAAGAGGACTTGTTTTCTCTTTTGTACAACAAAACCCAGAAAAAAATCTCGAGTTTACTTCCCCCATTTAGTCTGACAGTAGCATGTGAACGTGGCCGGTTACACAATGAATACACTTTCTCCTTGTGCAATTCAAAGAAGAAGAAGAAGAAAGTCTCACATACACTGTGTAAGCTCATCTCTTAAGCCTGCACAATTATACAACTTGCCTCGTCTTCTCGTCGCATATTATGAGACGTTTGTTTCGTGATGGCGTTCTTTAGCTCTTAACGTCGGGTTAATTGTATTTTTTGCTGCCTGCTTGTCATAAACACGTGCCTGTTTTCTAGGATGCATGTTAGCGTCTAGATTATTTCCGCGCTCCTAGTTTTTTCCTTCCTTGTTCCTTTCTCTTTTTAGTAGCATGCGTTAGTTTTTTAAAGTACCGCTGTCACTACTGTAGGTGTTAGCGTGTCTTGCTTCCTTATATATCTATGGTGTTCGGGGAAAAGGCACACAAGTCACAAGTTGCGATTTTCTGTTGCTATCATTCAACTCACACTGAATCAATTAAAGAAAATATAATAAGTATGACTCTATATTGGGTATGTGGTGATCCAACATTAATGTTTGGTATTAAGAGTATGAACACAAATAATTGTCTGGTGTAAAATTATATTTTTTGAAGTGTTTTCCTCGAACGACCCTGTCTGCATGATCGATCATTAATTTGTTTCCGACTTCCGTGATGGAGTGGTTAGCGCAGCGCACATGACGCCAAGGATCCCGTGTTCGAATCCAGGCCTGGGCACGGGTGTTCTTTGTGAGCGTCCCTTCATCAATTCTATCGCTCATCCTCATCGTCGTGACTAGCCAAAAGTGACAGAAAAGCGACGCTAAATAACAATCTTTTAAAAAACTCTTAATCTAGCTGGGGGATGCTTGATGAAAACTTTATTTACTAGAGGGATAGCATCCCCCGCGACTCCCCCCACCCTTTCGAGCAATGGTCCTTTCACTGATTTTATCTTATCATGTAACCTTATTTCTTTATTAAACACTACAGGCAAAAGTTTAAGTTCACATACATGTTGACAAAACAAAAGTAATACAGAATTGGAAAGAGAAAACAAAGACAATGAGAGAAGAAATTATAAAAAGGAACAGAATAATCGTTACATAACAATAATATATAATACAAGGGTGGAATATCATAAAGTATACAACATATTTGGTTATAATGCTATTATACAGGGTTCACATAATATGTTTGCTTTTAGGTCTAAATAGATCAATGTCAGGAGTATTATGAGATACTATATTGTACAACACGCACATCCTCCTGATGGGATCTGTTTCGGCCATCCTGGTTCTACCGCATGGAATTTGGAAGAGGTCATTTCTGGGTCTCAATTTTGAGCATGGAACATAAAAGTTTATTTTTGCGAGAAGTGCGGAGGAGTCTGTTTTTCCATTGACAAGTATGAAAAGGAATGTTAACTGGTGCATCTGTCTTCTTTTTTCAAGGGACGGGACACTCAGCATGTTGCGTAAGATGTCACCCGAAGTGAATTTTGGATAAATGCCATCTAATTTATATACTAAATACCTTAAGAATTTATTTGAGACTTTTTCTATTTTATCGATTTCCTTTATAAATAACGGGTCCCAAACGACTGAGGCATTTTCAAATTTTGATCTGACAAACGTATAGTAAAGTAGCAAAAAGGTTTCTTTTTCTTAAACTTGTTTCTTCAAAATCGACAGAATTAGGTATAGAATTAGACCAGTGGCGGCGATTGGGTGCCAAAACTGGAGGAGGACAATTTCTTATTATTGTTATACGAGGCTCAGCATTAAGAAGCCATAGCGCGGGAGCAAAAGGTGGGAGGCAACTGCCCCCCCCTCAATTCTCGTCACTGAATTAGAGGCAAAAACTATAAATTCAAATACCATTAGAGTGGGGGAAGAATGTCGAACCCCATCTTGAAAAATATATATAGGTTGTGACGCTGATTTCTTATGTTTTGAATGTATTTTACAATGTTTTTGATTTAATCTTTCAAAAGTAGCGTCGGGCACGACAGGCATGTTTCTACTTTTCGTAGATGACAATACAGGCTGCTTGCTAATGTTCTCCAAAGAAGATATCCAATATGGCGACCGGTTTTCAAACATGGCGGCACGTTCGTAGACGAGATTTTCTTTAGGTTTTTAGTGTCTCGTTCAGAGCTACGAATAAAACACATTCACCAATATCAACTTATCTAATCTTGGTCAGTGCCGCAGCACAAACACAATGAACTTGTATCCTACTAAAACAACGTATAAAATATCTGCCTGCAACATTTGGTGGATATTTGTACTTATCAGAGTTCAGTTAATAATAGAAGTTCACACGAAGCTAAAGTTTAAGAAAATAATTAATTGTACAATACTAGTTTGCAATTTTGTTAATTAAATTGTTCATATTATACAACATAACGATTTTTAATATACACTTCTGAGAGAGCCATCTGTTGTCTCATATCTCAAATAAAACACTATGTCAGAGACATCTATGAATCGATTTCAAAATTAGATTTAGTATAGACAAAATTATATTACCGTAATACTTGCATTTAGTTTTGTAATAGTGACTTTAGGTTATAAGTGCGACTTGAAAACTTGCTTATAGCGACTGGACCGTGGTGGGGGGAGAGGGGGATTAGAATAAGGAGGAAAAACGATGAGGACTCCTCAGAAATTGAAAAGGAAGAATATAGTGAGAGAAAGAGGCCAGATAAGCCCTGTCACAGAAGGACGAGAGCCTCGGGTATGTTCCCTGTGAATAAACACAATGCGAAAAATGGTAATAACGGAAAGGTTACCTGTAAGATATCGCCTGGCAACATTGAAAGAGATTTTCAGAGCGTGTCGAGGCGTTCGTATGCAACGCAACGTTTTGAGGTCGTCCGCGTAAAGAGAATCCTTGACCTTTGGTAGTCTGTGGATATGCGAGCGACATGGGAGCGAACCGATAACTGGTAATTTGATGGTTTTATTGCTTCGAATGCCGCAATGGCGACACTGCTTATTACGGCGTTGTGAAATGGGGTTTCCGGGGGGGTTTGGGAAAAAGCACACAGCACGCAGGGGGTATTCTGTGCAAGAGACAGGTTCACAGTTGGGCTACGTGGGAAAACAACAGACAAGAAAATTTTCCGAAGGGGGAGGGGGGCCAGACGTGTCATTTTAAGATAGGTGGACCTCCGTGGCACACACACCTACTACGACGTCAGGGGTCCCGGGTTCAAATCCCGGTCTGGGCATGGATATTCTTTGTGAGTGTCTCTTCATCAATTTCATCATATCATTACTCATCTTCATCTTCGCGATTAGCCACAAGCGGCAGAAAGGCGAAGTGAAACATATCCCCTCCTGTGCTTTACACCACGCCCAGAGTGCTGCAAAGTGTAGCTTTTGCCTACCCGTGCTTCTTGCCCCGTGAGAACAGGTTTACCTGCTCGCCTGCCCACGGCAACGAGTCGACTTGCGTCTTTACCCGGGTTCTTCGTCTTCCAGGCGCTCTGCGCTTACAAGGTACCTGGGCATTCAACAAGACCCGGGCGCATGCAAAACCTGCTGGAAGGAAACAGCCCTCCGGCAGCGTGTCGCTCCAGGCGTTTCTTCACCACGTGGACAGCTACAGCCAGTGTTGCCTACTTATGTAGCTCCTAAATCCTACGAAGTCCTAGGAGGAGCTCTCTGATTTAAGGAGAATTTACAGTAAATACTTAACGATTTCAGTTCATTGTAAGCAGTTTTTATCTTATTGCCAGGAAATGCACGCAATATTACAGCTTCATTTATTTAAATGAATGATCGGGCAAACAAAAAACTCCTCATCGAAAACTAATTGTTTTTCATTACATGGTGTCTTAACCAGGCACGCAATGGCGCAACCACAGGGGGCAGGGGGCATTGCTCATTAACTTTCGACGAAAATTAAGTCTAGCGGGGTTGGGCAAGGGGGGCAAACATTAAAGTACAAGAAAAACTAGGATAAAGGCTACTCAAGATGGAATTAGTTTTCATATATTTGTTGTATTATTCCTTCCAGACGACAAAGGGCACCTGCAGAGGGGAACAGAGGGGCAATTGCTCCCCTGATTTCAAATTTTATGACAGTAGAAATATATTAAAGTATATTATACAGTCAAATCAAGTTCAATGCCGTAGCTAGGGGGTAGCTGAGGTCGGCCCTGGGAGCCGAACGATCTAAATGAAAATTTTTTTTAAAACAGAGAATGCCATGGCGGCCCAATGCCAACATTGCTATCAATGTTGGTTTGTTATTAGATTGATTAATTGATTATGTAATGTATTTAAATATGCATTAAAGAAACTTTGAATACGTACACAATTTAGTGTTAACATGTTGCATATTTTCTTATTTTACGTCGCTCCATGTTTCATATGTCTTCCACGTAGTACACCCTGGACTGCAGAATAACGAGGCTCTGGCGACTGGCCCCATGGCCAGTATAATTTTTTTTGTGTTGTCCTGTGTTTTGTCCTTATCCGTGCGAGTGCTCCTTTACAGCCTCAGCTTTTAACGAAAGTCAGAAGATTTTAATATTTTATGATTTTAGTTCTGCAACGTTAGAGTTGTTATGTGTAACGATAAGGGGCTGGACCCCGTATCATGTGACGGGTCCAAAATAGCCTTAGTGTTGACGCACCCAAAATTTTAAATTCAAATTCAAATTCATGTTTCATACGTGAAAAGAAAATATTTTACATGAAAATTTTACATGCCATATGAACATTCGGAAAGCATTTTTCATGCACTTCCTTTCTTTCAAAAACAGTTTGTGTGCTTGTTTTCCATTATTAGCTAATGTGAAATTAAGGTGTTGAAAAAAAATGTTTCAAATTCTTTGTTTCAACACAAATGCGTTAGAACCGACTTCTACCCACCCCCTTTTTGCATGATTTATGAGAATAATAATGCCTTTCATGTTACTTTATTACTATTATTGTTATTGTTGGCATGTTTATCCAGGTACTTGCCCCTCCAAAAGAAAATTCGTGGTCGCGCCTCTGCAGGCCCGTAGTCAGAATTGGTTGGCGGGGGGGGGGGGGTCTCATGGGTTATCAGGGAGGGCTTCATAAACCAAGTCCATTTTCAAAGGTTTAATAGTATTATATGAAAGTAAATTATATATGTGTGTAGTCTAATCATTAAGTTAATATAGGACACAGAAAATCTAGAAATATTGTTCAAATACTTACAATATATTTTCAATATCTTCCCATTCATAGCTGAAGCCGAGAGAAAATATTCTAATTACTACCTGCTACTTTTACTTCGGCTCGTAAATCAAATGAAATCATTTTACGCCTATCTGTTCTTTGTATTCTGTGAATTTAACCTTTATCAAGTTTTGAGTAAAATAATTTCTACAGTCTACATTTTCACTCGTCGCTGCAAACAAATTTTACAAAGTAGTTTACCAAATTTCAGAAAGGGGGGGGGGGGGGAGGATAACGGCAATGCCCCTGGACCCTGTCTGGCTACGGGTCTGGTGTTCGCAGTAGAACAGTGTGTTGCTATACTCGCGACCTCGGCGTCGAACGTGACATGTTCCAGCAGTGCCCTGGATTATTGGTTGTTTACGACATATTCTTATGGAGCCTATACCACGGAAAACCTATTTCAATGTGTAGGGGGGGGGGGCAAAACTAGCAACATTCTGAAATCTCATTTCATTGGCGATGTGGCTTTCAGTTCCCTTCCTAAGTAGTGGAAATCTATTGCAGTTGGCAACACTTGCAGACAGGTGTGCGACCGGTGGAGTTCCTACTCGAAGCAACTACGTCATGCAGAAGGAGGGGTCTGCAGTTGATGGAAAGAACGAACTGAGACCTACTAGGTATCGTAAGATTGCGGGTACCCGCCGGGTCTACAATGCCTGCCAGGAACGATCTGTGCAGGTGGGCATACAAGCTGCTCAAGCGAGGGTGTTGCGCAGGTTGCATGGTATTTTAGGAGCGATGTCTCGCGAACGGGTCTGCTCCAGGTCTTGTGCAGGCCTCTGACCACGCCATGAGGCGTGGAGTTAGGGCCCTACACTTTATTGATCACGGCCGAAAGTAAGGGGTGATGTGATCAGCACCATGCCCCTGACCGCCTTTATCCCTCAAAGTTTCCACCAGGTACCCACTTTATACGACGCTGGGTGGGCACCGGAGCCGCTTGAAGAGGTGGAAAAAAAATCCCGGTTCTTCCCTTTTGGGGATCGAACCCGGGGGTCTTGCACGATAGTCAGACGAAAAATAAAAATTGACACGTTCTTTCAGTCAAAAGAACACGATTATTTAACTAAAACACAATAAAAATGATCACATGAAGACTCGAAGCATTCACGTGATGCCTCTCCAGGTATTGGGTAATAATCTTTCTGTTCGTTCGTTGGTCAAATAAAATTCAAAGTCAAGTTTTCACTAAGAGAAAAGAAGTATACTATACTTCTTAGCAAAATAATACCTATGTGCATAAAATCAATTTCAATAAAATAAATAACAGCTTCTTACCATTCAACTTGACCACTCTTTAAAACTCAAAGCCCGAACCAAAAGTCAAGACAAAACACAATCGTAATTCCCATTACAGGAGCTCTTACAAGGTATGAATATACAGGTCAGTCACTATCCTGACTTTATCAGTGATAGGTCTAAATATTAAATACGACAAGAATCACATACTAAATAGCAGAGATTAAGTTTAATAACAATAAACATTTGTACAACGAGAAAGGTAATTAATAACAATAAATATTAGTGTAATGTTAAAGGACGTGTCAAAATAAATCAAACAATCAATCACCTTAAGATAGAAACATGCACGTAGAAAGAAATTGAGGGAGAAATATGAAAGTTAATGGTGAATGAGACAGAAAAGTCATACAAAAAGTGAAAAGTAAATGAAATAAACGAACCAGGAACAGAGAGAAAAGGAAGATGAATGAAATATAGGGTGGCCATATTATTTTGACCCAAAATGGGACATCGCAAGAAGGTCAGTTAACCTGCCCCCTCCCCCCTCGCTTCTGAAAAATAGGTTAGGGCTAAATATAAAATTATCGTTATTAACGTATGGATCCCATAAATACATCAAAGAATAATTGAAATATGATCTCCTGTTGTCAAAAGGTATTAATTATTATAATTTCGGTATAACTCCTACATAGTGCTCTCGTCTTAACTGATCAACTTTTGATATTAGCCAGACGCTAAAGTTAAGGAGTGCCAGAAGTATTCAAGAATCACTCTTCTTGTCAACAACATAAAACCAGGGTTGTTAAAGGTCCAGGAATTTTAATTAAATTCAATTCCGGTCCAGGAGAGAAAATCAGGAAGAGTAAATGGGTTCTGGACCGTAAATAACCTTTTTATCTGTAAGGTATTTAAATTCGGTCCAGGAACCTATTTTTCCGATCAATTTAAATACGGTCCAGGAACCTGTTTTCTGAATGAATTTAAATTCGGTCCAGGAACCTTTTTTCCGAATCAGTTTAAATAGGGTCCAAGTTCCGTATTGAAATGAAACAATACGCAACTTGAATCGAATACGGACCTGACAGCAAACAATTATCCACTTGTGAGCATGAAAGACTAATCCAGGTGCTGGCTGTCACGAGAATATAAGGTACAAGGTAGAAATGGGCGAAACGCAAACGCTGCAGTCACGTTGCCCCTCTCCATGTAGCCCCATTCTCTCGCGCGCTTTCCTTCACTTGGTTCTAGCAGCACTGCCCTTCCCTGTTGTGATATCTCCTGGGAACACAGCAGCCTCACGTTACGTCATCGACGGCTCCTATTGGCTGCGGTTCCTGGATCGGATGCCTGAGCAACACGTGACGGGTTTGTTTGAACTCAATGTTGCTTCACTAATATAGTCCATTGCGTTATGTACAGTAAGTAACTCTTCGACAGGGGAGTTTTTGAACGTGTCCCACGAGAGAACAACAGCGTTTTGATTTATTCCCTGCGCTACGTTTTCTACAACCGCAGTGTGACATTCTAATGTAAAACGTACTCGCGGACATTTTTAGAAGGCAACTTTTGATCGGTCAACACTGGGCCAGGAATTGTAAATAAATTCAATCCCGGACTGGGAGAGAAAATCAGCAAACGTAAATGAGTTCCAGACAGTGTGTAACCTTTTCATATTTTAAGCATTTCAATTTGGTCCAGGAACCTTTTTTCAATGTAACAATACGCAACTTGGAACGAATTTAAATTGTGCGAGAGAGAGAAAGGTTACGGTAAAGCAGCGAAACCCAATAAAACCCATTAGAATTTATGGGTTTATGGACCTTAACAACACTACATAAAACTCCCCACATGTCTGACACACAACGCGAGATTGTCTTTTCAGTTTGTGTGAAGATGCAGGAATTTAAATTAATTCTTGCAGGTTTCTATTTAAACTACACCTACTCTTCTTTGTCATTCCTATTCATTGCTGTACAAAGATCACAACACACGCAAAGCAGTTCAACTGTCTACTCGTATATTCTCGACGACAACAGAACATTTGATTGTTATGAAGTGTTTGAAACAGTAGAGCTGTTTTGTCACAGTGTAGCCATAGCGCTAGTTTAAAAATTCCATGAACATTTTCTTTACACATGAAATGTCTCTCAAATTTAGATTTCATTTTCAAGCTAACTTCTCGACTTTTATAAAATGGGACAAATAGTGTTTCTTTTTAATAATATCGACGGGACGACCGGGTCACGCCTCTGAAGCGGAACCTGTCCCGGTCAAAACGGGACATATCGTATGGGCACCCTAATGAAATACGATGTGATGGAAAAAGAGGAGAAAGCGAGAGAGATCGCGACTAGTGTTGTGCGATATATCGTCCAGGCGATATATCGCGATATTGAAAAAATATCGTCCAGTCGATATCAATTAGACAATATATCGTCACGATATTTGGTGATATATAGCCTATCGTATCAGTGATATATCATCACGATATTTTTGGCGGTATATATATTGTCGGCGATATATCGTCACGATACCTGGCGCAATATATCGTGTTGGCGATATATCGTCACGATATTTTAGCGATATATATCGTGTCAGCGATACATCGTGACAATATTTGGCGATATATCGTCACGATATTTTAGCGATAATATCGTGGCGGCGATATATCGTGACAATATTTTGTGATATATCGTCACGATATTTTAGCGATATATATCGTATCAGCGATATATCGAGACAATATTTGGCGATATATCATCACGATATTTTAGCGATAATATCGTGTCAGCTATATATCGTGACAATATTTAGCGATATATGGTCACGATATTTTAGCGATATATATCGTGCCAGCGATATATCGTGACAATATTTGGCGATATATATCGTGGAGAAGATATATCGCCGATATCACGATACCAAAGAAATATCGTATCGTATCATCTCTGATATCGGGCCTCCCCCATGGCGCAGTGGTAGCGTCATTGCCTTGTAATCAAGGGGTCCCGGGTTCGATACCCGGTGGAGGCACAAGTGGTTCGGATCCCACTTTAAACTGTAGGTCCAGTCCCGATTAGCCTTACTGTGCATAAAGTGGACTTACAACACCAACTCAAAACCAAAATCGTATCATCTCTGACGATATTTACTTGACGATATATCGCGATATCAAATATCCGATATCATCCATCCCTAATCGCGACACACACAGAGAAATGAAGAGACAAAGGTAAGTGACAGACACAGAGATAACAATGAGAAAGGAAGAGAAGTGAAAAAGCAAGACAAAGTGGGAAAGAGAAGGAGAGAATATAGAGAGAGGGAACGGATGAAAGAGAAAGCAGAACAGAAAAATAAATCACTAAGACGAGGAGTAAGCCTGAAAGAAGAGATAAGACTGAGAAAATAATAGAGACAGCTAAAAGGAGGATGCAAGGATGTCTTCGCCAACCTATGCGACGGAGTGGTTAGCACATGCGCTACGACGCCAGAGGTCCCTGCCCAGGCATCTTCATTTTTGCGATTAGCCAAGAAGTGGCAAAAAAGAAATGAAATCAATAAACAGACCTGTCTTCGATACAAAAGCGAAAAAATCTTGACAAAGACCACCATACACGAACTGACAAAACTACCAATACTCTCGAACGAAAACAGATTCAGTGGGTTACATAGAAATGGTTCCACAAACCTAATTGCGCCCGTGTTATTTACATATTTAAGACCAATCTTCCTTGATAAATTTTGACAAACCCGAAATTTAGCTGGTAATTGCAATGTATGCTTTCAACACTCAACAATTCTCAAGAAATATACACTTTGACGCAAAAACGCAATGAATGTAATAAAATTGAGCTTGGCACTTGAAACATTATGTACTTTACTGCAAAAACAAGGGACGAACGCTTGCACACTTACGTGCTGCCATCTATTCATAGATGTCTTAAACAGTCCCATTGGAGGAACGTTTGACAGGGAGTGGAAAGTGAAAAAAGAACTCACGCATTTTTGCGAAACACACTTCAAAGAATGCAGGATGTTGAATTGACTGGGAGTGGTAGCTTTTTGCAGGAAGAAGAAGATTCGTCAGGTGTAGGAGGATCGGCTTGGACGCCTCCTCAAAGGACAAATGTTAAAAGGTTAAAGGACGCGCAGCGTGCAGCATAAATCATAGAAAGGAGGATGAACAGTTAACATGTCTTGTCGGTGCGCTATGCCGTGTGGCGACCTCGGCGGAGAAAGTCCGTACTTCACTCTCACTCTTTTGGATCAAAAGGGCATTATTCCGAGACCTACTTACCGCTTCCCAGGAAACATTCTTCTCTGCCGAATTGCCTTGAAATCTCTCATCCTTCAACATTCTATTCGACTTCCGTGCTTACCCAAGGCTCGTACGTGCAGGTGGGTCAATAACTGGTAATGAACATGCATTGGCAACAGAGTTGGAGAAGTTACTCCAAGGAAAAGGAACACACATTGTCTGTGTCGTAACATTCACAATAGAACTAGTAAGCATGCAACTATTGATTACTCAACTTATCGGTACATATAACATGTTTCTCGTTTTGCCTTTAAGTCCACTTTATGCACAGAAAGGGTAATCGGGACTGGGCCTACAGTACAAACTGAGTTCCTAACCACCAGGTGACTCCACTGGGTACCGAACCTGGGACAATTTGATTACAAGGCAATGAGGTTACAACTACACAATCGGGGAGGCCCACATCTCACGTGTCTCTCAAACGTATTTAATATCAGTTACAACAAATAATAATAATAATTGATGAAACTAGTGATTTTTGTAAGTGAATTTGCTTAAGTGACAAGTAATAATCATGCAAATTAAATAAGCATATGTATAGACATATCTTATTTTTTTATTAACACAAACAATTATAAGACTTTACTTTTCAGGAAATAAAAAGCACTGGATTTATAGTGTATTACTCACATTTTACAACCTACCGATTCGCAATTTATGTTCAAGAACTGTTATGAGTAGACGATTCATATGGTGATGAGATGGGTGAAGAGATTATCACAAACACACATGGAACCCACAAACACAAGCGCCACAGAGGGTTATCCTGGTTGCATGTCCAGGCGTCAGAGCTTCGGTAGCCTGCAACACTGCAGTTACCGGATGTACTACATGAAAGTAAGGTTGACTTTGGTCACTTTCAGCGAATATCACCCTTGTTGTACCCCCTCAAAAGGTATCGAACTGTTGAACTTATCAGTATTGCATTATTAACATAATATACATATATGACACTGTATTGTTGAAAACAAAGGCCATGTTGAACTTCTATCATTCTCTTGTGCGTTGAAAGTTGACAATGTATATATAATTACTCTTCATCTGTACTTACCAACTGTTCCCTAAAATGTAAAAGGAACGTAACGATTTAGTATTTTACTGTGTAATCAATTCTTATTGGTTGGGAGAGAACCTTTCAGTGCTAGAATTAGAAAAAGTAACAAATTTCCTGGGTTAGTTACTCGCAACAGTACAGGTGGGTCAATAGCGGATGGCGGACGGGTACTGGCTCACGAGAAATGACGTCAGCAGAGGTAGGTATTAGTATGAGAAATTTCGAGGATCAACCACTCGCTGGATACGTACGAAAGGCATTCAAGGGGATTTTTAGCATAGCAAATCAACCGTGAAAAGTTGCAATGTATAATCTCTAAATGAAACAAGCATTTTGAAGATCGTATTAACTTCTTTCTCCTTTTTTTCCCCAGGACTCCAAGTCAGTGAGAGAAGTAGAGAAGGTGCCATGAATATTCTCCTACACATGCTAGGTAAGTATCCACGCGACTATGTATATAGGGACGCTGTATTATTTGTGATTTTTGTTGTAAAACTTGGCAATTGGAAACCGAAACTCTTATTTATTCTGGACAGTCTAGAAGTCATACATCCAACCAGGGGCATACAGGAAAAAGGGACATTTGTCCCTTTGCACCAACCCTGTTACGATATTTTAAAATTTGACCACAAATTCGTAACTAAGCTTCAAAATACTATTAGTTTACTATGAGTACTACTAGTAAACATGGTTTAGTAGTTTTTTTTAAATATTATTTTTAAAGGGAGAGTTTCCTTATTGTAGATTAAAATACGTCAGAACAAGCTATACCAGTGGTTCCCAAAGTGTGCGCCGTGAAACGCTAGGGGCAACGTGAAACGGAAAAGTTTGGGAACCCCTGAGCTACATTATAATGTTAAACTATCTCCTTCCTATCGCGTATAAGTATGTATTTGTAGCTATTTTTTCTCGCTAACCAAGATTTACTTTACCTTTAGGTTGCAACCCCCCCCCCCCCACACACACACACGTCATGCTGTACGATTATCGCTGACTAGTCCGTACGCCCCTGGTTCCAATTCCTCGGGGACTGTCTCAGAATTTATGTCAAACTGCTCAACAAATCCACTGAACATGTATTGAGTCAATACCTTCTTATATGCAAAGCCTGAGCAGGAGACCTTTGCTAGATGCAAAGTCATCATTAGTGGTAGGTGATGGATCACAACATGGTATCAGCATTGTAGTCACAAAATGTGTATTTTACATGTTATCCGTACACAGGAATAAATACTACGTCTACGTTAGGTCAATCTTCAGTTAAATTATTTTGACTGTGATGCTGGTATTGTGTTGTGATCCACAACCTACCACTGATGACGTTGCGTGAAACAAAGGTTTTCTGTTAAGGCCTTGTACATAATAAGTAGGGAGACAAATTTATGGTAAATAAAAGCTGAGGAGAGCGGTAAATAAAATGTTAGATCAGCGGTATAAACCAGCGGTGGAGAAAAAAAAAATTGGCACACACTTTTTCATCATGAGAGGAAACAACATACAAAGAGCTATACGTTGATACACTACTTCATTTTTATATACTGTACACATACACAAGTACTTAGCTGTCCAACCAAAAAGAAAACATCAACACAAAATCACTTCATTTCTAAATTGCATATCTCAAGTGATTTATTCATTGTATGTATTTAAAGGATATCCTTGCTGTCCAACAAATAAAATAATCACCACTGCACGTACACATGTTGAAAATCACATGATGATAAACGAAATTCATTCATGACTGAACACAAATGACACCATTGTTTCCCTTGATGTGCAGGAACAGACTAATTTTATCGCTGCTACAGCTAGCAAGTTCAATGAAACTGGAAGTTGAGTAGACATTCGGGGGAAGAAAGGAATGCAGCTTGACAGGGAGCGAATTTTTCGAAATGAGATTATGTGCAGGGAAATCCCAATTTGCAGCGTCTTCCTGATGTGATCGAAGATAAAACGTTCTTCAGCTGCAAGTGGTAGGAAACTTTAGGCAAACGTTTCGTTACAAATCCACAGTTTGCGCGCACAACCTCGATTGCCGGTTTTTGCGTGTTTTGTACTTAATTTGATGATATTTCACGGTTATTTCGCGAAAAAGCGTTCATTTCGTGGAAAGCACACATTTCGCATTACTTCGCGAATAAATCTCATGCATATTTCATCATTGTGGGTGTAGTTACGTGCAGAATGTTCAAAATTGCATCTTTTTTCACATTTCGCGATTTCGCGCATCGCGAAGATTCAATGTCCCTAAAAATAAAGTAATGATTTACAGAGTTAAAGAAAGGGAGTTAAAATAGTTTTTGTCAATATAAGCTTACCTTACGTATACTAAACACATGATAAATAATATATTATCTCATGTAGCCTACTTCAAGCAGGGCCGGATTAAGACGAAATTGGGCCTCATGCTGTATAGTAACTGTATAATAAGTAACGCTGTGTCTAGGCGTCCGAAATTGGGGCCCAAATTTCATTCTAATATTTTTATTCAGGTTAATACAGCAAAAGAAAACTGTTCAGCTTTCGGAAAATTCTCGTCTGTTTTCATCTGGGCCTATTTCAGGAATGGGTCTAATGCTGCAGGATCAATAGCACCCACCTCAATCCGGCCCTGACTTCAAGTGATTTCCAGGCCACCAGTTGGGTACCAATAATTATTTTTTTTTTGGCCTGGTGAGGTTACACTTGCCCCCTTGTTTCCCTAATGAGTACGCCGTTGCTATTTTATACCTTATTCAAGCAAAAGTATTTTAAGTTCATATCCAAAATATGTTGAGAGAAAGATAAAATGTGGAAATACAGTATATATTCAAATCCATTTTGTGAACGAAGTGTGTGAATATTAGCAACGAAGTATTCGAAGTTACCAAATATTTACTCACTAGATGGCAGTGAATGATGAATATGTCTTACTACATTGCAATCAGTTGTTTTTTACAATAATACACCAATTTTGCCTTTACTTTTTCATAGTTAATTATAGTTTATGCATTTGTTGCGTGTATTAAAATAAATATGCATTAATTTTAATGTGGAACTTACCAAATTTCTATTTGTTACGATTATGTTGAAATAAAACACATATTTTTGCTTTCAAGAAATGGAGAGGCTATATACAGGTAGTTAAGTGTTCTGTAAGGACGTTAGGAAAAACTAACACTATGGTTGAGGCATTAAAAACTGGAAGTAGTGGTAACTCTTCCTTGACGTAGTTGTACGAGGGTAAGTCACAAATTATCTACACTTTTGCCACAGCTTTTCTCAGGTTGGCCGCACTGCCTTCAGCTCTTGTGTGGTACAAGGTTGTATTTTTGTGGTCATGTGGCCGAGGTTTGAACTTAATCGCTCCATTTTCCTTTTTTTTTACAGAGTGAACATGGCCGCTCCACTTGCAGTGTGCACCAAAGAAGAACAGCCGTCAGTGATCCAATTACTCTGGTCTCAAGAAGTGTCAGGGGTTGAAATTCGTCGCAGCCTATCAGTACAATACAGGGACAGCGGTTTATTGCGTAGAATTGTGTATGAGTGGATCTAGAGTTTTATAAAATGTCTGGACAAGCGTGAAACACGAAGTGGGAGCAGGACACCCATCAACCTCCACCACTGACAGGAAGATTCAACAAGCTCAAGAGGTGATTCTAACGAACCGACGGAATCGATTGTTACCCATCATGCGAAGAGATTATTCTGACATCATCAGATGTACTGAAAGCCTGCGATGAATTTCAACCCCTGATACACTTTCAGACCAGAGAAATAGGATCACTGATTGCTATTCTTCCTTGGTGCACACTGACAGTGAATCGGCCATGTTTACACTGTAACAAAGGAAAGAAAAATGAAGCGATTAAGATCAACCATCAGCCACATGACCACAAAAGTACAACCTTGCAGCACACAAGCGCTGAGGGCAGTGCGGCCAACCTGTGAAAAGTTGTGGCAAAAGTGTAGATAATTTGTGACTTCCCCTCGTACATAGTTTGCCGGCCGGCAAAGTAAGGATTTCAGATACAGGAACACATGAAAGTCACTTGGAGCGAAGTCTGGAATGTAGGGAGGATGATCAAACTGTACTCAGATAAATTCGTGATGAGATCTTGCATTGCGGCGGCAGTGTGTGAGCGGGCGTCGTCATGAATCATCACAACACCCCGGCTTATTCTGGATCTCACGATGCAATTTTTAAAGCGACTCGCACCAGAAATTGATTGTGGAGCCTTGAACTTTGAAGACGATGAATCTGCTTTCACTCTGCTACGATTCACTCAATTTGCAAGAAAATCCCGTTTGAGTGAAGCAAATCACCCCGCAGTTGGGTGCCAACCGACTTAAAAACGCCTCACACAAAGTTTTTGCGATCCGAGCAACATTTTCTGGCCATGCCACGAGCGTGTTTATTTTTCCAATAAGGGTAACATGTCTGCAATGTAGGTACCCCCCAAAGAAAAACGGGACTGTATGAGATAAGGTAGTGATGGACACCAGTCTGCAATCTAATAACACCAATAGTATACGGGCACCGAAATGTAACAAGACAGGATACGGATCAAAATCTCTTTCATCTCTGGCAATCAACTGCCTGTAAACTGGAAAAGGACACACTTTGACAAATTTAAACAACAGATTAGGACATTAATCTATGAATACTGACACCGTGCCTCATTTACCTCATTGCCTACTTCACATATACGAGGGGAGAGTGAAGAGTTTAGAGCCTCAAAGGGAAGTGGTGTTTGAGCTACAGATTCTCATTATGATTTCTCTACATAATCTCTATAATCAAACCCAAGATCAATGCACTTATGCATTCTGTGCTGCAATTTGTTTACAGTCATCTGGTAGAATGATTTGTCCCGAGTCTCACACCAGTGAATGGCCGCCTTCGTCCGTGTGGAAGTGACGTCCTCGAAGTGAGTTCTTCATAGCAGGGAAAAGATGGAAATCTGACGGAGCCAGGTCGGGGCAATAAGGTGGATGGGGAAGTGCGGTGAAGCCACACTCGACCAAAGCAGCCTGTGCAGTGAGGCCGACAGAGGTACCGAATCGCGGCCCTGTCAGCCACTCTCTTCTCTGATACTTCATTCATTTTCAACCTGACAAAAAATAGAAGAAAACATATGAATTTCATAAACGTTCGCACAGAGTGTCCTAAAATTCAAACCTTACATCCTCCAAAATATTAACTACCTAGCATCACTCCTTCGATGTGAGGCTAAAAAAACGTTTTCACTCTCCCCTCGTACTATAGTTGGGAATCTATTTATATACATTTCTTTCGTATGTTCAATCATATACATCTGTAGTTGTCCACGTTTGTATATTCATAAACTATCACCAATGACGGCGATTAGGGAAGCGTAGATTAGGGAGCCCCTTTGTTTTTTGCACCACAGTATGACTTCTTAATGCTTAGCCTTGTCTACAAGAGAAACTGCCCTTGCCCCCAGTTTTGGCACCCAATTGCCGCCACTGACTGTAAGAATATTGCAGGGCTAAAAAGATTCATTTATGTAGGGCAAGAAGCTTTTTCTTTATAGTTAAAGAATCAGTACAAACTAAATTGTAATAACTGTAATCCAACTAACTAACTAACTCTCTACTCTTCTTAAACCCGAAGGTTTATGGCTGCAGCAACAGAAGCCTTCCATCTGTCCCTATCCTGAGCAAGATCTATTGAAACTTTTCCATTCCTTACCGATTTCCTTTAGGTACATGTCAACCTTATCTCTCCCATCTTCATATTGGCCTTCCTGCAGGTCCATTACCATCAGGTTTCCCAACAAGAATCCTGTAAACTCTCTTTTCCTCTTCCATTCGTGCCACATGGCCTGCCCATCTAAGCCTTCTTGATTTAATTATTCTAATAATATCTGGACATGAATACATATTATGCACTTCTAAACCATGTAACTGTAATCCTACTGCAAATAATAAATAATAATAGTAATAATAATTTCAGTACTCATGCTGCATCATACGCAACTTCAGCGAGCGTTTGAAATCAGTTTTGTTCTGATGGTTCATCTTTCTCCCGCCAGGTGTCACGGTGCTCGCAGCATCGAGCGCCGCCCAGCGACGACCGCCGAACTACAGCCTGGACGATATGCCTGTCACCACCTTCTCATGCAAAGACAAGATTGTAGGTGGCTATTATGCGGATCCGGAAGCAGATTGTCAAATGTTTCACGTATGCGTTAAGATGGCCGACCACGATGTAAGTAGTGACGTAATAATTAAGAAATAAAGCTAAACATTTCCTTGAGTAGTTGAGAAGTTTCCTACAAACCTCATGTTTATCCATTTTTCAACTTTCTTTATTAACTGAAAATAAATTACGTTGTTCTCAATGTTTCTGTACGGCCTTTGTTCATATAATCATAATGGTAAGGTATAGGAGGAAAATTCACGTGGTGGGCCTAAACCCCCCTCCCACTGCCTTGGGATGCGTGTTCCAACATGACACTCATGTTTGTAATAGTGTATAATTGGTTGGCAATGATGGTAATTTTTGTAGTTATTATAATTACTATATAACTGCACACAAGAAACAAAACAGGGTCTCCCGATGGAGCAGTGGTAGCGTCGTCGCCTTGTGATCAAAGGGTCCCGGGTTCGATACCTGGTGGGTATCACATAGTGGCTCGTATCCCACTTTAAACTGTAGGTCCAGTCCCGATTAGCCTTACTGTGCACAAAGTGGACTTAAAACAATTGAATCAATCAATTCAATATAAACAAAACAGTACTGATGCAACATTAATAGATAATTTTGTTATTTTTTATTAATGATGATATTTTTCCTTTGTAATGATAATATAACTGCACCTATATAAACAACAGAGAAAGCATGGTTCAATAATAAAATGGTTTCTTGAATTTTAGTGATAAAAGAAATGTGTGGGCCTCAGACCCCCCTACCCCCTCAGGTACGTTTCTTGTATGGCACGGGTAAGCTAGAGTTAAACGTATCAATTCAAAAAATCAAAAACAATTATTTAGTTGTCAATTTTATGATAGATTCACAACTTTTTTTGTGTATAACAGAAGCAACAATCCATTTTATATTGTTGTACAGGGTTATTCAAAAGTATCTGATATTTTAATCAAAGAGCATTTTATTGCCAAAATTGAGAGTACTGCTGGAAAGTACTCTAGAATAGTACTCAGTACATTTCAATGTGGTGGCCCTGTAATTGTAATTGAAGGCATACACCCACCTCTCTTGCGTAGACCGGAACACTTGTTCTAACATAGATGGCGTAATCTGCCCTGATGCTGCAGCTGTTCGCTGTGTATGTTGCTCTATGGTGTTCATCCTTACTTGGTACACCCTAGACTTATTGCAATCCCAGACAAAAAAGTCTAGGGGAGGCAGGTCTGGAGAGCGAGCTACCCTAAGTCTTGGCGAGCCACGGCCGATCCACCTTTCGGGATAGGTGTCATATCAGCGAGGCAGTCCCGAACGATTCTGGCGAAATGGGGTGGTGCACCATCTTGCTGGAAAAACAACAGTGTATTTTATCCCACCCTGAACACCATCCATTAGCAATACAAGGAAAATGTCAAGAGACTTTTGAACCACCCCGTATGACCTGATCCAGACCTTTTTTGCATATAATTCGTGGCCTTACTACAGACTTTTCTTTGGTTTAGCATCATTTTTAACATTCGCGCACAAAAAGCAATTTCTGCTGCCCGTAAGACAACTCAAATAATGATATTAATTTGTCTCACTTGCACGGACTCTCCTATAGCAAAACTACTTTGTCCCCTCTTGTAGCAAAGCTCACCGACAAGGAAATAAAGGCTATGTTACACGGTTAATTTATAATGCGTTACTGTGCAATTGTGCAATAAAATGCCATTATTATTATTAGCAGTAGTGGTAGTATAGCAGTAGCAGTAATAATAATAGTAGTAGTAGTAGTATCAGATACGTTATTATCCTCAGAAATCAAAACGGAGGTAGAATTCGGTGCTAAAGCATTTGTGTTGAAACAAAGTATTTGAAATAAGGTGGGTGACCCTGATATCGCAATGCTAATGTGTGACAATTTCTCTAGCCGCCATTTTGAAGAAAATGAAAACCATTTTTTAAAAAAATCGTTCTCAGGCTAACGGACGTTCATAAAAAAATGTACATTCCCCATGAAAATAGTTTTACTGATCCAAAGAAACGAAATTCCAAAAGTCTACCTAGTGGCCATATTAGGAACATGTGCACATAATATGGCCACCCTTGTTCCATGTTTCAGTTTCATAGTGCAGTTCTGCTAAAATTAAATAATTTTGGTGTAAAAGGAATAAATATGATACTAAATCATCCTTTTTGTAATTCAAAAGTGGATTTAAAACAGAATTTTGCATTAAAAATTAAGTTGTTTACAAAATTGACATTACAGTTTACTTATTTCAAAGCACAAAAATGTGAAATAATTCAAGAGAAGAGTACAAGACAAAAATGAGATTGTTAAAACAAATTACTGGTCGCAATTGGGACAAATAAAAATGTCTCTGTCAGCAGCAGTGAGGCCAACACACTCTTCGTGGTAGAAAATGACAAACACTGCAGTACCAACTTCCAGCTTCTGTGGGTTGTTGCTGTTTGTTATTTGGCTTGTTGGTCAACGGCTGTTTCGTGGTTGGTCCCTGTGACCATATAAGGAGCAAGTCAGCTTTGACGAATATCGTCTTATTATGAACAACTCGTAAAAGATATGCCATCAAAAACAACACCAATCGAAAGAGCATTAAAAACTACAGAGAGTACGATGGTTTTCATGAAAACAATCCTTGCGAAACGTGCATAAAATAAAGGAGACTTACCAACGAAAAGCAAGAAGAGCTCACACGGAAAAACACAAAACAGGCAACTGACGCCATATTGCTCAACCTGGCTGGATGAGAAATGATCACGTGACACATTAGGAGCCCCCTCACTGGATTCTGATGCCATCTAGCGGATTTTTTTCTTAGCTAACTCACAATAGGGGGTGGCCATATTAGGAACATGGCCATAATAGAAGCATCCACTTCATTTCATTAACACGTTCAATTTAACATTAGTTAATAATGGAAAATAAGCACACAAACTGTATTTTCGAAAGTCACAAATATAATCCTTATTATCCGTACATATCACATGTATAACTTTCATGTGCAACATGTGTTTGACACATATGCAACATGTTAACACCAAATTGTGTACGTATTCAAAGTTTCTTTAATATATACATACATATACACACACATATATATTAAATACATTACATCAATTCATCCGCCTCATAACAAACCAACAGCAAAATATATGTAAATTGTCTCTGAAATGTGCGCACTTTTTTCATCCAAACAATTAATTGTTCATGCCTTTAAGACAAAACTGTTTAGCAGCAAGGGGGACCTGGCCCTCACGGGCTGTTGCGCTACGGGTTATTATTATTATATTCTGAAGTACATAATTGGAAAATTACAATCCATTATAGAATCGAAGCACATTGCTAGCGAAGCGAGAAAGAAAATTTTTAATTCCAAATTTTTGTAAAACTCACAGCAATATTCATTAAAATAGGGTGCAAATAATTTCACGGGGCCGCCGTGGCATTCTCTTTTACATTTTTTTCATTTAGATCGTTTGATTCCAGGGCCCACTCCCGCCATCCCCTAGCTACCTACGGCTCTGAACTTGAGACTGCAAGGAAATCCGATATTCTAAATCTAAGCGGGCAAGAAAATGTTACGAAACGTGCTTTTATTGCCGTCTGGATGAAAAAAAGAAAAAAATACGTGAAAACTAATTCCTTTTTGAGTATCCTGTTGACCTGCTACTCAAAGATTCTACTAGTTTAGCTGTTTTAATTCAATGCTTACCCCTTGTCCCCCTATAATTGAGTTCGGTCCAATGTTGGGGGCAATGCCTCCTGCCTCCCCTGTGGTTGCTAACTAACTAACTCCCTAGCCTTCTTAAACCCGAAGGTTCATGGCTGCAGCAACACAGGCCTTCCATCTTTCCCTATCTTGAGCAAGTTCTATATACTCTTTTCCATCCCTACCGATTTCCCTTAGGTCCATCTCGACGTTGTCCCTCCATCTTCGTCTTGGCCTTCCTACAGGTCTCTTACCATCAGGTTTCCCAACAAGAATCTTGTAAACTCCTCTTTCCTCTCCCATTCGTGCCACATGGCCTGCCCACCTAAGTCTTCTTGATTTAATTATTCTAATAATATCTGGACATGAATACAAATTATGTAGTTCTAAATTATGTAATCTTCTCCACTCACCTGTCTCCTCATCCCTTTTAGGTCCAAATATTTTCCTAAGGATCTTATTTTCAAATACTCTCAATTTATGTTCCTCTTTCAATGTAAGGGATCAAGTTTCACCCCCATATAATACTACTGTGGTTGCGCCCCTGAAATTATATTTCCAATAGAACAATAATTGTAAAAATAATGCACGTGCATTAAATATAAGCAATAAAACGCCAATGCGTTAATAATATGATAGTTAATACAATACAATAATATCTATCATGAAGATAGTTTGAGTACCTTCAAATACACAGAATTCAAGTCATATCCTCATGGTTAATTGTAAACGTTGATTGGTAGTATCCTATGGAAACTGAACTTGTCTAGAACACATATATGTTGGATATAGTCAATAAAACAGGAATTAAATGCGATGTAGAAGATATCTAGGGCTTTCCTAGCACAAATAGCTAACGGCATCTCGTAAATATTTGTGAGGTTTACCTAGAGCATCTAAATTTGCAATTGAAACCAAAATTAACTGACAATTAATCATTAAATTCAAATTGCTGATTTAACCTGTGAAAGCTGCCATCTGGTGAAACCTGGGAAAAATATAATATTTAATGAATCTGGATCGTGAAAGATGCCCTAAATATTAGAAAGTGTAACCAAGGATTCGTCTTCATCAATCCGTTGGCAATTATAGTGAAATAATTTTCCTCTGATAGGTATTTATTTTGTGATAAATAAATCCGAAACTTTGATTTACGAAAATAGAATTACTAATTTATGACTTTATTGAATTTGTACATTGTATGTGGAAAGGCATATATTTTCTAAATTAATGTGCACATTGAAACTTCTTTTCAGAACAAAGAATCTTAAGGAGAATTCACACCGAAGCGACACGTGTCGGTAGCTTGTTTGTTTCAGTTGGTGTTTTAAGTCCGCTTTATGCACAGTAAGGCTAATCGGGACTGGATCTACAGTTTAAAGTGGGATCCGAACCACTATGTGCCTCCACCTGGCATCGAACCCGGGACCCCTTGATTACAATGTGACAACGGTACCACTGCGCCATCGGCGGGGGGGGGGGACGAGCCAATCGGCAGCAGTGTTTCGCACCGTAGCGGGATAACAGACCCCATAAGCCTGTGTTCCATTGGTGAAATCCTCAAGCGACACGTGTCGCCTGTCACTTTGTGAATTCTAACTAAATCTTACAAAAAATTACGTTTCTCATCAAGTATCTACAGATCTAGTTTCACCAACAAAAAACAAATAAAAAGTAGCATTATTTCAGGTAAAGATAATAAAGTAAAGTTCCTCGTGCATACAACACTGTGCCATGAAGGCACTTTTTACGAGATGTGGAGGTGCGCCCTGCACATTGTCGATCTCGACCATTTTGGAGGTTATGTGATCAGCACCAGACTTCGGGCGCCTTTAAGCCCCACGTATCTATTGAGGCTGGGTGATCATAACATTATTTCAGTTCAAAGTTAATTCGTTGCTTCTTCTCTTTTACAAGCAAGGTTTGTCACAATGCCGTAATTATCATTAGGCAATAAGATTAACTAATTTAAGGAAGGTCTTTAATTATCTCGAAATGTGATGACGCCATCAAAATATATAACAGAAAAGTTCAAGAAGCCTTAACTGCAAAGTAAATCGTAATAAAGCATAATTGGTTGTAAATATTAAGTAACTCGTTTTATTTCTTTTCAGATAAGAGACTTCCGCTTCCTGTGTCCAAACGACACTATGTTCGACCAGGAAAACCTCATATGTGCAAACTGGTTCGACATTGACTGTGAGGCTGCGACATATTACAACACTAGAGCGTTTGATCTGTACAGGATTGGTCACGGTCCAACGCCATCTAAGCTAGAATCCTTCAAGCCTATCCCAGTGCCAGGGTCCTCACCGGCACCACTCCTTCTGGGTCCTCCACCAGCCAGATCTGTCGGCAAATCAAGGTTCTCATCTAACAGGCGGGGCGAGTTGTTGAGCAACAGCGCCACAGATGATGATTTCTTTGACAGGAGAAACACTGGAGATCAGAGACTGCGGGATCAAGACATTCTTAGGGGAAGCAACAGTGGTACCTTCTTCCATGACGTCAGTGACGAAGAGGACGATGACGTAAAGGATAATGGAAGGAACTTCAACAGGAAGAAGACGAAAGTGGTGAGGAAGCCGGTGAACAGGGCTTCCAACAGGGTAGGAGGAAACAACTTCAACAACAACAACAACTTTCAGAAGACGCAGAACGCCCAGGCCAGCGATACGTTTCTCCCAACAACACTCCCTCCGGCAACCACAAGGAACAACTTCCAGAAGAACTCCCAACGGAACAACAACTTCAATTTCCCGTCATCAACAGCAACAACGCCGAAGCCATCAACATTCAACGACAACCAGAAGAGCAGTTTTCCAACAACCCCTGCCATAACCACGAGAAGACCAAACAACTTCAACTTCCAGAGGAACAACTTCCAAACAACCCCAGCTCCTCCCATAACGACAATCAGACCGAACAACAACAACAACTTCCAAAGGAACAACTTCCAGAGGAACAACAACAACTTCCCCCAATCCACAACAGCCCAAGGTGGTAACAACATTCCGGTGAACGACAATGGCTTCCAAAGCAACAAGCTGCGTCCGAACAACAACAACAGGAAGTCCAACAACTTCAACAATTTCCAAAATACAAGCCCAACTCCTGCCACAAGCAACTCTGCTGGAAGCTTCCCTCCAAGCGGCCCTTCGACTCCAGTAAACAACAGGAACAACTTCTTCTCTGGAGGAAACAGGAACAACCAGCAATTCCACACCACCCAGCCTCCGTTTGCATCTTCCTCTTTGGGAGGTCGAACCAACTTTCCTCAGCAGAACAAGCAGACCACAAACTTCAACAATGACTTCACCAGAGCAACAACGCAGAGACCGTTCCAGCAAGGCAACAGGGATAATTTCCCAAGGGAGAAGGAGGAATTTTTGAGAACGGCACCCAGCACAAACTTCAGGGCCAGCAATCTCAACAGTTTCCAGAACGCCAACAACAAACCACCAACAGTTGACGGACGACTTCAGAACAACTTCCCTGCCAACAACGGGGTCTCTCAGCAGCCCAACAATGCACCTGCTAAGAAGCCGAACAGTTACCAGATCCCTCAGAACAATGTGCCAGTCAGGAACGCCTTCCCCAACAACAATGCTCCACAGAGAAACTTCCATGCCCCCGCGAACAAGCCCTCTAATTTCAGCAACAACTTCCCAAGTAGCGCACCAGCCGGTCCCCCAAGAAACAATTTCCCACAGGCAAACACCCAAGCTCCATCACGAAACAACTTCCCACAGGCCAATTCTCAACCTCCACCACGCAACAACTTCCCACAGGCAAATTCTCAAGCTCCGCAACGAAACAACTTCTCACAGGGCACACCGGCCCCACCACGAAACAATTTCCCACAGGGCACACCAGCTCCACCACGAAACAATTTCCCACAGGGCACATCAGCTCCACCACGAAACAATTTCCCACAGGGCACACCAGCTCCACCACGAAACAATTTCCCACAGGGCAATTCTCAAGCTCCACAACGAAACAACTTCCCACAGGGTACACCAGCTCCACCACGAAACAATTTCCCACAGGGCAATTCTCAAGCTCCACAACGAAACAACTTCGCACAGGGCACATCGGCTCCGCCACGAAACAACTTCCCACAGGGCACATCGCCTCCACCACGAAACAACATCCCACAGGGTACACTAGCTCCACCACGAAACAATTTCCCACAAGGCTCTCCGGCTCCACCACGAAACAACTTCCCACAGAACAACCCACCAAACCAACAACGAAACAACTTCCCTCCAAACAACAACGGCCAACACAGAACACCCACAACCTTTAGCACCTCCCCAGCAGGATTCAGCGCAACACCTAGAACAAACTTCTCCCCAAGTAGCCCCAAGCCATTCTCCCTGAACAACAACAACCAACAACAGCCTCCAAGACCAAGCAACTTCCCTCCAGCATTCAACAACCCACCACCAAAGAAGAACAACAACTTCGCCGTTGCAGGCTCTAGCATATCGCCAACAACCTTCAGTGGCAACAACTACCCAACTAAATCCAGCGGATTCCCAACGACCCCCAGCTCAGTGAACAACGCCAACAAGGGAGGCTTTACGCCAAACAACTTCAACAACGCCGTCAACAACAGGTTCAACAATCCTCAAGGCAACAACAACCAAGGAGTTCCAGCCAAAGTAATCAAGAACTCGGCAGTTGGGATAATCAAACCGAACCCAACCAACGCCTCGCCATCCTCTCGACCACACAGTCCAAATCCCGGAAGCTCTGAAGGATCAACGGAAGCAGCCTACGACTACGCATACTACGACGATTCGCAGTACGAATACGACAATATAGATCCAATCAGCGATAGCTTCTTCAGTAAAACAAATGACAAAAATGAGCCATCGCCAACCAAGGTTTGAAATACTTTTAAGTTTGCCATTTTCCAACTGTTCGTCTTCGTGTCTCTTCGCTACAATGTCCAATTTTGTCCCTTGAAAAGTGACAAGCAAGTATACATAATACATTAGAAGGCTGAATTTTCAGTGTTGCACTCTCAAAGTTAGGTAAATTGATGCGCTTATACAGTTTATCCAATCAATATCATTCACTCGTCTAAGTTATTAACTTCTGTACGAGTAATACTGTAAGATAAGCATGTAAGTTTCGTTCCTTCAACGGTAGAGCACATAGATTTAGGAAAGGATATGCACAAGTAAGATAAACACTATTGTACTGACTATTTCTGAACCTATTCTGTTAGTTAACTAAAATAACTCCACAACATACACAATTTCCTTAAAGTAGGAGAGAATGAAATTATAACAGACAAAGAAGTCAAATTGAAACAAGTTACTGAAGAACTCACACGAGAAGAACTGTACACTTAGCAAGTGATTTACGAGTTTCGAAGCATTGCCTTACTCAAATATTTGTGAATGGCTTTAGACTAACGTACACTTAGTTTACAACTTGAATATTTCAATATAAATTTGCTTTGCGAAGGAGACGAAGTAAAGAAACACAATTGTTCAACTTTTAGACAACGTTGTAATGACAAGTCTTTGTAAGTTAGTCTTCGTACATATACAAATCAAAATTTATATCTATCATAGCGTAGTTAAGCTCGATAGTAACTTATACACGTATTATTATTTGCTTTCCTTAGGTTTTTCTCTTGCTTAGCTTTGTACTTATCGGCGATGATTTGCTAACATGCTCAGAATTAATGTGAATGCATTAGGCACACAATTCTGAATATCTTTCCTACGAGACTACAGAACCCGTTGAATTGTTGGCACTTCGTTTAGTTTCTTAATAACAGTTTATAAATAGGAAGAAATGGATATTAGTGTCTATAGTTCCTTCGGATTAATTTTAGGATTAATTCTTTTCAAAATCAAACTTGTCTCATAATAAGCAATACAATAATAGTCTTATACGTATTCGACAAATATTAACGAGGCCATGCAGGTATAGGATTTTTGTCAAACTTATGCCTTCGTTAAATTCAAATGAACGACACTGCTTTCAACAGAACATCTATAAATAGTACATAGTATTAACATTTGTTCAAATGTATCTTAAGTACTATTTTTACGAAGTTCTACATAAAGTACCGTGAAGTACTTATAATTTCAGAACAAGAATAACAAGTACGTACCTAAAATTTATCTCAGATTACAAAGCTATGTTGCAGGCCTGTTATTGTGGTCGAGTACCATGTAGTTTTGTGCAATATGCATTTATTATTTTATTTAACCTAAGAGCTTATTCTTTATCCATCGATACATGTAAAATTTATACATTCCAAATTAAATTATCCAGCACTTGAATCATAAATACACTTTTCTTCTACAAGCTTTTGATTTTAAAATTAGGATATATTGTGATCATTATTTCTTTGCTTAACGTCTTCATTGTGCAATATGCATAACGTCAAGAAAAATATTGCATTATTTTAATTTTAAAAACATACAAGAATCAATGGAATAGATTCAAAAGTTACTATTAAAACCTATCACTTGAATGCTGACATGGATAACACTTAGAATAGTAAATTAATAACACAGATGCCGATGTTGAACATGTTTGTTTTAATTAATAGATTCTACACTATGTGATCAATTGCTTCTCATGCTTGTCTATATTTTGATAATTGTCAAGATGTCAGATTAGATATACCTTAGTAAGATTGCAACACTGAAATCAGTAACGATGTAATTGGTCACTATATTGCATATTTTGCAATTTGACTGTCGTGTGGAAGAGTAAGGACAAAAATACTAATAATTTTTCCACTAACTAATGGAAGAGACTACAAAATGATTTTAAAAAAATGACGCGAAGACTATTTTTACAAGGACAATGAAAATGTTCCCAAAATCACTCAAAAATTATTACCGACGCAATAACATCATCGTTAGTATCGTGAGTGTTGTTACCTTTTATACAAATCTTTGAACGTTTTTTTTTTTATGCGGATGAATGTGCTGAACGATTGTGTATATAAAAAAATAGCAAATATCTACATGTATAATGCTGTGAATATTGGTGTAGTAACTACAAATCTTGCCTTTTTTATACAGTATGTACATAAATCTCTGTCTCAATCTGGTGTTGTAGTTCGAGTGAGTGTGTGAATGTTAGTGTGTCGTGAATGGAATGATTTTTACCCAGTGTTAGGCACTTAATTTTTTTTTTTAAAAAAAAGAAGTGAAATGCAATCAACATTCCTGTACCGTTTTTATCTGGTAAATAAAGTTACGTACCAAAAAATATGTTCTTGTTATTCTTTTTAACTCGTTTCATATTTTTATGTTAGTAGCATATACGGTTCAGTAGTTCCAACACAGGAGTGTTAGGCAGGCAAGTATCTACAAATATATTTGGTGGGGGGAGGTTCCAAATCACATCTCAGAAATAAGAATAATATTATAAATGTCTAAATTAATACGTTAATACAGGGTGTATCATAACAGAGTAAACAAATTTAAGAATTTATTTCGACCAAACTGTACGGAATAGAACAATGATATTTGTTGTGCATCGATCAGTAACACTTCAAGTTTCCATGAATGTTTTCAAATGTTCAATGTGGCTTCCACCAGTTATGCGACACACATCCCATCGAAATCCCAGTTCTTGCCACACTTTTCCCAAGAAAGCCTCGTTCACCAAAGCAAGGGCGTTTCTTATTCTCTTGGCTGTTGCACATTCCGTGACATAGGTGGCACATAGACTTTGTCTTTCACAAAGCCCCCAATGCAGAAGTCTACGGGTGTAAAGTCTGGGAACTTTAACACACAACCTGCTTTTTCGTTATTTTCTTTAACACTACACCAAAGCAACAATGACCGTTTTTACAAAAAGTCTTGTATATGAAAACAAAACTTGAAGATTCTCCCATTGTTACGCAACAAACCTCATGGTTGTCTTTCAGACATATTTCTAATAATAAACCTGAAAAATTGTTTACTCTATTGTGATACACGCTGTATAATTTATATATGTATTCATAATAATATGTAAATTAATTAATATTGCAGTTATTATTACACGAATATTATTGTTACACGAATATGTAAATAGACGGTATAAGAATAGAAGTATTACGGCACGTATTCATTGTCTAGCTTACGTGCATCTAAGATCGCCAATATTTGCATAAGAGCAATTGTCCTGACAACAAAATTAATATCAAAGAGGTTATTGAATAACACTGTTCTACAAAAAAGGCTTTCTTTTTTCTGGAGGAAAATGTTCTGATTCATATTGCAAATTTTGCGCTGATTTCAAATCTGTATTTAGATTTGCTATGTCAGGGATAGTTTATGAGTAATCGTGATTTTATTTTTTTCTAACATTCTTGCAATTTTAAGAATGAACTCTTGGAATAATTTAATCATTTCTCTAAACCTAGTATATTATGTTTAAAAGTTATAAATGTAATATGTGACACAATATTTGCAAACAGAATTGTTATATACACTATATTTTTATTTTTATTTTTATTCCCTTGTACAAAAGAGTACAAAACTAGCTATCTATTTTCATTAGATTGTTCTTTCTGTAGAAGCTTTTTTGTTAACAATTTGTTTCGAAAGTTACGAAGATCTTTCTTACATACTTTACAATAATTTGCGATGTGAAAAGTAATTAATAGTTGACAAAATTGGTTTCTTAAATATAGTTGTGCTTTTTTGAGTTTATAAATTTGATACAAATTTTAATTTGAACAACTTATGTCCTTAAAATTACGTTGAATATGTTCAAATAAAATAAATATCTAGTAGAATTCTTGAAATTTCTTGGATAATCGATTTTTTTTAATATTATATTCATTGATACCACATATTTAGCTACATATCCTTTTGAAAATACATATGATACATATTTTATCAATTGTTGTTACATATTTATGTACATATTTTGTACTTTGATATTACATAATTATCCGGGTCTAGTAATAAGATGTGTTTTACAGCGTATATTGATACACGTGTAGGTTTAATTGTATATTCTGCAAATATGCTGTATAAAGAAACAAACTGCTGGAGTACTAAGTGAGATTTGAGTACTATCCACTCTATTTAGAATATTAGCTGCAACCCCGTACCCAAGGGGTCATGCCCCTCTAACATTGAAATATTTATATGCGATCCTAGAAATACATTCGAAAATAACATTGACAATTTTTCAGGTTTTTCTCTTGCGCAAATGAATGCGTTGTTTGTGGAGATAGGCAAGTTTCAGAAGTCTGAAGTCTTCAATATTTGGTAGTTTAAACTACCAGACGTCCCGATACACGATGTAAATTCATTACAAGAGTCATTGCCAATACGTAGGCCTAAATCATTTAATTTACGAATATATTATTTTCTAAATATAGAATTATCATGGCTGTTCAGTGATTAGTACTAAAGGTAATTTGAAAACATGGTAATTTGCGGAATACAGCACTATTCGAATACTTCCGAGAATTGAGTGTAAACAAAAAGCATCCAGCTGTGCTCTGTGTGACAACCTTGACCTGTAAGCGATTGTGTGGCTGATTGTATGTCTGGTAGGGAAAGGTGGGGGAGTTTATCGGTGAATTGAATTTTTCGAACTCTGGAATGGTATGTCCAGCTGCAATTCTACCATAGCGTCGCTGTCGTATCTAATACTCCAGCATTTCGAATCTGCCCCCACTAAAATAATAAAAATAATTATGGGTATAGGCCTAGTTAGGTTGCAAAAATTCACACACCAACGCACTTGTTTCGAAAAAAAACTCGAACTTTTGAGTGAACCAAGCTGATTGGTTCGCGTATAACGTATAATACGTATATCTGTGGTTCGATGTTTGTGGGGTCCTCCTTGCCTGATGTCGTGTGAATTGGGGACAGCGTTGCCAACCTCCTGATAAGAAGAATTGCTGATTCAACTCTTACATTATGCTAAATGCAACTTATTGTGTAGATTTAAGTTCAAGCTATTTTGGAGCTGTGGAACTTGGGTTATTCATTATTTACTACAGTTAAGCAACATTGAGAATTTCCGCGATCAAATCAATTGCAATGGTTCAACCAATAAAGTGGGTTCAGTATTGTGTTCTTGAGGAAATGTGTTATTTCCTAATCGGGGAGGATAAAGAAAAGATTAAAAACAAGAGGATGGACCGGGATGTGATTGTAAAAGCTTGTCCTTTAGTCGGCATACTTCCTTTTGTTTGAAACGAGTCCGCTAGAGAAGTACAAATAAGAGTTTGTGTTTGAAGTCCACTTTATGCACAGTAAGGCTAATCGGGACTGGGCCTACAGTTTAAAGTGGGATTCGATTTGATTGATTGATTTGGTGTTTTAAGTCCACTTTATGCACAGGATGGCTAATCGGGACTGGACCTACAGTTTAAAGTGGGATCCGAACCACTATGAGCCTCCACCGGGTATCGAACCCGGGACCCCTTGATTATAAGGCGACGACGCTACCACTGCGCCATCGGGGAGGCCCCAAAAAAGTGGGATTCGAACCACTATGTGCCTCCACCGGGAATCGAACCCAGGACCCATTAATTACAAGGCGGTGACGTTACCACTGCGCTATCCGGGAGACCCAGAAGTACAAAAGTAGGTGGAATGGTACGTTCTGGCTGGGTCTTTTGACCTACTTTCTCACCTTAATGGATTTCTCTCGTAAGGCATGAGCAGTGTTGCCAACTCCTCACTCGAAAAATCACCAAGGTTTTTGTTTTTTGGTATAACCTAACCTACAATGAGATAAAAATGGACAGAAAAAGCTCTGGCATCACTTTTTTAAGCTATTTTTTATGCTAAACTCGTTTTTTGACCTACATTTGAAATGACTTACGACATTTTACTATAAGGCTGTCTCCCCTTATGATGTTTTCCTGTAAGGCGTATGTTCTAGCAACGCCCATTGACCTACTTTTTATTTTACGATGTTTTATGCACTAAACTAACCTACAATGAGAGAAAAATGGAGAGAAGAAGCTCTGGCATCACTTTTTAAGCTATTTTTTTATGCTAACTTGTTTTTTGACCTACATTTGAAATGACTTACGACATTTTCCTATAAGGCTGCCTTTTTTTATTGTAAGCCCCCCCCCCGCTCAGTGTAATCTACTACAACCTGCTAATAGACTTCTGCTCTCAGCGTAATCTGTTTTACGGGCTAAACTAACCTACAATAAGAGAAAATTAGACAGAAGAAAAGCTCTGGCATCAGTTTTTAAACTATTTTTTACCTTCTCCAAATCTTGCTCTTATGCTACCTCGCTTTTTGACCTACATTTGAAATGACTTACAACATTTTCCTATAAGGCTGACTCTTTTTATTGTAAGGCCCTCCTCAGTGTAATCTACTACAACCTGCTAATAGGCTTCTACTCTCAGCGTAATCCGTTTTACACACTAAACTAACCTACAATAAGAGAAAATTAGGCAGAAGAAAAGCTCTGGCATTAGTTTTTAAGCTATTTTTTTTTTATCTTCTGCAAATTTTGCCTACCTCGCTTTTTGACCTACATTTGAAATGACTTACGACATTTTCCTATAAGGCTGCTGTCTTCTTTTACTGTAAGGCCCCCTCAGTATAATCTACCACGACCTTACTCTCAGCATAATCTACCACGATGTTTTTTTGTTTTTAAAACTCTCAGGTGTGATCTTCTACAATGTGTGTGTGTGTGTGATAATCAAAAATTTATTTTTGTTAAGGAAATCCCTGGCCCCCAAAAAAGAAAATATCCCGCCAGGGGTGCGTGGTGCCCAACACACTTCTAATGGCCACGGCTAACAAAGCCATGCCTCTGTAGAGTTTCATGGGTTCTTTTTTTTAAACTCCCCCATGACTCCCTACAGAGAACCTCCGTGTGTAATGTGTGTGTTTTATGATTGAAAAGAAGAAAAATTTTGGTTAAGAATGGAATGTGTAAGAAGTAAAAAAGTTTCCGTAGGGTGCAGCATCTGAAAGAAAAAAAAATATCCTCAAAATAGTGTACATAATATGATAGAAAAAATATATAAAAAAAGTGTGAATGCAAAAATTAGTGTGAATGATTGTTTTTTTTTTAAAAAAAAATAATAGAAAAATATAAAAAAAGTGTGAATGCAAAAATTAGTGTGAATGATTGTTTTTTTTTAAAAAAAAAAAGTGGTGCAAGAAATAATACGTACTTTTTTGATGCAGAAGTCTAATGGTGTGAGCAGATTTCTTCCTCGTCATGGCATCCCCATTCTCGGGTGTGGATGTTGCAGTCTAGCAGCCTCAATTTGGTGTCGTGGGGATCAAGCGCCACTTTGTTTATCGTGGATGTATGCAACTGATCGATGGTGCTCGTGATCCGATGTTCGGTCACGCGTTTGATTTTTTTGTCGAACAAGCACGACTTGTAATCTTCTACAGTTAGTTTGTTTGTGCTCGAACGCCCCACCCCCTTTGCCTTTTTTATTTCGGTCTCATCCTGAATTTTGATGGCGTACATTTTCGCTCGAAGGCCAGCAAACTCTGTGATGATGCGGCCGTTGACTTCATCCTTCATCTTCCCGATCGTCATTTTCTGGCTGTCGTCGAAGAGAGGGTGATCTTTCGGATAATTGGAGAAATCGAAATGCTGGCTCATGCTTTTGAGATCTTCGTATAGATCATCGGTGCGGATGTTGTACACGAAGCTGTCCGTGTCGGTGTATGCCACCTCGATCGCCTCTCCATAGCGTGGTTTCATGACGTCGTAGTGAAACTTGTACATGGCCAGCTTCGACAACTCGAGGATTGCGACTCCTACGGCGATTGGTTTGTCGAATGTTATGTTCCTGAGAACACGTTCGATCAATACCAACGTGTCGCTCAGTATCGTGAAGTTCTTGTACGTGGGCTGAGCGACGAGCTTGTTTATTTTCTTGGGGTCGGAGACCAAGTTGATATTTCTTTTTTTCCTGACATCTTCCATGCTCTTGCCGTAGATGCTGTTGTTCATCAATTTGTATAAGTCTTTGTCTGCGGAAGAAGAAGCTGATGCTCGACGTTGAGTGTTGCCGTCGATATAGGGTGCTAGCCACCTGGTCTGTTTAAACTTCAATCCCGAGTGCACGTGCTTCAAAACCAATCCATGCTGGAGGTAGAATTGTAGGAGACGATAATGCACCACGTAATTCTTTTTGCTCTTGAAGGTGAGCATCAGCTTCTTCTCCGGAGCCGATTCCATCACAGGTGCCATCGCAAATCCATGGTGTTCTCGATGAAGCGATGCAGGATATTCCAAATCTACTTTCAGGAAACATCCATTTTCATGATCTTCGCTCCATTTCAAACATACTTGAAGTTCCTGCTCACTCATCCATTTGTATTCTCCGATGGGCAGAGACTCGGACATGGCATAACCATACAGGTTGTTCATGTCCCAGTATGCCAAGAAGTTTGTCGGTTTCCCTGCATCGAAATCGGCAACATATGGATTGTTGGCCTTGACGTATCGAAGGGGGCACTGGACGATTCCACCACGTTTTGCCTCTTCGACAAACAAAAGTTGATTGACGTCCTTGATGAGTTCTATCTTCACCTTCGTGGATTTTAACATCGCCTGCCAAGAATAACCCGGTGTGGTGTAGCTGAAAGCGGGGTCCAAACCATATGCTGCCATTCCTCTCGAGCGATGGAGATGAAAACGATCGCTCAATAGCGTAACATCCAGTTTCAAATACAGATCGTGATAGTCGGCCATGGTTTGACAAGAGAATGTAGACCAGACAAGCTGAGCATGATGGTAGTCTTCTTCGGTGCAACAGGTGTCGCTAAGACGACTGTAGAATGCTTCTCTCGGCGGTAACGACGTTTCTGAGAATTTGGAAGCATCCGTCATGTATTCGTAGGGGTAAACCCCCTTGCGTCTCAACAGTGCTAAATGTTGGTTGCCAAAACATTTCCTGGTGGCGACCAAATCATCGTCGGTGAGTTGAGACACAAGTGTCGCCAAACTCGAAGACAGAAAGTTGTAGGAGTCCAAGAAGCGAATTTCTACGTGATTGCCATTTCCAATGTCCACCATCTTGCTGAATGAAATGAATTTCTCGTTGGTGCGAGCTATGACGCTAATGGGTTGAGCGTCGCATCCCATCTCCTTTATGAAGATTTTGGCGTCGTAGCCCTCCAAATTGTGAATGAATACAGGAATAAAATTCGGTTTTTTGATTTGTATATTACAGTTGTTACACAGGGGGGCCACATATTTCCCCGTGTGATGATTGTGGTGGCGAACTTTGACATTTTCGAGGGTGAAGTTACATTCGCACGCATCACACTGAGAGGCAAGGTCGTATGCTTCCTTCTCTTCCTGGGTAAGAGGCTCCATTGGTTTGTCTTTTCTTAGTAGAGGAGCGAATTGTATGGCCATCTGTTTCAAGGTTTGAACGAATTTTTGTGGAACATCATTACCACGATATAAAAAAACATTGCCTGTGTTGTTGACCATCAATCCAAAAGCACAGGCTTCGTGATGTAGAATTTCGGTGGTACTCGATACGCTGGGATTCGGTTCGCAGATGGCGAGTGGAAGTTGGAAACTTTCAAAGTCGGCGCATATCACCACGGGATGCCAAAGTAGCGCCTTGTAGTTGGAAAATTTCATGTCATGAGAAGGCATTTCGATAGCTGCAGCCGGATGTTTACTACACATTTCATGATGATCTTGGAGTTCTTCATCAGCATTCTTTTTTCCTCGACCGTAGAATATACTCAGACATCTGTTGCATACTTGAATTTTATGGTGATGTGTGGTAATTTGACTTCTTGTTAATTTTGAAAGATCCTGAATTAGACAATAATGATAATTATCATCATCTTCGATCAGGAGTAATCTGATGACACGATTACTTTTAATGTTGCTATGTCTGAGAACGTAGATGGTGTTGTTTTTGTCTAATCCGAAGATGTGTACTGCTATACTTTCGTTTTTATCTGTCTTGTACTGTGCCTCAAATTTACTAATATCTCTCAGATTTACAGGGTAATTAATGCCAGCCATAGGTTTTTCAAATTCTGAGAGATATTCTGCCTTGTTGTAGTGGTATAAACAATGTTTGTCATTATTGGCTGGGTGATGATCGGCAATGATGCACCACAAAAAGCATCTGTTATCCTCATTTTGAATGTTGATGATGGCTTTCTTACTGGCTATTTCCGTGGGCAATTTGATGTAGCTGGATGCTCCCATCGGGTTGTATCGTGCCACCTTTAAAGTTAAAGTGTGACGCGAACCGCAAAGTGTCCAACCCGATCCACGTTGTTCGAAAGTCTCGTGCTTGTTCAACAAAGCGTCAAACATCTGGTTGCAAATGGCATCCAGCTCATCGACGTCGGCGGCGTGGAGGCTTTTTACACCAGTGTAATGATGGAAAGTTTCTCGCTCTTTTTTTACGTTTTCGTAAATGACGGAAACGATGAGGTGGATTTTCAACGAGCATTGCAACAAAGCTTCGGTGATAGACGAAATTAACTTGCTTTTGACCGAATGAAAAAAGTTGTTTAGATCAGATGTTTCTTCAGATTGGAAAGTCTCCTTGGTTAAAATATTTCTAATATTTTCGCCGGCACTCTTCTGCTTTTTTCGTGGCGCTTGATCGTCATCATCGAGCCCTCTCTTACTTGATCCTTCCCCATGCTCATTTTTCCGATGTCTACTCAAGTTTGAAATGGATATATATTTCCCACACTCGTCACATGCACGTTTCGCTTCCTTCTTCTCCATTTTTTTTTTTGCTAAGAAAAAAAAAGATGAAGTTACTAAATTGCACACATTTTTTTGTGGTGTTATTTATATTAGACCCCCAAGCATAAATGATCTACCATAGATGAAGTTACTATTTGTGGTGTTATTTATATTAGACCCCCAAGCATAAATAATCTACCATGGATGAAGTTACTATTTGTGGTGTTATTTATATTAGACCCCAAAACCATAAACGATCTACCATAGATGAAGTTGCTATTTGTGGTGTTGTTTATATTAGATACCTTCTCAATTTTTTCTTAAATAACCGGCATGAATCTTTTTGGTTTCCGAAAGCAAACAAACATGGAGACTGTACACCGCACGACGACAGATCTACCTTCCATGTTAACTAAACTCAATGGTCTACTAATCGTTCACCTCAATAGTATCTGGACGAAACTGAATGACGATGTGGGAAAGATGTTTTACATCTTCAACAACAATTTACATTTTTACGAAATTCCGATCGGTGGGAAACTTCAAATCACCGTGAATCCGGAAAACGTAGGCGAAATCAAAATATCTACCGGCAAAAATATTTTTCGAATCAAGCACGACAAGATGCTTTCTAACATTACGTACGATGTTTCCGCAGGAGATTATCTTTACGTTCAACTCCTGGGAGATTACGACAAACTCGTTCCTCTCTTCGTAGAATTACGAATCGTCTATCCTATTATAAATAACCGTTAACCAAAATGCCTAATGATATTTTCGGCAACACCAAGCGTGTAGACCACGCAGAAGAGATTCTCATGTTGGACGTCCGAATTAAAAAGTTGAGGAGCGATTTGATCGCTTTGCAGGAGACCTTAAACAAAAGTTTAGAGTCCGAGATCGCTACGCTCCAAACGCAATGTCTCGACCCTATTCTGAAAATCGATTCCGAACTGAAAACGCTCATAAAAAATTATGTCGACGTACCTTCTTACACAGCGTTCAAAATATACAGTTGAGCGTGGATTCGCTTCAAAATGATTTGGCCAAATTACAGCAATTTCAATCGAAAAATGAAGATTTGGAAAAATTGAAACACGAAATCGAAGAACGAACTTCCGCAATCGAAAAAAATTTCTCTGAACTTCAAACTGTCGTGAAGGATATTGATGTAGAACGCTTGCACGTCGTTGTTTCCAAATTACAAGAAGAATTCACCGGCACGTTGGAAGAAATTAAATCCAAATTACAGACTTTGGAAGATACAATGACGAACCTACCATCGTCAGACGAACTGCAGGTCATCGGCAAAAGTGTTGCGAACATAAAAATTCAATTGGAGGCTTATCAAGATTTCGAACACATTCAAACCACCATCGCTACGCTTCAGGCGTCTCTGGAGTTGATCAACGAAGAAATTAAAAATATTCACGCTGAAGCGAACGCGTTAACGAGCATTCAAGACACGTTAAGCACGGTTCAGCAGAAGATCGAATATTTAGAAAATTTGAGCGTCGAATCCAATCTTGCTCATTTTCATCACGTGCTGGACAACATACAGGGTGACTTGGAATCGTTACAGACGAGCGTACCTTCGAGCGAAGATTTGGAAAAATTGAAAACGGCGGTGACGGCACTATCCGAATCGAGCGACATCAAAAGTTCGTTAAGCGATCTCGAGAGTAGGGTGGCCAATCTCCCCACCTCCAAAGAATTACACGTTTTGAAAAGGAGCATATCACGTATGCTGAAACGACTAGAAACGGAAACGGCGAACGTGGAACAGATTCGAGACGAACTTGCTTCGCTGGTGTCGACGCTGCCCACTTCGCAGAGCGTCGCCGACCTTCACACGCAGTTTACAGAGATGCGAAGCATCGTGAACGATCTTACCGAGAAAAGTTCCAAATTGAATCAAGTCGAGAACCTTCAGAGTATCGTCGTCAACATCAGAGATCAAGTTGGAGTGCTGGAATCCACGCAGGAATCGACGCTGGCCTCTTTCGGTGCCAAGTTACAAGAACTTAACGAAAACTACAAGCAGTTGAACGTGGAAGTGAAAATCAAACCTTCATTTTCTACAGTAACGGATACTATAGTCGAGCATTTGTTGCCCGTACAAAATACACTGGGACAGCTTCACAGCAACCTCGTTAGCGTCGATACTAAATTCGCTAAACTGCATTCTCTGCAAGCCATCGAAATCAACAGCGTACCCAATCAACAGAGAATCTCCACGTTCGTCGAAGGTAGCAAACTGTACATGTTGCATCCTTATCATCCGTACTACAAGTTTCTCCTCGATGGTACAATTCAGATAAACGAATTTTCGTACTGGTCTCACGGCAGAAAAGCTAGCGTTCCCACCATGACCTTAATATCGAATCGTGGTGTCCAGAAAGCAGGAAATATTCCTCTGGCACGTTGGAACGAAACGCGCAACGTATATGAAATACACGAAGACGAAGATCTTACCGTTTTTGACGTGAGTGCCGGCGATAAGTTGATCGTTCAAAACACAGGTGAGGTGCCACCCTCTTTGAATCCCATCACGCTGGTGCTTCTCTTCAAACGTAATCTCTAAAAAATGTCTAGGCAAGCCATCGTCCAAGAATTGCATAAACCTGCACGCCGCAACTACGAACGTTTGGCGGTGGTGACTAAGGGAATCGACGACCTCTGGCAAAGTGACCTCGTGGAGATGAGCAGCGGCAATCTAAAAAACGTACATAAATTGAACAAGGGCAACAAGTACCTCCTCACAGTCATAGACACGTTTTCGAAATTCGCATGGGCTCTACCTTTGAAGGCGAAAACGGGGATGTGCGTCACGGAAGCATTCAAGACAATTTTTCGCGAAAGCGGCGGCAGACGACCGCGGTTTTTGCAAACAGACAACGGTAAAGAATTTTACAATGCGGTATTCCAAAAGTTTATTCAAAAACATGACATTCGACATTATTCGACTTTCAGTCACATCAAAGCCAGCATCGTGGAAAGATTTAATCGAACCTTGAAAACACACATGTGGAAACGATTCACGCTTCGGGGAAATTACAAATGGGTCGACATACTGCCGGAACTCGTCGACACCTATAATGATACGGTACACAGAACGATAGGCATGAAGCCAGCTGACGTTACGAAATCTGACGAGCAGCGTTTAATTTCTACAGTTTACTGTCCAAAGTACACTCCCACGACTAGCAAGAAATCAAAATTCAAAATTGGAGACCAGGTGAGGATCAGCAAATTGAAGCGAACGTTCGACAGGGGATTCACACGAAACTGGAGCACGGAACTTTTTACGGTGGCTCGAGTTCTACCAGGCAACCGTCACACGTATATAATAAAAGATAGTAGCGGCGAGATTTTGAAAGGAAGATTTTACGAAGAGGAACTCTCTAAAACTAAATATCCCGACACGTACCTCATCGAGAAAGTTTTGCGTAGGAAAGGTGACAAACTTTTGGTGAAATGGCTGGGAATTCCGGAAAAGAGTTGGATCGACGCGAACGAAGTGATCTTGTGAGTACGTGGAACGTGGTGAAGCGTCTACCGGATTCGGAAAATCAAACGAAGAAAAGGAACGGTGAGTTGCTTCCCGACAGCATCCGCTGTCTAATCGTAGGTCCTTCTGAGTGTGGGAAAACGACACTACTCGTGGACAATTTTCTCCTCGCACCGAATTGGTTAGATTGGAAGAACAGGCACCTGTACGTGTTCTCGAAAAGTTTGGAGCAATCCAAATACCAGCAACTGATGAAACTGTACGATGGTTTGGACATTGCAACGTTCGCATCTGAAATAAAACCGCTCGACGATTGCCGTGAAAATTCAGTCGTTGTGTTCGACGACGTCATCCTGGAAAATCAAAATGAAATTCGCAACTTTTTCACGCAAGGTCGTCACAAAGGAATAGATTGCTTCTTCCTAGCTCAAACATTTTCCAAAATTCCAAAACAGTTAGTACGCGACAACGCTAATTTCATATGTTTGTTTCGTCAAGATCACACCAACCTCAAGCACGCGTACGATGACTACGTAGGCGGAGACATGAACTACAATCAATTCTCGGAATGCTGCTCCCACTGTTGGAACAGTGACGATTTCGGATTTGCGACGATCGACATGACGAGGAAACCCAACGATGGAAAATACAGAAACAAAATCAACGACTTTCTAAACGTTGCAACGTTGTGAGAAACGACGTGTATAAATAACGCTATGACGAAACGAAAAATCGAAGACGAAAATCTCAAGCTTCGCGATTACCTCGCGAAACGCTTCAAAGGTTGGAAATCCGAGAATCGCGGATTCTACGAAGAGAAGAAACGTCAAGATCAACCTGTGATTGATGCCATCAGCGATCTAGGTAAAGAAATTAAAGGCGTCACGGAACAAAATAAAAATTTGATCAACGAACTCGTACCACTTGCAGCTAAAAGTTACACCGTACCCACGCCCATTTCGAGCATTCCTTCGACGCCGTTCGAACTAAGAGACGTACCGCCAGGACGTCGAGCCATAAGCAGCACGTCGTCGTCTTTGGATAAGATCGAGTTGGGGCCTTTGGCACGAGACTACCTAAGTACGGGGAAATTCGACAAGGATGAAGTGTTCGGATTGTATCCAAGTATGGAAACCAATGAAGGCGGCGGTGTGGTATGGAAGATTGGGAAATCGAAAGTCACCTTCGAAGGCAACGACATTAAAGTCAATTTAGGCGATAAGAATAGCTGGAACAGGTATCCGGGTACGGTGGGACTGTGGGAACTCGTTGCCAAAAAGCAGCCGAAAGATTACACTGACGAAGATTACCAGAGTTACAAGGAAATTCTGATCATGACGGATGCCTTGTACCAGAACAACGACGCTACGCAGAATAGGGTGAAATCGAGCAGCGGCGAAAAATACAGAAATCTCATCAAGCCGATATGGAACCAGGTCAAAACAGGCAGCGGCGTCAAACTCTACAACACCCTGCCCAAAGAGTTTGTGTGGGTGGACGACGTGCGCAAGCTCATAGACAGGTTGTTGGTTATTGCAGGAGAGGAGAATGCAGGCAATCGTAATTTCTACAACGAGAAGGTTGGCATCGTGGACATGATCAGCACAAAACTTTCCAACTTCATCGTGAACGACGACAAGGGCATAGGTTACCTCATTAAAATTATCAACACGCTGCCTCCGAGATTCTGGAACGTTGCCGAAGGAAAAGGACTCGTGAACGACATCATCAACAAGTTACCTTTCGAGATGCATTTACCCGGCTACCAGTACTGCGGACCGGGTACCAAACTCGAGAAAAGATTGGAGAGAGGAGACAAGGGTGTAAATCCGTTGGACGCCGCATGCAAAGATCACGACATCGCCTACAACACCACTCGCACCGATCTGGATGCACGTCACGAAGCAGACAGAAAGTTAGAGCACGCAGCTTTCGAAAGATTCGTTAGCAGAGACGCTTCGCTGGGAGAAAGAGTTGCAGCACTGGGCACCACCATAGCCATGAACACAAAACAAAAACTTGGGTGGGGTATATAAATAACATACAGTAAAAAAAAAACATCATGTCTGGTATAACCAACTTGCCACACGAACTGCTGTGTAAAATATTCAAACATGCAGTAAACGGAGATTGTGAGGATATAAGAAAACTTTTGATCATAGCGAGATCAACGCCGGAATTTCGCATCCCTTGTGAAATGGCTGTCAAGGATTATCTTCGGGAAATTAGCGGCATGAGATGCGACGATCTCGACACTCTTTTTTCAGCCGCAGGGGAAAAATTAAACAATAGGTTAGATGAACTGCATGAGGCGAGGCAGGGGAGAAGACGATTCACAGATGATTGGCATAAGTCGAAACAAGAGACGGAAGATATCATCACGCACATCATCGCATTTTCCGAAGCACAAACTTTCTTCCTCTAACACACACAAAAAAATCTTCGATACAAAAATCTCGTGAAAAAAAAATATATATAAAATAACACACATCGTGAAAAAAAAATAATCTTCAGTGTATATATAAATAACACACATTGTGAAAAAAATTAAATTTCTCTAACACACACACTGAAAATTTCTCTTCAATATGACGACTGAAAAAATGAGTGACCTCCAAGCATTAAAACAAATGCTAAATTTGTCAGTAGAGTATGTAAAAATTCGGGAATTGGAAGTGGACAAACCTTACACGATAACTTCCGGCTCAATTGTTTCTACCCAGTATGGTCCCAAGGCGCGTCTGTTGCTCAACGCACAATACAGTCTATTTTTACCAGATCGATACGCTGACATGTTATCCGACGAGAAGCTAGCTATTTTAATCGAGAACAAAACTCAAATCGTGTACAAGGGTACAAAGGAACTTCTTGGTAAGAAAACAAAGCACGTAATAGAATTTGTGTAACAACTCTGCGCGAAGTATATCCTTGAAAAAAATTACACGGACCAAAAAAATCTCAGAATATTTATATATAAATAACATACCGAAAAAATTACACAAAACAAAAAAATCTCAGAACATATATATAAATAACATACCGTGAAGATAACATATAGAGCATCAACATGAAGCCCAAGGGTGTCGTGTACCAGATACCTTACTCCAATCTGAAAAATCTAGGTGCCCTCGATGGGTTACTCACCAAGAAACAACGCGAGAAGAAACGTTCTTGCTTGACGAAAGGACACGGAATGAAATTACTTCTCAGCACACCTCAATTGAGACGCTTGCAGCGTTCGCGGAAACAGCAAAAAATCGGAGGTTTCATATTCAGCATCCCAGCCATCCTGGCGGCATTGGGGGCCGTTGGAAGTTTGGCCGGCGGAAGCGCCGCCATCGCGAAAACCGTCATCGACTCGAAGAAGAACAAGGCGGAACTGGAAGAACAAAAACGTCACAACCTGGCTATGGAGAAGAAGGGGAAAGGTATAACCAAAAAGCAAAAAAGCAACCTCGATGCTTTGAAGAAATATAAAAAAAAGAAGAAGCCCTGTCCAACTTCGATATTGAATCTCTGATCGAACTGTTGGGAATAAGAAACTTCAGGGGTGTTTTCATGTCCGATTCTCTACCCTCTGCTGTGAAGAAAAAGGAGTATGGCGTGGTCAACCTTGACAGTTACAAAAATCCTGGTACACATTGGGTATGCTACCTCAAAATTGACGATAACAATGCATTTGTTTTCGATTCGTTCGGTGGCACACCACCTGCCAGGTTGGTGAAGTATCTCAGTGTTGCCAACCTCTACTACAATGACAAACGCATCCAGGGTTTCACCGATGTTAACTGCGGCCACCTATGCCTTTCTGTTCTCGCATACATGTCTAAAATAAATAACCCGTCGGTGGAACATTTTCAGAAAGCATTGTGGAATCTTAAACACGATGGGCGTGTTCCATCTCACGAGCGAATCTTCGATCCTGAAACTCACGCTGCACGACGACATCGTCTATCCTAAATCCGTAGCTCTGCGTGCATTCTACAGCATGTACCTCATACCTAACGTCACGCAGCACAACAACAAAATTAGCGTCGGAAGCGAACACATCGTCGTCACGCCAGGTCAATACAATCTTTCCACTTTGCAAGCTCAATTACCCAAAGGCACGTACCTTTCTCAAAATTCAGTCACGCACAGAGTGGAAATCCTATCCGCGACGGAGACCGTGGACCTGGGCACCATGGGAGAACTTTTAGGTTTCGAGAACGACACCAAACTCGAAGCTGGCATCAAGCACACGGCAACCAACATTCCTAAATTTCTGGCCATAGAGACTCTGAACGTTCACTGTAACGTAGCGGAAGGAATGATCACTAAATCTTCGGACGGGGGGTTGCTGGGAAGTCACAAGCAGACGGGGATCATAGCCACGTTCAAACCCAATTCCGAATTCATGGAACCGATCATCTACACGCCCTCTTCGCCGATCTATTTTCCAGTATGCCGCAACCGCATAGACGACATAGAGTTGGTAGTGACGAACGAGAAAGACGAGGTGGTGGATTTCGCAGGTGCCACTACGACGGCCATCGTGGAGATCAACGTATAGTAAATAACACGCATAGTGAAAATGGAACAAATCGAAAGTTACGAATTGCAATCTTTCCCTCCGAACCGTCGCACGTTCGCCAATCTCAACGAAGCAAACAGGGAGATCGAATACGACGTGGACGTAGGCGACGGGTTCGTTCATCCTCACAGAGCAGACCTCTATCTTCAATTCGACGTGGTGAAGAAAGAAAGCGGAGACGCATTTCCACCTAATGCAAATTTGAAACTCGTGGACAACTTCGTGCCTCACCTGTTCTCGCAGGTGGAGGTGCGGAAACACAACACCGTCATCGACAGAATAGATTATCCAGGCATCACGTCGACGGCAGTGGGAACATTGAAATTATCCAAAACAGACGCGGCATACTATCAAGCGGGAGGATTCGAAGCGGGAACAAAAATATCGACGAGAAGTCACACGGTGCTCTTTCCCATGCGTCTGCTGCCGGGATTCTTCTCCGACTACAAAGAGATCATGTGGAAGGGAGGATTGCGCGTCACGTTTCGAAGAGCGGCCAACGACAACGACGCACTGATGCGATACACCAACTTGAACGCCGACGGCACGCCGATAGCCAACACATTACCCGAAGCAGCTAAGTGCGTCATACGGAGCATGGAATTGAGAATGCCGATCGTGGAATACGAGACGAACTACGCCCTCAAGTACAAAGCGGAGATCTTGAAGAGTCCGCAGGTGCCGATTCACTTTCACGGTTACCAGTGCGTACAGAAGTTGGCGTCGGGAAGTCACATGGAATTCGACGTGACGACTCAGTTCAACAACATACAGTTCGACATGCCAGATTTCGTCGTAGTGCTCTTTCAAACCGGTCGCGATAACAACCAGGAAAAAGATTCCAGTAAGTTCGACGACTGCAAGATCAAGAACGTTTATCTCAAGAATGGTAGGAACGAAGTGTTCCCGCGCGAGAATTACAACCTCGACATGACCAAAGACGATTACCTCAAACTTTACGAAGCTTACACGGCTTACAAGCGCGTGACCGAGGGAAACGTGGACATGTACTACACGCCCAGCGAATTCAAAATCCGCAGGCCGATGTTCGTCATCAACACGACGAAGAGGAGGCAGGTGGTGGTCAACGATCGCACCAACATCAAGATCGTCTGCGAGTTCCACGAAGCCTTGCCCGATGACACCGTGTGCAGCGTCATCCTGATTGCAGAGAAGTCTTTCGCCTACGACGTGAAGAACGAGAGGGTCACAGAGCAGTTTTAACAGGTTTAACATCTTTTTCTTGCACAATCAGTTACAATAAAAATTTTGTGCTAGCACAATAATAATACGAATTTCTCTAGTTCAGATCAGTTACAATGTCAATTTCACTAATTACACAGGGCCGCATGGGTTCTGTTGTTTTTATAATTTTGGGTGTTTTACATGCATTTGAACTTGCTGATGCTGAAACTGGCATTAGTTTTCTCACATCACGCAAGAATTTTTTACAATTCACGATTTTTATATGTGGGTTGTGGTATGCACGTTTCAGTGCAATTGAAGTGATTGTCGCTAGATGTCACTGGTACGTTTCAAAATTATTCAACAAGTAATAAAGACGAACAAGCTTTAAATACAGAGAAGTTTTGTTTTATTTAAATTAATTAATATGTTTCTTGCCTAAATTCTGAAATAATACTATGTAAAACATTGATATATCATTTGAAATTAATTTTATATGTAACTCTCAAAAGTCCTCATTTGCATGGTGTGGCCATGGCATCTCGTGGTTGTCTGAATAGCCCAGATATGTTTTGCTACATCTGCGGTGAATTTGTTCCCCAGGTACAGAGACAGGAAATTATAGATTTTGTGAGAAGAGCATATTACTCATACTTTAAAATGAAACTAGGAGATCAAGATAAATCGTGAGCCCCACACAAGGTATGTAGATCATGTGTGGAATCTTTGCGAAATTGTAGCAAGGAAAAGCGGCCATCTATGCCGTTTGCAATACCCAGGGTGTAGAGGCAGCCTCAGGATCACAGCAATGATCGTTACTTCTGTTCCTGTGAAATTATAGGTCGAAATATTAGAAACAAGAAGAGGATAGTGTATCCCAATATTACCTCTGCAATGAGACCTGTGTTGCACGGTCCAGACTTGCCTGTACCGACACCTCCATCAAGTTTTGAGTGTGTAAGTGATCCTGGTTCACTAAGTGATTCAGTGGAAGGAAGTGAAATGGAAGATGACATTTATGACCCCCCTCACGGATCTCGTGACCCTATACCGTTCACTCAAAGCGAACTCAATGATTTAGTTAGAGACCTAAATTTATCTAAAGAATCAGCTGAGCTTCTTGGTTCCAGACTTAACGAAAATAACTTGCTGGCTCGTGGAACAACATTTTCCTGGTACAGACACCGAGAAAAAGTTTGTGCCTTATTTCTCGAAAAAAATATTCTCTCGTGTTTTGTTGTGATGTGTCTGGTTTGCTGACTAAATTTTCCTTGTCTTTGAACTGATTGGAGGCTATTTAATGACCCGAATAAAGCAAGTTTAAAATTTTGTTCTGTTACATAATGGAATATGTAAGATTGCTCATTCTGTGTCACTAAAAGAAACCTACAGCAATATGCAACTTGTTCTTAATACAATTAAATATGAGGACCATAGTTGGTTGGTGTGTGGTGACCTTAAAGTTTTGAGCATTTTACTTGGACTACAATGTGGATATACGAAAATGCCATGTTACATCTGTGAGTGGGATAGTAGGGCACGATATTACCACTGGGAAAGAAAAGAATGGCCAATACGGAAAACGTTGAACCCGGGTTCAAAGAACATCGTACAACAACATTTAGTCAGTCCTGAGAAAGTTGTACTTCCTCCTCTTCATATCAAATTAAAGCTGATTAAACAATTTGTGAAGGCACTTAACAAGGAAGGACAATGTTTCCAGTTCATATGCAACAAATTTCCATCCCTGTCGTACGGCAAAGTGAAAGAAGGTGTTTTTGTTGGACCAGACATTAGGAAATTAATGAATGATAAAGACTTCGAGGAAACAATGACTGTAGACGAAAGAGATGCTTGGATAGCATTTAAAAGTGTAGTGTTGAACTTCTTGGGGAACCACTCAAGTCCTGATTACAGAGAAGTTGTTGAGAATATGTTACTTAAATTTCAAGAGCTGGGTTGCACCATGGATCTCAAATTACATTTTTTGCATTCACACCTTGATAACTTTCCACAAAATCTCGGTGAATTAAGTGAGGATCAAGGCGAACGGTTCCATCAGGACATGAGGGATATGGAGAAAAGGTATCAAGGACATTGGAGTGTTAGCATGATGGCTGACTACTGTTGGGCATTGTACAGAGAAACGCCAGAAGAAAATCACAAGAAAGTTAGGAAAGCTTACAGAAGAAAGCGTGCTAAACACAACTGAAAAATAAGTATTGTGTAATGATTTTCTTGTGTGTATATTATATACTGCTATATGTCGTTTTCTATATTATATGGGTCTTTTGTGTCTGTCTATATTCATTTTAAAATAAACATGTTGATGCATTTAGTGTGATAAGCTACTTATTCTGATTGAAGAAAAGAAAAATTATAATAAAACAGTATGCAATATTGGGCAAAGCCCAAATTTTGAAATTTGATTTGTAAGAAAACCTTGCGTGATAGAGAAAAACTAATTTCATATTCGTGATCAGCATGGCACAAGTAATAAAGTTGACCTATTAAACAAAAAACAACATTAAATTGAATTTAATTTGCGGCCCTGTGTTATCAGTTACAATATCTTTTTTTCATCAGTTTTTTGCACTATAGCACGAGACAATCAGAATTTGCACAAAATTTTGTTGTTTTTACATGAGAAAATTAACAATAAAAATTTTTTTTTTTTATCGTTTCAGATGCTGTCGAACATCAAGCACAAACACACACTAGAAAAAAAAAGCATGCAACTTTAGTTTTTATAACACACATTCTCCATCTTCATCAAGAAAATATTATAATAAACATATCTCACAATAAAACTCTATATCCAAAAATATTACAACATCAAATAACACTAGAGTCGTTAGTACACGTTGCATGCATTACGGAGGTCCTCTGTAGAGTTTCATGGAAGTTTGAGAGAAAAAAAAACACATGAAAACTTTACAGAGGTGTGGTTATCCATAACCACAGCCGTTAGAACCTTTTTGGGTTGAGCACCACGCACCCTGGCGAGGTTAGAGGCTAGGAATTCTAAAAAAATAAAAAAAATTATTTGTTTGTTTGCTTGAGTCACAATACAGAAATAAAAAAGAGGCGCCAGCACGCGCGTGCGTGTGGCACATCGTTCCCGAGAGAGGTTTACAAAGGTATACAAACATTAGTGTCCCCCGGGACTTGGAAGATTACGATAAAGTGCATTCGTACTTCAGAAATGAGAAAAAGCATTATTTACTCATCACGCTGTGTCAGCGCAACAAATAAATACGCGAAACGTAATCTGCCGATAGGCGCGCGCGCGTGTGTGTGGCACATCGTTCCCGAGAGAGGTTTACAAAAGTCACGATATACATTGGTGTCCCCGGGACTTGGAAATAAAATATCATATGGTAGAATATTCTTGGGGTGAGTTGGCAACACTGAACCGCAATTGATGGCAGAGAACCGGGTTGATTACACTAGTCAGTGTTGCCAACTTCCATTTGTAGGTTAGCTTCGTCTGTAAAATATCACATGGTGGAATATTCTTGGGGTGAGTTGGCAACACTGATCGCCAATTGATGGCGCTCAACTGAGCTGATTACACTAATCAGTGTTGCTAACTCTTATTCGTAGGTTAGCTTCGCCTGTCAAATATCACATGGTGAAATATTCTTGAGGTGAGTTGGCAACACTAAACCGCAATTGACGTTGCTAGTGTTGCTAACTCCCATTCGTAGGTTAGCTTCGCTTGTAAAATATCACATGGTGAAATATTCTTGGGGTGAGTTGGCAACACTGATCGTCAATTGATGTTGGTGAACCCGGCTACCTCCACTAGTCAGTGTTGCCAACTCCCATTCGTAGGTTAGCTTCGCCTGTCAAATATCACATGGTGAAATATTCTTGAGGTGATTTGGCAGCACTGATCGCCAATTGATGTTGCCAGTATTGCCAACTCCCATTCGTAGGTTAGCTTCGCCTGTAAAATATCACATGGTGAAATATTCTTGAGGTGAGTTGGCAACACTGAACCGCAATTGATGTTGCCAGTGTTGCCAACTCCCATTTGTAGGTTAGCTTCGCTTGTAAAATATCACATGGTGAAATATTCTTGGGGTGAGTTGGCAACACTGCGAGAAAGCCTCAAGCGTTGCCAGCTCTTTGCTTGAGGTTAGGTTATACCCAAAAACAAAAACCTTGGTGATTTTTTCGAGTGAGGAGCTGGCAACACTGCGAAAATAAAAAGTAGGTCAAAGTACCCTTCCAGAACGCAGCATTCCACCTACTACTAAAGTTAGCTTCGCCTGTAAAATATCACATGGTGAAATATTCTTGAGGTGATTTGGTAACACTGATCGCCAATTGATGTTGCCAGTGTTGCCAACTCCCATTTGTAGGTTAGCTTCGCCTGTAAAATATCACATGGTGAAATATTCTTGGGGTGAGCTGGCAACACTGCGAGAAAATGAGGCTCATGCCTTACGAGAGAAATCCATTAAGGCGAGCCTCACCGAGCCTCATTTTCGGTTTCAGAACCCGGGACACTGCACTACTTACAAATAAGATAGAAAATATATTTCCTCAAAGTAATTTCTGCCGGCCCCCGTGGCGGAGTGGGTAGCACATCGCGTTACGACGCCAGGGGTCCCGGGTTCGAATCCTGGTCTGGGCGTGAATGTTTGTGTGTGGCCATTCATCAATTTCTTCATATCATCACTCATCCCCATCTTCGGAAATTAACCAAAATTGGCATAAAAAGTGAATTAAATGAAGCAAATCAATCAATCAAAGTATCTTCCTATGAATTAAGGACGCGCGTTTCGAACACTTTGCCAAACACAGGATGATAGATGCAAGCGAAGTTTAAATTATGTTACGTTTAGAACCATAATGCTAGGGTTGTTATCACTGAATGAGGAAACTCTCTATGCTTCCTGGGTGGTCATTTAACCAAGGAACCCCCTCCCTTCTACTACCCCTTGCCCATCCGCTGTAGGTGGAAGGAAGAGCTTTGGCTGGCAACTGGAGCAAGCGAGTGATAGCGAAGAGTAGCGAAACCTAAAGTCCGCTCGGCGAAAGAGTGGACTTGAGGAGACCCAGACTTTCCGCCTCCAGTAACAGCAGCGTTGCTACCGCTCGCTACACGTATATTTTTGTCCAGTCGTACACGACATCTCTTCCTGTCATCACGCCCTCTTCGCTCGCATTTCAGGGAATCGGAGACCCATTCGCTTGCTACTCTCGGGAGCCATTAGGCTTCGATTTTTTTTTTGGGGGGGGGGTTACCACCTGTTTCGAAAACGACTCTAAACCAAATATTTGGCAACGCAGAATACCACGACAATTTCACCTCACCACGGCAACTGGACAAAGCCGATTGGTCCAGCAGTTCACGTGACCCTCCCTGGCTTTCGACAGATATCACATATATACAGATGCTTCAAAATCAACGTCTGGAAAAACAGGAGCAGCATTTTACTGCGATAATTCTGCAGAATTCAATTTTTTTTCCTTTTCCATCGTATCTGTCCATTTACACTGCAGAAGTCGCGATACGACAGGCATTGCTTTATGTACAAGAGAAGAATTTGAATTCAGTTCTAATTGCAACCGATTCAGCCTCTGTGTAAAATTCTTTACACTTTGCATCATCATGTCATACGGTATGGTACATTGTTAACATAAGAATACTCACACTGAAATTAACGAGATTTGGATATGATATCAACATTATTTGGACACTTGGACATTCTTTAATAGAAGGGAACAATATAGCAGATACTTTGGCAAAATATGCAGCGAATCAAATAATCCAACGGCCGCTTTCAATAAAGATTCCGTCCGTAGTTTTGGAATCACACACTAGAAAAATACTATTTACTGACTGGCAAAACTTGTGGACAAATACGGGCACTCAATGCGGTAAGGCCTACTATTCTATACAAGAAAGAATTCCAAAGGAATGTTGGTTTAAACAGATTCAACTCTCCCGGAGTTCCCTCACAACTATAATGCGCTGCAGGTTAAATCACACTATCCGCAGCTCACCTTTACAAGAAGGATTTAGTGACTTCACCAGTTTGCAATGAATATACTGCAACTCCGAACCACACTATATTTCAATGCAAACTTTATGAAACTTACAGAGAACCATTTTTGCAGGAATTGTACAGGAGTGGACATCAAGCACCACTGACACTGCCTTGTTTACTGACTTCACCTTCATCCTCGGTAATCTATATTCTTACAAAATATCTTAATAAGTCGAATATAATTCTGTAAAAGTGTAATGAAATTTGGTAACTGTTTATTATGAAAGGAATAGTTGTGAGTAAATATTATGTTCATACATGTATATAATACCAATCTATAAATTGTTAACTGGTGCATGGATTTTGTCCACAACCAATAAATATTTTATATATATATATATATAAAGTCCATTCTTTGGCCGGAACCACTTTAGTCAAATGTACGCACATCGCGCTCATAATTTTATAACGCGCATCAAACTCATAAAATAGTAGAAAACTGTAAGAAGTTCCTCACTTCCTACATGAAGGAATCGCTCCTGCCACCACGAATTTTAATATTTTTCCACTCCTCTTCATAGTCACGATTAAGTTACGAGTGAACTCGGTCGTCGAGCTTTTCATTTCGCCATCAAAGTTTGCGGATTCGAATCTCGGCCTGGGCATGGGTATGCCTTAAAAGGTCCCTTCGTCAATTTAATTTAATCATCACTCATCCTCATCGTCGTAATTGGCCAAAGGTGGCAGAAAAGCGACGGCAAATAACAAATACTTACGACTTACCATTAAGGCAAGAAGTAGAAAGCAACGTAAACAGACTAGAAAGTAGAATTTGTATAACGTCGTTACAATAGCCCCTTTCGAATCCTCCTTTGGTCACCCCTGCACACACAAACACACACTTACGCATATACATGTAGCTGTAAACACTTACCTCGTAAAGATGTCGCCACTACTTCAAATCAGCACGTCGAATGTTTCTTCCACAGCGTGAAGTTCAAAACACAATCTTTCGGTCAAAACACACTGGACTTATTTCACTTTTCAAACCTTCTTATAGATCACGAATGTGTTCACATAGTTTATCGAGAAAAATGTCTAAATTACACTTGTACTTACCTGTGTTATAACCACATTTCTCAACACTAAATAACACAGCACATAGAAGAAACAACTTGCAGACACGACACCCTTGCGAACGCTATCAAACAGTGAGTGCTTCGTATTATTTAGTAGAGGGCAGGGTCGTCGCATTCAGACGTTACTGGCCGGGTCTCCCTTATCGCACAACGCGATACCAACCCTTCGTTCTGACGTCATGTAAGGAATACCTACATTGTTAGGTTACGTTTCTTACGTTTGATTCCAGAGTAAACAGAAGATATCCATGCGTTAGCTGGGCTCTACTTATCGGACACCCAAGGACGTATATAGAAGGGGTCCAGTCAGAACCCCCCCCCCCCTTTCCAAGAGTTACCAAGTACTAAAATTTAAAATTGGAAATATACTTCTGTAGTATTTCTTGTATACATCTATCCGTCGAACTTATTGGAAGCCAAGGATTAGTGGTGGCGATTAGGGGAAACGAGGGGGGCGGTTGCCCCCACTTTTCGACACTTTTACCTCAGCACTATGTTAAACATTATCTATCAACAAAGGGAAATATACTGTATTTGCCACCCCCCGGTATTGGCACCTTCCCCCCCCCCCCACGGTTTTGGAACCCAATCGCTGTCACTGCCAAGGACTATATATTGGGATAACATAACAATGAAGGACATATTTTATATATATCTATTCTTATACCGTATTTTTACCTATTCATGTAATGATAACAGTAAAATATTAATTAATTTACATATTTTAATTATGTTATTATAATTTATCATAATATAATTATTATAATTTAAACATGAGACTAGTTTCGGACACCCTCCCCCGAAATACATTTCTAGATACGTGACTGCGAACACCGTATTGAATACCGTCAGCTACTGACGTCACTATAAAAAATATATTTTTGATCAAGCAACGATAAACAGCGGTACATTATGCTAAGAGAACTAGTAGGCCTAACAAGCAAGGCAGTCCGCGCTGACGTCAGTAGACGACGGTGTTCAATGCGATGTACGATAGGTGAGACTTCCATTAGCTGAGCCTGAACTTTATATGAGAGAAAAGGCGAGCGTAATCAGAATGCACATACAGTGGGATCCTTGAGTGTTACCGTGCAAATTGACCATGCCTATTTTCATTATTTTTTCTCTTACATCCTATGTGTTTTTAAGCGATGGATATTTATGTATGCTGGTGCAGAAGTTGTCAACAGTTTGTTTAGAGCTTTCTTTTAATTCTTGAAGCTCTTATTGGGTCAAATAAAGTAGACGAACATGGTGATGGATAATTTGCACGGTAATACTTATAGACCGCACTGTACAATTCACTTGCGAGAAATTACTGAATGACACTTAGTGGTTTCTTACTGAAATATGGGAAGATGTGGTTGCACCGTATCTGTTAAGTGTGGATAATGTTTGAATTGTATTATACCATAATTGATTCAACATTCAATTGTTTGAAAAGTTCTTTATATGTGAAATGTAATGTCAGACAACTTGAAATAGGAGTGTAAGTTTGCTACGGTGAATTCTCGTTGTTCATAGAAAAACCTATGTACGCACCTGTCTACATACATGATAGTAGAGTTAGATTATTTCCGTAACATCTTTGGCTGTTATGCATTTGAAGCTTCGGAACGAGTCGCAACTCTCGAAGCAGCCAATTAAGCAAGCGAGCCGCTGACGACATCTCAACCCAGAACCTATCGCTAAGCCCCATGCTCAGGCTCTACACGCCCACTAGGCTCGCTAGACAGACTTGCGCAGTCCGCTGGAGATGTTGCGAAAGTAATTCGACTTTACCTAGTGACATTTTTGATATTTTGATTTTCTGTTGTATGCCAGCTGCACTTTTCAATATTTTATATTTTTTCTTTAGGTTATTTTACGTCATATTTCTGCCTCTCTGGTAAATCGCGGGGATGAGGATGAATGAAGTTTGTGTTTGGCTATCCTACGTCGCTCTTCTGTCAGTTTGGTTAATCGCGACAGTGACGGTGAATGGTGATTTCAACTGCGGAACAGGAAAATATGAACCTCCCTCGGATTACAATATTTTATATTTTTACGTTATTATTTTATACTTAAATAATTAAATATGTATTTACATATACATTTTTATTACATATAAATCCGACCCCTGATTATAACAAACAAATTGCTCAACATACAAAGAAATGAGAGCTGGAACAAATTTCGAAATGCAACGAAATGAAAGAAGACAATACTATAAGCAAGTTTCACAGTCAAAAACGCATTTAGAGGGTTGGTCCAGACTCCTTCCCCCGAAAGATTTACCAAGTCGAAAATTTCAGAAGCGAAATACTTATTTACTGTTGTATAATATGAAGCTTATCTCTTTCCGCAGATTTGTATGTGACTAAGGATTCGATTCTGATTACACTGCCTTGCGTTGACAGCACCTTGAATATTTATGCGAAGAATGGGTTCCATGAGTATTATACAAATTGTCCATTACCATGTAGGTGCACTTTATTTGACCCAATAAGAGCTTCAAGAATTAAAAGAAAACTCAAAACAAGCTGTTGACAACTTCTGCACCAGTATACATAAAAATCCATCGCTTAAAAACACTTAGGAAGTGAGAGAAAAATTAATTAAAATAGTCATGGACAATTTGCCGAGCAATACACATGGATTCCACTGCTGCTATTAATACGCATAAAAATAATGATCAGGAACTCAACTTTCATCAACCTTTTGGCATTCAATAAATACTCCAGCTAATAAAAACACTTTAATATCTTTGGTAGGTGAGATATTTTTATATAAATTCTAGTGATCATAACTGGGCATAAGCTATATAAAGATTGCGTGTTGTTTTATTTCTATAACCTTTTTATCTGTTCATATAATAATAACAATAATTATTATTATTTGACATTTTAGTCCTATTAACCTATTAATCACAAATGTTATTGTTATTATTACACGAGACACACTTTGTTAGGACCCCTCCCGAAATATATTTACAGATATGTGCCTGTCCACAGTGCTCTTCTGTAATTTCGAAGGTACTGATTGATAGATTGGGTTTATTTATTTCGATTTCTGCCACTTTTGGCTAATCCCGAAGATAAATAAAAATATAGGTAGGCAGTAACATCTCCCATTTACGTATCAAAGACAATGTCAGGCATATGTCCACCCTTACTGAGTCTGCATGCATTTATACGCTCCAGAAAATTATTGATAACCCTCTCGCAGATGTCTGTCCCGATGCCTCCAATCACCCGTATGATTTCCGCCTTCAGTTCCCAAGAGGGTTCGTGGTTTGTTGGCGTACACCTGTGATTTCACAAACCCCCTTAAGAAGAAATCACAGGGTGTAAGATCACACTCCACCTGCCAAAACCCACACCACACAGTCGTTCTCAGAGGATGGATGGATTTCACGCTCCTGGATTATTCGAGGATTTTCGGAAGGAAACCACAACAAAGGAGTCAAAACAATTGAGGCTACATTAATCGGCATGGCAACAGATGCCAACATTGGTAAAGACAGGTCTACCAACCTCGAAACAAAACAATAGCACTCGATTCAGATTTGGCGTCCTATACAGAACACCCTTAGGCACAAACTCGTCGAAAACAATCGAAAATTGCAAACGTGATATAAGAAATTAACTGTAATAAAAATTAGATACAAACTTGTGTGGATTACAACATACAGGCAATTTCTGAAACTGCGCATGGAAAACTACCAGCACTCTTGCACCTAATTATAATTAGCACTCACAACACACACCAATCAATCATTATTATTTTGGGTGTTCAACTTTGAATAAGATTTGCCCATGAAGTAAAAGAACCAAATATTATACAATTATTATTGATTTACCTTGCCCATGTTCACAAACTGCTAATTTCTGGTAGTAGAGTGTTAATTTATAAATATTACCTTCAAAACGTAATGCAAAGTTAACTACAGGGTGGATCAAAAAGTCACTTAACACCCTCGGTACAAGGCCACTGCAGCGCGCAACATGGAAATGGTGATGAACAATCCTTATCAGGCCAAGGGGGAACCACATTGACGCAACCCGCGTGGTCGGCGGCCATCTTGATGTCCGCCATCTTGAATTCAACTTCAGAATTTTAAATGGGAAGGGGATGATATGATCTATCAAATCAGGTTAAATTTCACGAGAAATGCAATGGTGAAGGTGTTTTCGACGTATCTTTAATCAGTAAAAAGTTATAACTGAATTTTTGTACCAATTTGTTCCTTTTCGAGGTGTTAGAAAAATGCCTTAGAATTTGTTTAGCGCATCGGTAATGCATCGAGATCAAAGTGATGTCTAGGGAGAGAAGTTCGCATGCCATTGGACACGATTTTAATCGGATACATCCACGAAGAGCTGCGCATTATGAATGGTTGTCGCGAACAATTTACAGTGTGATGCTTCCATTGAATTAAAAATCCTTCACAGTGACAAGGCTAATGTTTATGTTCATTAGGAAGTTCATAAACAGAATATGCGACCCTTGTCATCTGATAACTAACTTTGGACAGAAACTGCTTCACAACGTTCCCATAGTGTTCTGGTGTTCCTCCCTATTGAAAAAAACTCTGTAAAAGTACCTTCTTCCATAAACAAGGATTAAAAAGCCTGTTTATTTAACAAATCCAAGTAGCCCTAAGCATTTAAGGTTCCGTTGATGGAAAATTGACTAACCAATCGTGTTCCACACAGCACACTACACCATTAACGTACCAGCACTAACCATTGAGCTTTGTTCTGTCGAAAATGGGTTATCAGATAAAAAGCATCGAATATTCTATTTATGAACTTACTTATGAACATAAACATTAGCCTTGTCACTGTGAAGGGCTTTTCATTTAATGGAAGCGTCACACTGTAATTGTTCGCGACAACCATTCATAATGCACAGCTCTTCATGGCTGTATCCGATTAAAATATTGTGCAATGGCATGCGAGCTTCTCGCCCTAGACGTCACTTTGATCTCGATGCATTACCGATGCGCTAAACAAATTCTAAGGCATTTTTCTAACACCTCGAAAAGGAGCAAATTGGTACAACAATTCAGTCATAACCTTTTACTGGTTAAAGATACATCGAAAAAACCTTCACCATTGCATTTCTCGTGAAATTGTAGTCTGATTTGATATATCATATCAGCCCCTTCCCATTTAAAATTCTGAAGTTGAATTCAAGATGGCGGACATCAAGATGGCCGCCGACCATGCGGGTGGCGTCAATGTGGTTCCCCCTTGGCCTGGCAACAATTGTTCATCACCATTTCCATGTTGCGCGCTGCAGCGGCCTTGTACCGAGGGTGTTAAGTGACTTTTTGAGCCACCCTGTATGTACCAAGTAAATTCTCCACTATCTACAGATTCATATTTTCAAGCAGTGGGTTGGTCTACTATCGATCTTGAAACAAAAGTTCCTGGGTTCGAATTCCGGACTGGCCATTCTTTGGGAATGCCCTTTCATCAATTTCATCTAATCATCCTCATCGTCGCGATTTCCAAAATGTGGCATAATAGCGACTACAAGGAACAAAAGTATAAAATACATATTTTCAATCATCAGCAGAAAAAAGGTATATGCAAGGTGGGACCATTTAACATCTTTCAGCGTCTTGGAAATGAATGACGTAAGTTGGTGTAGTTCTTTGCAAAATTTCACAAAACGACAGTTGCTGAGTGCATTTAAGGCTTTTCAAGGAAAATTCACCGTCTTGTAAAGCATATATGTGTGTGTAGAAATAATAATAAAATTACAGTACTATTCTTCTTCAGAAAATAAATATCCAAGACGTGACGTCACAAACCGTAATCGTTGCATATTCTTAACGGGCCCATCTGTATGAATCTCAACTTTCAAGATGAAGATCTGGTATCTGACCGAATCAAAGATGTTACATCCTGCAATACATGTCTCTTTCTAATTTAGGTCTTAAATTTGATGCTCTTTTGTTTAGGCTTGTAATGATTAGATGACGTCATAATTCTTTCGTTTCAGATTTATGAAACAGGTTCATTAGACTTCTTTATAGTTCAAACAAGAATTTGCTCAACGTGCCACAATAACTTGACAAAGATTTTTTTGCTTTAAATATTTATAATTATTTCCATAACTTTACAGTGACCAAAATATAACACAATACATTTTTAAACTTTCGCTCGTTGAATCATTTGTATCGTATTTACATTACAATATAACCAATAATATAATCCACCACATGCACATCAATTCTCTCACACAATTTACAAAGAGGCACATTTCTTCTTCGTGACAGTCGACGTAAACCTTTACGGAAAAGCACATAGCAAATGTCAGCAATTTCATATCAATTCTTGTTTCCACGCAGATAATAGAGTCGATATGAAATTGCATACCACAAAATGTTTTTATACATCGCAGTGAATGTGGTTGCTCTTACAGCAATCTCATTCCTTGCTATCGTAAAGTCTTGAAACAAAGAGGTTTTTGTAGTCCTCTATGTTGTTTTTCCAGTAAAGGTTATAAAAAATGCATATTGGTAGGAAAGAGAGACACAAATTAAGAAGAATGTAGTGATGAAGATGTTTATATTTAGGTGTGCTTTCTTCTGTTCACGATCACACCATCTTCTTCTTCAGAGTGTGAAAAGGAATCATCTGTTGGCACAATTTGATTGTCTAGTTGAAGCTGTGCGCCAGCTTGGCTTAAATTAGAGTAATGTTTCTCGTGGCCGCCACTGGCGGCGCTGTAGTCTCTCTTGTCATGGTTCTGGCAGCCAGAGTCTGGCATTTCAACACACTCTTTACTCGCAGAGTCAAACATTGTAAATTCGACGCACATGAACTTGAAATCTAGTATTTGGTCCTTATGGAAGCCTGGGGAGCAGTAATGGAAGATTCTGCAGTCTGTGATGTCCTCGTGGAACGTGTACAATTCTTTTCCGGTGCATACGAAGTGCCCCTTTCGCTGGTCTGCTGGAGTGAGTGTCACTGCGGGGAAGTACCGTGGAGATGAAGTTGTGGATACGGTTGGCTCTGTTTCGGATGGGGAGTAGTCTGTGGTTGTCGATAGAGTTGTGACTTCTGAGGTTGCTGCTTGTGTTGTGGTGCTGTGGGTCGTTGTGGGAGTTGTCCTAGGTTCAAGGGTACTTGTCAGGAACCTATACTTCAAGGAGGACCGAGTTGTAGATCTGGTTCTATACGTAGGAGGAAGAAGAGGCCTAGAGGTGGGTCTCAACCGACGAGTAGGAGCTGTTGTGGTCGATAACTTCCTCTTCGGAGGAAGTCTTGGCTTAGGAGTCTTTATCCTGTGCCTGTACGGCTTCTCTGTCGTGCTCGTGTACTCAAGGACCGGAGTCGTTTCTTCAGTGGTGAATGTGGAAGTTTCAGGTTTCAGGTCTTCCGGTGCTGCTGACGTAACTTCCGTCGTCGGTTCTGGAGTATTCTCAACAGTGGAAGTCGTGACTACTGTAGAACCTGTTTCGCTCAAGCCAACCGAGTAAGGAGTACTGATCTCTTTATCTTCGAGCCTATCACTAGATGTCGTCGTGGTCGATGTAACTTTCCTGGGACGAACGACCTCACCGGGAATGTTACTATCCTCCTCATAGTCATCGTAGTAATAGAACTGACCATCTGCCAAAGGTGGCGACGTTGTAGATTCCACAGCTTCAGTAGTGGACACTTCGTCGATTCTTCGTTGCGGTAAAACGCTTGTCGTTTCTGCAAATACAGCATTAGCCTGATCGTTTTGAAGCTCTTGATAGTCATACTCTTCGTCGCCTTTCTTTGTCGTGGACGGAACTTCTGTTGTTACTGCCTGCTGCGCTTTCTTGGTGCTAACTTCCTGCTCATCATCATAGTACTCATAGTAATCATCATAGTACTCGACCTCGGACTGCACTGGAGAGAACTTCTTCTCTTGGGCTTGCTGCTGCCTATAGAAGTTACTCAGGAACATCTCTAGAATCTGTCTGTTTAGCAGGGATGAGTTTGGTACTGTTGGGGTTACTGGTTCACGTCTAGGAACTGTGGGTTTGTTGACGACATACTCGTCATCGTAGTAATAATCCTCGTTCGACGGTCTGGTCTTTCTAAGCTGGTCTGTGGCCGTCTTGAATCCTTGTGGGAACGCCACTTGGGGATTCTGGCCTCTTCTGAAGTCCCGATACTGGAGATCTGTCCTGCTCCTGTCGTCCCTCTTCCTCCTCCTGAGCTCGCTAGATGATCCCTTAGGGAAGACCTTCCCCCAGGCGAAACCCCACCTTCGGAGCGCGCTAAAAGGCTGAGTGACGTTTAGGAAGCGTCTCTTCTGAAAGCCGCTCTGGTTATGAGTCTCCGTGTCAATCCCTGCTAGTTTATACTTCTTGGCCTTCTTCGTCCAGTATGCGAGTCTAGCCAACGCTCGCCTCTCGGCTCTAGGGTCTGGAGCGATGTCCTGGGGCAGGCTGGGTAGCGGTACAACGCTCAAGTTGGCTGGGGCTATGATCTGGGTGATGTTGGCTTGCACCACGCACCCAAGACCCCTCACGCACCTGCCTTGCTTGGGGTCCATTACCTTTCCTTTGCCGCACTGAAGATCGAAGCGGATGATATCTCCGTCGGCATTGTAAACGCACATGTGATACCGTCTGCAGTTCGATGCCGCGTCAGGGATCGGCACGACGAGCGGTTGGCCTTCGCAGGCTGGTTCGGTCCTCCCACTGGCCCTCCTCTTGTTCCTGTTCTTGGTGCGGGACGTTTTGAGGAACGAGAACTCCTCCTCCGTGAAGATGGAGCAGTCGACCTTTTCCCAGGAATCGCACACGCCAAGATTCTGATTGAATATCGACCCTTTCTCGCAGACAAAGGTCGATTCCTCAACAACCCCGTACTCGTTCGTCTGACACTGATGAAACGCTTGACACTCCGTCTCCACGTCAGCGTACAGCCCGTCTTTCCTTCCGTCACACGTAAAAGTCGTCTCAGGAAGATCCTCTAAAGCATAATCCGGGGGAGACCTGTCAGCAGCTCTCTTCCTCCTCCCCTTCTTAGTCTTCCCGAACGCGAACTCATCCTCTGACAACAACTGACAATCGACCTTCTTCCAATCATCACAGCTACCATAGTGCTGATTGAACACGGTCCCGTGAGGACAAACGAAAGCAGAATCTTCAAAATTACCATGACTCGTCTTTTTGCACAGATGAAACACCTGACACTCAGCTTCAACATCAGCGTACAGACCATCCTGAGGTTTGCCGTCGCACGTGAAAGAGGTTTCCGGAAGATCAGCGAGGGTATAATTGGGGGGAGAATCTGTAACGTCACGCTTCTTCCTACCAGACTTCCTCGTCTTCTGGAACGTGTGCTCGGGCATCGAGAACAGCTCGCAATCCACCTTCTCCCACGAGTCGCAGACTCCGTGATGCTGGTTGAAGACCGACCCGTATGGACAGACGAAGGTGTCGTCCTCGAGCACCCCATGCTCGTTCCACTGGCACAGATGGAACGCCTGACAGTCTGTCTCCACATCCGCATAGAGGCCGCTCTCTACATTGTCCTCGCAGTTGAACGCCGTGTCAGGCAGGTTATCCAATGAGTAGTTGGGAGCCGAGCTACCTTGGCGCCTCTGTCTTTGCAATATGGATCCACCTCCAAAGTATACGGAGAGGTCATCAGCAGCTGGTTGAAGATCATCACGGTTGATACCTGAGGAAAAGCAAGGAAGCGTCAGAATTCTGCACACTAACAACACGTTTCATACCTGAACTGTCTTAAACAATACAATTCCAAACAAAAATTCTGAAGTTTCTATCATAGTCATACTTAGGTTAAGGAAAAAAAGATGAATGGACAACAAATCAAGAAATTCCTGGATTAAAGATATGAAGATCAAAGGACCTAAACCAATACATATCATATTATTCTGGATATTTCAAAAATATACTTAAATTAAAAAAAAAAAAATAACACAAGAATTGATTGACTGACTGATTCATTTGTGTTATTTTTCTGCCACTTTTGGCTAATCGCGAAGATGAGGATTATACTGGCTGTCTAGACGCCAGAATCTTGTTAGTCTGCAAAATGCAGTCCAGAGTTTTCTATGTGGATAGAAGATGATTACAAGAAGCACTATATACTCGTATACTAAATTTATGTGAAAAACTAAAACTATCATCTATAATGCACACAAACATATCTGTATAACCAATCAAAACAGATTTTACAGCAGTAGGCGACAACATTCATTGTCCTAAACCATTGTTAAGATATGTTGAAATCCGTCATCTACCGACAAATAGATATAAACGGTAATCTTCCAAAAAAAACAACGTTAAATTCGTTTGCTTCTTCAATAATAAAAAAATACATTAAATTTGTGGGTCGATGGGAAATACAGTAACTACCCCTTAGCAACTGTAGGGGCATGTATTTAAATTTTTCGGTCCCGTGGCATAGTGGTTAGAGCACATCGCGCTACGACGCCAGGGGTCCCTGGTTCGAATCCCGGCCTGGGCATGGATGTATAGGTCCATTCATCAATTTCATCATGTCATCACTCATCCCCATCTTCGCAAATTAACCAAAAGTGGCAGAAAAGGAAGTAAAACAAATAAATCAATCAATGTGTTTAAATTTGTGTGAACTTCTCTACACTTCGACAAGAAAATTTAAAATTTGTTTAAAATAGGCAAGATATAAATTGTGTTGACCATTTTCTACTATTGTTGCATGCAACATGACGTCGTACAATCGATTCATTGTTAACACTTTGCACTTTTTTGAGAGTGTTAAATATGTTATACCTGGACAATACATTCAAAAGAGAAATGTGACATGGAAGTTTTGATAATGAAGAAATGGTAAGATATTGTCGTTATCTGTATAAAAGACCTAATGTATCACAATATAAAAAATAACGTAACGTAACGTATGAGGATTGTAGTTAAGGGCAAGTTATCATAGGTGGAGCTAGTTTACGAAAAAACTCGTTACACAAATTTAACTTATGTGTGATAATTTTGAGTTTAGTAAATTCAGAAAGGAGGTAAATTTATTTTATTTCGCTCAAGACTTGGGAAGTAATATAATGTAATTAACATGTTATTTGGTAATGCGTTAAATTTCAGGAACTTGCGTTAGTTAAGAGTTACTTCACATTTATTTAAGTTCGGTGTTAACAAATTTTCGTCAGTTATTGTAACATAGTTGAATGTGTTGTGAAACAAAAATTGAGAACTGTGTGGTGTCTTAAACTCTTGCATGTAAAGTTACTTTGGGAAAACATGGAACTACACATAGAACAATGGGATACTTATAAAAACTGTTAAATGTCGTTATTACAAGACAAAGTAAATGCAACGGTAACATGTTATTTTTTTAGTAACGTACCTAATCTGACAACAACGGAATTGACTTCTTCATTACTAGGCAATAGCCAATCAGGAAGGCCTATTAATCAATTTTACATAACTACTACCTACTTACATTTGCATATTGTACTAAGAATATACTTCAAAAAGAAAATAACAGAGTCCACAAGGAATCTCTACTCCGAAACTAAACCTTAAAAGAAAGATATTTACAAGTCAATACTACTTGCATACTCAATCCTACCGACGCAGTGAAGCAGTTCGTTGATGCAATTCTTGCTCTACTAAGACCATGCCTTTTGCCATGCGCATTACTGGTAAAAAGCATATTGCATTGTTTATGTACAACAGTGTGTTCTAGAATTACAGCAATACGGAGAAAAAAAATCGCCACGACTGAAAGGAAACCATCAATTTGAACACGTCACAGAAACACTACGGAATACAATAATAAAAATGAAGCGATGTCGGAATGCTTGCTGAAAGAGAAAGTAATGCAGCTGTACAGGGTGGCTCAACAGTTCCGCATCAATGGATAAGTCTCGGCGGGTGTGACAATGTCTGGGTGACAACTTTCGGCAGCACTGGATAGGTCGCAGCGAATTGGTGAAATGGACTCCTCGGTTACCGGACTTAAATCCACTGAATTCTTCGGTATGTGGCTATCTCAAATCTACAGTGTACACTTTGATTTGGTTGATTTGGTGTTTTAAGTCCACTTTATGCACAGTAAGGGTAATCGGGACTGGACCTACAGTTTAAAGTGGGACCCGAACCACTTGTGCCTCTACCGGGTATCGAACCCGGGACCCCTTGATTACAAGGCGACGACACTACTACTGCGCCATCGAGAGGCCAAGTGTACACTTTGAAGATAGGGAACAAACATCATTTGCGTGTTCATACCCACAGTCGTTTTGACATTGGTGGAGATTACACTTAAAATATATTACAATCCTAATAATAAAAAAGTAAAGTGCTTCCCTGTGCTTTGCACCACGCCATGAAGGCTTATAGGGGGTGTAGGGTTAGGGCCCCACACTTTCTTGATCTCGGTCGAGCTGGGGGTGATGTGATCGGCAGCACGCCCCTGGCCGCCTTTAACCCCAAGAGTTTTCTCCGGGTACATACTTTATACGACGCTCGGTGGGCGCCGGAGCCGCTTGAACAGGTTGAAAAAGTCCCATTTCTCCCCCGCCGGGCATCAAAGACGCCCTGACGACTGAGCTACCGCGGCTGGTACAATAATAATAGTATTGTAATTTACCCAATGGTGCAGAACTTTTGAGTCACCCTGTGAAATCAAATGAAAGAATACATAGTATCAAAGTCCAATGCAGAGCTACTAGTAAGAAAATATAATTCTATAGACTTTGCATTCTTCTAAGGTAACTTTCATATTAAAAAAATACATGAAAGTTGTGCAATATTTTAATTTTTCCAATACTGAGTTAATGATTTGAGTATTATTATATTTCGTTTTAACTCGCATTAAGGAAACACTTTTAGTTTAGTATTTCACAAGTCTTAGAATTATAAGTCTATACAGCTTCATGCTGCATTTTACTGTATCGACAGAAATATGGATAATAAACCTTTTCGAGCAAGGCCTCATCTCCAGGAAGCTATCAACTCGCGGCAAGCCACGGCACCTAGCGACCTGTTGAGTGAGATGAGTCAAGGCAAAATGGATAATAAATATTCTCCTGCTCCCATAAAAATAGGCAATAATTAGGCTGGAGAGTTCAATGAACTAACCGATAACTTGATATGATCCACATTTTTATGTGACGTCACCAGTAGAAGATATGTCACTAATGTATTTATTTTTGTAAAATAAAGCGTAATTTCTTTGTTATTATATGTAATAATGCACCTTGTTTGTAATGTATATCTTTTGTTTAATGTTTATTGTATTTTATGCTCTGTTATGAGTAGTTTAATGTTATCTTCATGTTTGCGAGAGTGCACTATACGAATTTGTATTTCTAAAGATGTATAGATGTCACTTTTGTTGATAGTATCCTTTTGTAGATAGTGAGTGATTCATCTGTACTTTAATCTGTGTTCTCGAAATAATATAAAAGCGAGGATAAAGCGTAAGAAATATCACACTTTTTCGCCACGAATCGACGAAGCTTTTAAAATTTAAAAAAAAAACTCCTCGGTGTTGTGCATACATCCTGGTATGGTAGTTCGGGGCGCAAGCTAGGCCTATGTGAACATAGGTACGCCGATAGCCATGCATTGATGATATGCACAATACTGCAACCATTCTACGTTAAATAATAAAGTTAGCCTAAGGATTAATTTGGAAATAAAAGGCTAAAGAGCAAATATTGGCTCAGTTATCATTGAATATCTCTTGGTGTGGTAGTTCGGGGCGCAAGCTAGGTCTATGCGATCATAGTCTTGCCGATAGCCACGCATTGAGTTTATGCGTTTTAGTTGAGTCAATTCATCGACAAAGCGAAATCCTCGCCTTCGTCTCAAGTATATTTGCATTATAATTGCAATAAATAAATAATAAAACCTTTCAGTTTATACATACTGCAGTAATGTGGTTTTATTTCTCTGTGCTGTGAATATTGTCTGTGCCTAACACTATCCCTGTACCTGAGAGGAGTCTGTGTACTTCACCGAGTCTCATCGTTCACCGCTGAGTATTATTAAGTTAATATTAATAGTATAATAATACGACACGTCCGATTACAAGAACGAATCAAACTGATATTGAGTTTAGACAGAAATATGGAAGTGAGGAAAACACAAAATAAAATTCATCAACAATAAGAAAATAAGTGCGTTCCTTAATCTTAAAATGAAGGCATCGAAAATGTGTATCTATTCTCCTACAAATCTAAGTAAAGGAAAAGGTTTTTAATAGTCACCACAAAAAAGTCAAGAATAGAACAGTAGTCTGTGCTTTTGAAATAGTCCAAAGCAAAAGCATAAGTGCTGACATCTATGTACAATTTTGTGCAAGAGAAGTTCAGAACGAGCTAAGATACAAGATATGACTACTTGTCTGCCTATTGCTTTGTCACTTACGCTTCCTTTAAATAATTCTTGCATCCTGATCAAAACATCCTCTCCGACACACCGTCTTCACTGTAACTTGAAATCTGAAAGAGGTATTTCGTGTCCAAAGTTAGTCCACAAAAATATGTCGTCAGTTGGTCATATGTCTACTTTGTTTCAGTTATAAAATACTTATATTATTAGAACTATCGACATACATCAGGATAACTGTATACATGAGAAATTACACTATTGAATGCAACAGAGAAATAATTTACTGTTAGCTCCATTTGCGGCGGTTAGGGGAGGAAAGGGCAGTTACCCCCACTTTTCTTCACTGCACTATGGCATCTTAATGCCAAGGCTTGTCTACCTTGTCTAGTAATGTTTCCCTCACCCCTACACTATGTAATTTCCACATTTATAATTTCAACCCCCCCCCCCCCACACGGAAAGAGAATCCTGTGTTTGCTAGTTGCTACCAAAACATTGAATATTAATATTGAACTCAATGGTAAAACCAGAGTATAGCAGCATCGAATGACAATGCGAGTATATTCAATCCACATTCTAATATATTCAGTTAAGAGTTAAAGAAGTTGTGAAAGAACAAATGTTTTTTTCTTAAACTGTTCCCTTAAACATCACTCCTTTCATATTAATATGCAATTTTATGTAGGGAAACAATTTTAGATTGTACTTTAGTTTTACACAAGCTAATTTTGTCTACCTTAGTTATTCTGCTTCATTTTATGCCAAATGTATGTTCTTAACGTTAATCTCACCCAAACATTATCCTAATATTACGTGGGAATCTAAATTAATTCTTATTTGGTTATAGCTGGTCTTAAACTAGCAACAACAAGATAGAATACTGGTAGAGCGGCTTAAATCTGAAATTAATAGTCTTTCGTTGAGCTTAAAAAAATTAAGTAGTCTTCCTAACTATATCATTATAGTAAACGCAGAAACAGCACCACCTACCGACTTTTGGAGACAACTAAGGAGGAAACGCTTCAGTTGTTTGAACAGGCAACTCTGGTTCGTTCCATGTCTCCCACCACGAAATAATTAGGCAAGACTTGACATTCAAATGGTTTGCACCGCTTCCTCAACTCTAGAGTATTCTATCTCACTAACATGATAACATTTGCGTACATAAAGTAGAATCTTGAGACTTTCACATTGTTTTGGCGATATTATGTTGAAATAGCTAGAGGTATTATTTAGCTAAAATTACGTATTAGAGTGGACCTAAGTTAGTTTCACACCACAGTAGCACCCACAAGAAGATCTTTGTGTGTGTGTGAACAAGTCTTACCTTCAACAGCTTTCCTCTTTGTCCTGTGTAGCCTCTGAGATTCGAATCCGGTATCGTAATAAGGCTCAGCTGAAATTTAAAATAGATAAGGTCATTGCCACAATGTTTCTGAGTAGAAATCGTACTGTAATCAAGTTCAAACAAATAAAATAGGAAAAGTAAATAAGTACTTGGTACATTACTCAGAATTAGGGTCGTTAAAGTTCCAGAGTTCCAAGAACACATAAATTCTAATGGGTTCTATTGGGTTCCACAACAGGACCTGAACAATTTTCCTCGCATAATTTAAATTCGGTCCAAGTTGCGTATTGTTTAATTGTTAAAGACGATTTTATTATTATTATTATTATTATTATTATTATACCAGAAAAAAGGGTTCTTGGACCGAATTGAAATACGTTAAAGATAAAAAGGTTCATTACGGTCCAGAGCCCATTTACGCTTGATGATTTTCTCTCCTGGATCTGAATTGAATTTCTTTAAAATTCCTGGACCTTTAAAAACCCTACTCAGAATGCTTTATTATTCGTCTACCTTCTGAGATTATGTACACAATGGTTAGTTCTTACTTTCAACCTTGCCCCTGACGTTCAAGGGTTCGAATCCCGGCCTGGGCATGGGGTGTTCTTTCCGAGTGTCCCTTCATCAATTTCATATAATCATCACTCATTTTCATCGTCGCGATTAGCCAAAATTGCAGAAAAGCGACGCCGAATAGCAAGAAATACAGAACTAGTTAAACATTTGCAATTAGCCATTATGTTAATTGTCCTCCTCCGTGGCCGTGGGGAGAGTGAGTACCGTAACCAGGTCGCGGATATCTCCTATGAAGGCTGGGGGATCGAGGTGCTCACCACACGTCACCCCAGGTAGGATTGTGGAAGGGAGACTGGCAGTCGGGAGATAGGTCTATGCCCTTCAAGGGCTGTCGAGGCACGGGTTATTATTATTATTATATTATTTTAATTATATTCATTACACTGAAATTCGAAGGAAGAGAATAGGCTATATATTATGTATATAGATACATTGTTCAAGTGAGCAAAACATCTAAGTACAAAATACAATTTCCTGCTACATCATAGTTTGAACTTAGAAACTCTTAATAGGCAGCGAAACTCATGCACAGTAACACGTATTTTCACCATTAACATTACGATCCAAAGCTCAAATGCAAGAATTCTAGACAGTAGCGGCGATTAGGCGGGGGGAGGGGGGCTGTTGCCCCCCTCTCCCCACCAGTTTTTGCCACTTTTACTCAGCACTATCTATCAAGGTTCTTGCCCTCAGAGTTTTGGAACCCAATCGCCGCAACTTATTCCAGAAATACAAAATGAATTTTGTTTACATAATACATTTGTGCTTTTGACTGTACCTGTAACAAGTGTAATAATAAAAAATCGAGTAGGGGCGTTCCTCAATTTTTAAAATAACATGTAATACTGTAACTTTATCCTATCTTGTGAGTGAATAATGCAAAATTGTCTTTTGTATAAAAATTCAAGTATTACACATAATTAATTTAGAAATAGAAGGTATTTACATATTATTAGATCATTATAACTTTTTGATTTACTTGTGTTTTCTATTGTGTCCCATCCGTGGCACCGAAAAAATTTGAATTTATCCTATAAATGTTAAACCCCGCAATTCTACTTGAATATTCAAATATCAATTACTTAAACCTTCTCTCTTTGTCTAAAGTAATTTATTTTTCATAATTTGATAATTAATACAAATTAAAATAAACTTAATAAATGAAGAGGCAGTGTTTCGCCTGTCCCATCCATAATACAAAATTGTTCACTAATAGCTACAAATCTGAGAGTGTTTTAAGGGTAGTTATTATTACGTACCCAATGGGACAAACTCATGTAAAAGGTTTGCTGAGGTGGAATATAGATGGCAGCATAAGGTGTGTGAGATTAAAGATTAAGACGAGATACGCGAATGGCAGTGTAAATAAGCGCAAAGTAATTTGGAAACATGAACAACAATAGATTCCATTATAAGAGGATAAAGAAATATATAAAAGCAATAAATTAATGTAAATACTTAATAAATTAAATTGGTGCTCATATGTAAATCTACTGGAAAACTAAAGAAGTGAAAATACTGATACAAATCTATTTATCTTTTCAAATTACTTTACCCTTTCGTATACTGCTATTCGCGTATCTCGTCTTAACCTTCAATCTCGCACACCTTCTGCTGCCATCTATATTTCACTTCGGCAAACCGTTTACATGAGTTGGTCCCATTGGGTACGTAACATTATGTTTCACTTTTCATTGCACAGAAACTGTACATATAACGTTGCTTAACTATCAGTAGGAGAGTTACTTTAATATAAAAAAATTAGTCCGCGTGTCACACCCACGACAATGGAATGCTCGATTAGTATTGTTAGTGGTTATCAAGAATAGGAAACCCTAACTGCCCGATCTAACCCTCTTTTGGAATACTTCACATGGGGATTCAATGACCTAATGGAGTTAGGAAATGATATCAGGGCACAGCACACCTCATCAGTCTACAATGGAGTATGTTTTGACATGGGTGAAGAACATATGGAGTTACAAGACATTGAACTTACATAGGGTTATATTAGATGCATTTACATTCATGATGGACATGAGTGTCAAATTACACAAGATATTACTTTTTATTTACAAATACGGCCATACTTCATTGAAATAGACGATGACTTTTGGAGCATCCTGTATAAGTAGAGTGGGGGGGCGGAGGGGCAAGTGCCAAAACTGCGGGGAAGGGCATAGACAGTATATTACCCTTTGTAGATAAGGTTTAGCATAGTGCGGGGGCAATCGCCTAATCGCCGCCTCTGGTTTCATGTTAATACAAATATGTAAGCCTAAAGTTAATACAAAGTTTTCACAATCGACTGCGAAACAAAATTCCACTTAACATGAAATTAAACACTTATTACAGTAAGTTATAATAATTGCTACAGGGAACATGAAAGTATATGAATACTTTGTATATAAGCTGAAATTACAAAACGTGCAAATACATTACTCTGATGAGTTAATGAATTACCAAATTACGAATGCACTTGTTGCAGTAATTACAAATCCGTTTAGATTCCTAATTACTAAATTATTTATACACAAATTACTCCCCTCTCTCCGTAAAATAATAATATAATGTTTACCTGGTGGAGGTGTGAATGTGTTCAGGTGATAGTAAGATGGCGCCCTCGAGCAGTCAACTAAATCGGCAGCTTGACATGTCCTACTCTTCTGGTTAAATTTCGTCTGATTTCCACAGAGGAATTTGTTGTCTATTATTCTGAAATGTAAGCGGGTATTATATTATTATAAGAAGCATACGGAATACAGTAAAGTTGGATACCTACATTGAAAACTTACAGTAAAAATTATTAGATACGTACTATATTAAAACCTTCGAAAAACTTAATTATTTTACAGTGAGTTATTGTTCTTTCCAACAAACACAATTTTTATTCACAATTTATTAATACTTTTCTTTTCCTTTGAAATATTAACCAATTTCTTATTACATTATTTTCTTATTTTTTCTGTGCTAATGCTGGCAAAATTTGGAAAATTATATATTTTTAGTGAAAGGTAATTGAGGCCTGAAGTGGTTTTAACGTTTTTTAACCCTGCTCTGCTTGTAGGAAAAAGCAAGTCTGATACCTTAAAATATGGTCAAATATAGCACTGACTTCTATAAACATTGACAACTCCGTCAGATATCTTAAAACATAGTAAAATATAGCACTGACTTCCATAAACATTGGTAACCCCATCCAATACCTTAAAATATGCTAAATTTTAACATTGACTTCTACAAACAATGTTCACCCCCTTCCTTTCCGTAATCAGACATCCTGATTATAATTTTTACTTAAAATCTTATCAAAGCAGTTTCCTGTTTAGAACATAGTCAAAGGACACCCCTTTTCTAAACTTTATTGACTGAACGCGCCATAGAAAAATGTGCTTACTTGTAGATGAGCAATTTTGGAATAGAGAGAACAAGCTTGTTTGGAAGAACCAAAAAATAAGTTTCTGGTAACATTTGTTTAACGTTAAAATCAGCACCTTCTAAAATCAATTAAAGTGTGCAGAACATACATTCAATTAAAATTGAAAGTTAGTTCAGAGTTTACACAGGGTAAAAGAAGGGATGTTCGCCATGCTGAGAATTTCGCCGTACTTGTGGTTTTTGTAATCGTAGATATAAACTATAGGTTGGAAACACTAACTGATGCCTATAAAAAACAAGTAACATGTGTCTTGTTTCCACTGCCATCTGCATTGTGGTGAGCGAACTAGCAAGCAAGCAGAACAGTATGGAATGCGCAGTTTCGTCTACACAGAAGACAAAGAAAGGTGCCGAATTTCAATACTACGTTGGAAATTGTCATTTCGTGGCAGGAAAGAATTATATTGGCATGTATAGTTTTTACACCCCTATCACGTGAATAACTCCACCTTTGGGCCTTGCGTTAGTTAAATTAAGAATTTCTCTTGTCTGTTTGGAGATGGTGTAAGTGTTGTGTGTATTGGTTGTACAGTCACGGACACTTCTGGCTTGTAACAACCCTATTGACTTTCAATGGGATCTCTACAACCCAGAAGCGTCCGAGACTGTACAACAAGTGTAACTACACGTGTTCTCTTTCTAAAATGGCGTCGTCATACCGTTAAAACAACTGCAAACTTATGTGGCTGTTAAAGGGCCTGAATTAATAAGATCTCACATTATCGAACATAATGCTTGAGATGATGCTTATGTACAGTCACAGGCAATAAGAATGGGGGTACCTAGAGCCTGAAATACTGCGTTACCTGCAGTGCATTATAGTTTTGTCTAGCTCCACAGCTATTAGTAACTAATCAATAGCAAGTTCTGCTATGCAATATACATAACGCATTGAAAGGATTTTAGGATGTAGGTGTTCCATTGAGAGCAACGGTATTGTTACAAGCCAGAATTGTTCGTGACTGTACGAGAAATATACAAAAAGTTTGATGCCAATTAGTTGAAAGATAATGTGGTTAGGCTTCTGGACATCTCCCTCGGCACGTCTGTACTGGACCGTGTCTCGCTTTAGACTGAGTGATGTGCTTGTGCTGCCATCTGCCACAGTTCAGTGTTGCCACTCCTTGGAGCAGGGTTGCCATACATCATTATTTGTAACTAAAGTGACAAGATGTTGTGCAACATTTGCTGGTGTAAACGGAAGTATTGTACCTACATTCTGGCACCTGATCTGTTTTTACTGCTACCGGGTCGCGAGTACCTGAAAGAGTTAAGGGTTAGTTGTTGAAGTAAGAGCAAATACCTTCCGTGTCTTCCTTGCGAACATATGTGGAACAGCTTGCAGTCTGTCTCCGTGTCGGCGTACAACCCACCAGCAACCCTCCCTTCGCAAGAGAAGTTGGTTTCCGGTAGAGGCGGCAACGTCGCAGGCGGTTCTGATGGCACTTCAACTGAGCTCCTCTGCGCTTCGGTGGTCGTAACCACGCTCTGTTGCACCCTCTGCCTGCCACGCGATCTTCCTCTACCCAGCTGCCTCTTCAGTCGCGGCAAAAACGGCTTCCCATTGGTCACCGTCACCCTAGGCTCGTTGGGTTGGCCGTAGGGGATTCTGGGTACGTCGTGGAAGAAGGGATCGATCGGATAGTCACCTGAGAAGTTGTCAAGGTACTCGTCATCCGGGTAGATCGGCGTTTGGGTAGTGGTAGTGCTGGAGCTACTCGTGGTAGACGAGCTGGTGGTGCTTGACAGTGGTCTACTGAACGATGTACGAGGTTGGTGGTTAAAGTAAGGGTGCTGGGAGAGACCCAGCTTGCCGACTAAACCGTGGAACCTTGTGACGGGATGGTTGTTGCCATACAGCTGATGGTTCTGGTAGTTTCCAAGGTTGCTATGGATACGGAGGTTGCCATGGTGAGTGACAGTGCTGCCAGGTTGTGTTCCGTACTTCTGCTGCTGTTGCTGCTGGTGGTTATTGTACGCGTTGTGGATGGACAGGAGCGTAACCGTTGGGGGGCTGGAGGGGTAGCGGATCTGGGGGCGGGGGGAGTAGGTAGGTTTTGGTGGGGGCGGGGGCGGAGGGGGTGGAGGGGGCGTTGTTGTCGTTGTGGTAGTGGTTGTTGTGGTGGTTGTTGTCGTTGGTGGATATTCCTCTACCTCCTCTTGTAAACTGAAACAAGAAACACATAAAACCTTTAGTTGAGGCCATTATGCACAAGGAACGAATCATGTTTTGACACTTCACTGAGTTTCAATTACAGTTAAGTAGTGAAAAGAGTATGTTTATTGTACATTACTACAAAAAGAAACTTAGAATTACCCTCCCACACTCTATGAAAGAACGGCAATAACTCAAAATAAACGCCAGTGTATGGTCCACTTTAGGATTCTTTCTTTGCTTAGCTACTCATGAAAGGGTACATCGGAGCAACCCAACTGGTGAAGGCTCGACTGTACCTTTCATCGACGTTCTTATTGTTTCAAGATCTTTCCGCGGCGCCCAAATTAGTGTGGTTGGATTGCATACCTTATGTGTCTTAAGTTAAGCAATAAACACATATTGCAAATTCAGAAATATTTTGAAAGTAAAATAGTACTGGTACCAGTTTCATAGATCGAAGACACATTAAAATCGCATATTTTGTGTTTCGCATGGTTCGTACTTACCAATTGTGTATTGCGGAACATAGTTCGAGGTGCCATTATGCTTTTTACACGAAAACAAACGCAATTTTTCACATTCTGAGTGCCTTTTTTTAAATTCCGTTCTTCGCTTCCGGAACACACAATATAGCGGGCACATCGTGACTCACGTAGTGGGTATGCAGTGTTTCAACCTTCTTCACCGAAAAATACCTACTATCGTGTTCGTCACCGGTGGAAATTATACATTATGCACGGGTAGCTGACGTATAGCCCGGGTAGCTGACGGATAGCCCCACGAACCATACACACGGATAGCCTCACAAACCATTCACGGATAGCCCCAGAAACCATTTCCGATAAGGTTACGTTAGGCAAGCATTGTAAAAAAAGGGGGGTTGAAACACTGACAGGAGCTTACGTCATCAAACGTACGCAGCATCCGGTTGTCGTAGGGCAAGCAAATGAAAGCAATGGGAATTGTGCGTCGGTCAGATATTTCTCTTGAAAAATACATGATTTCCAGGTCAAATATACTCCACGATGAAAGAAAATACATCGACGAACGTTGTAAACCTTGGAGAAACTAATTTCCGTAAGTAGTTTCTTGTGTAAAATTGAAGAAATGTGTCTCCGATGTATGAAACTGTTACCAAAAGTACTAAATAGCACATATTTGGAACAATCATGTCATTGATTGAATTTGATGCGATGGTTTCATTCTAAAAGCTTGTGCAGACTGACAAGTGACTGTCATTTCAGTGAAAATATTGGAACATTTCGCGCATCCCTCAGCCACCTACCTTTCTCATATTATTCTTAGTTTAGCCCAGTAAGCAGTTAACGCCATCTGTTGTCTACTTTTGTTTCTCCCGAAGTGAAAGTGCTCCATCTACCATGGTAAGCTAGGCAATTTAAATTCGGTCCAAGTTGCGTATTGTTTCATTGAGAAAATGTTCCTGGACCTTATTTAAATTGATTCGGAAAGAATGGTTCATGGACCGAATTTAAATTGATCTGCTAGAAAGGTTCCTGGACTGTATTTAAATAATTTATAGATAAAAAGGTTCCTTACGGTCCAGAACCCATTTACGCTTACTGATTTCCTCTCCTGGACTGGAACTGAATTTATTTAAAATTCCTGGACCTTTAACAACCCTGTCCAAGACCGCTTGATTGCCATGGCAACAGTCGTTGTCACTGTACTATCTGGAAGTCGTAAACTCCCTGTCTTTATGGTTCGATGTAATAAAAAGAAACAACTATATTTTATTTTTAAATTTGGGAATTATGTAGTCAACTGTGCTTGGTGCAACCCAAATCTTTGATGTCACTTTTACGAGCCTTCTCCATACTTGTGAATTAATTCACCTTGTAATCAAGATGTGTCGGGGTTCCTGTCATGCCAGGGACACAAAGTAGAGCATATTCCAGTTTAAGCAGTGGCTCCAATCACTATTAGCCTATGTGTAGATAAAGTTGACTTCGTAACTTTAACATGTTTCAGAATAATAATGCACTATCTTTCCACCTAAGTCAACTACAACGTACGAGTATCATTGGCTGAAATACAACAATAGGTGTAAAATTATTGAATTTAGTGATTTTTAGAATCAAGCAGACTGCAACACTGACGTAGCCTACCTTTAACCCTGAGAATCAATGATTTAAAAGTTTAAAAGGAACAAGAGGTATAAAATTAACATGATATTAGTGATTTTTCGAATCAAGCAGATTGCAACACTGACGTAGCCTGCCTGTAATCCTGAGTAGCACGGATTGAAAACCAACAATAGATGTAAAATTATTGATTTTAGTGATTTTCCGAATCAAGCAGATTGCAACACTGACGTAGCCTGCCCGTAATCCTGAGTAGCACGGATTGAAAACCAACAATAGGTGTAAAACTATTGAATTTAGTGATTTTTCGAATCAAGCAGATTGCAACACTGACGTAGCCTACCTTTAACCCTGAGAATAAATGATTTAAAAGTTTAAAAGGAACAAGAGGTATAAAATTAACATGATATTAGTGATTTTTCGAATCAAGCAGATTGCAACACTGACATAGCCTGCCTGTAATCCTGAGTAGCACTGATTGGAAAGCAAGAAGAAGTGTAAAATTATTGATTTTATAGTGATTTTTCGAATCAAGCAGATTGCAACACTGACATAGCCTGCCTGTAATCCTGAGTAGCACGGATTGAAAACCAACAATAGGTGTAAAATTATTGATTTTAGTGATTTTCCGAATCAAGCAGATTGCAACACTGACGTAGCCTATAACCCTTCAAATAATATAATATTCAACATTTATATATTTTTCCAAAATATTTGTAAAAATTATACACCTTAAGTGCACCATATTTAATCCATTAGATGAAGAAAAGAAAGTGTTCAAGGGTATTATTGAATGGGTGGGGGGAGATAAATATCCAACTCTTACATATTAGGCCTTATTTGACATGTGGGTTCTGGGGGGGGGGGGTCTCAATTAAACGTTGGGGGGGATAGTATCCAATTATAGGTCTTAGATTATGGAGGGTATTTTAGTTAGAGGGGATTGAGTATTATATTGAGGGGGGTATCAATTCTTGTGTATTACTATTGGCTTGGCAATATCCACCTTCAATATCAACAGTAAGTCTAAAATTGGCATGGACATTTTTGTGGTAGGATTGAGTATTACATTTAAAGGGGGAGATAGGAAGCTCTTGATAAAGTGTTAAATCTTAGATTGTCAAGGGATTTCTGTAGTGAAGAGAGAGTTTGAACATTAAATTTTGGAGACTGTATTTCGTATTTAGCGATATGGTATTCACACGTTTTCGACCCCGAACGTGCCAAAACAGAAGCTGGAAAAGACTAAATATCTCGAGATCCTAAGAAAGTATTGACACCTCCTTAAATTAATATTCTTGAAAGCCTGCAAAGAAATGGATGCAAAAATGCTCTTGCTCGCTTCGCTGTTGCGTGTCTGGCGCTTTGCCGAAGTGAATGTGAAGTTTTATACTATAGCTGCATTACAAGACATAAGCGATATTCTCGATGTTAATTAATAACATCACTTCTTAAGACATAATGCTTTGGTTAGTATACTGCTTAATTTAAAGCAGGTGCATCATTTGGAACAAAAATATATAGAGTCCGCATTTCTAACTTCGTGTCTCAGGAAAATTTTACTTTAACAAGTTACATTTGAACTGAAGATGAAATCCACTTAATTATTGTTATGAGTTACTAAAATATATTTACCCCAAGAAAACGTGGGCGGGGAAGAGGGGATGAGTTCCTTGAAAGTGAAACCGTATTATGTTATTGCCCTGAGCTTAAGAATTTCGCTAGGGTTCTGTAATGTCTCGCGATAGAGAATCGGTCATACGGCTGGAGCATGTTATTTGATTTGCCAAGGTTGAATTTTAAGTTGAGGAGTTAAATACTCAAATTGTGAGTTTTATAAATCCACTCACATACACTATTAATATGCATATTTACATAATCTAATTTACTACATTTAACCAATCAATGTGCTAGCTTTAAGTTGTTTTTTTTTCGAACGATTTTAGGGGCGGTCTTGAGTGATGGGCACCCCTGTTTAGGGAGGAGGGGCAGATCAAGTGTGTTCAGTAAAGCTGAGAGAAAAGTTACTTTCGGTAGACACTCTGCCGTAATTAAATACTCTGTGGAGATTACGATGTGGTTTGAGAGCACGAATGATATGATTTTTGGGTGGGGGTAGACACATGATATGATTTGGGGGGATTGCGCCATTGACCTTGGGGGGATGGGCACCCCTGAGCAACAATAGGTGTACAATTATTGATTTCGGTGATTTTTCGAATCAAGCGGATTGCAACACTTACGTAGCCTACCTGTATTAACATGATATTAGTGATTTTTCGAACTAAGCAGATTGCAACACTACCTACCTGTAACCCTGAGCACCGTAGAGTTCCAGATTCAGGTCGTAAAACCTCTCCGTCTTGCTACAGTCCACCTCGTCAACCCTTTCGCAGACCCTCGTCTCCTGGTCGAACACTGTCCCGTTCAGGCAGAGGAACTTGATGTCTGTTATTTCACCTGTAAAAATTGGAAAGATAAGTGTTTCCAACTCCGGACACAAAAATCAAATTTCGGATAAATTTGAAACTACAATTGCTCATGCATAAACTTTTAAAATACACACACACACACACACACAATTTATATATAAGTATAGGATGGTTAGAAAATTAGATTTGTAATGGAGGTTTAGCAAATTCTGCAAGTACGAACTAAATACAAACTAAAACGGAACAGTTTTTGTATTTGTGTTGTATTTTATTTATTATTTTTACGTCGCCTTTCTGGATAATAGCGACGATGATTAATTAGGATTCAATGAAAAGGACGAAAGGGAAAAATCAGAAAAGATTTTGTGCACATGCCGGGACTGGCGTACGAAGGGGGGGGAAGCTGTTGTGGGCTACAGCCCCTATCAAAAATGTTGAGAAAATGAAAATTTTGAAATGAAAGTAGTAAAAGAACTCGGGAAAACCAAACCCCTTAAAATGACCACGACATTTGTCTTTGAACAACTTTTAAAACGAAATATTTTATATTATATCCCCCCCCCCCCTTGAACACAGTCTTGTTGAGACGATATAAATGTCTGTCCTGGGCTTGGAAACCTCGACTCATCGTATATTTAAACTTCCAACATTTCAAACAGTTCAGTTTATCGCCGCTAGATGGCAGAGGTTGAGTCTTCACAGCAGTGACGCCACGCGGAAAGTTTGGGAAGCTCGTTCTCCCTACATGTAACTAAGTCATTTGTAGAAGGTAAAGTGCAAAAGGAAAAGTTGGCGCATTTTGCAATTTTTGTGATCATAACATCATAATTGTTATATTTTACTTACGTCCCGTAAGTAATTTCTTTAAGACAACAATACATTCAAAGATGGCTGCTAGAATCTGAGAATTTTCCTCTTTCAAAGCATTTTCTAATACTTTCAAGTCGACTTTTATTCACAGTAAGGCTAATCGGGACTGGACCTACAGTTTAAAGTGGGATCCGAACTACTATGTGCCTCAACCGGGTATCGAACCCGGAACCACTTGATTATAGGGCAACAACGTTACCGCTTCGCCATTGGGAAGGCCATTTTCCATGAAGATAGTTAATACACAATATTATGCACTAATAGTTACTATTTGTTTTTCAAAAATGGCTACCAAAAGAGAGGAACAGATTTTGGGAGGTCCTTACACCCCTACTAACCCCTTTAGCGATGATTAACTTTTATAGTTTAATCAATATTATTAAAAGGTAACATCATCTAACTTCTTATTTAAAATATTTAACAAATCTAATATATTAAACATTAAAATTAATTGCGTAACTATTGATGTCAGTTATAAGAATAAAGTCATGCAAACAAACACACCTGGTCACTGGTTCGATACCCGGTGCAGGCACATAATAGTTCCGCTCCCACTTTAAGCTGTAGGTCCAGTCCCGATTAGCTTTTCTGTGCATAAAAGTGGATTTCAACAAGCAAACTCGCAGATATGACAAATGAGAAAGGACCTACTTGTCAACAGTCACGTGGATTTGTTTACATTAAGTTCGTTCTTGCAGTGGATGGAGCGAATAGCTTTGTCTCTATCTTCTCTCTGCGACTCTGTTGATTTATGCTCTTGCCGTCACTACTCTCTCTTTCTCTCTCTCTCTCTCTCTCTCTCTCTCTCTCTCTCTCTCTCTCATACTTTCTTTCTCTCTCTATCTTTCTCACTCTCTCATTCTCTCTCCCCCTTTGTCACTCTCTCTCTACCATTCTCTCTCTCTCTTTTACATTCTCTCTTTCACTCTCTATACTTCCCAATCTCTCATTCTCTCTCCCACTTTCTCTCCCACTTTTTAATTCTCTATTTTTAATTCTCTCTTTCTTTCTCTATCCTTCACATTCTCTCATTCTCTCTTTCTCTCTCTATCTTTCACATTCTCTCTCGCTCATTCTCTCTCTATATATCATTCACATTCTCTCATTCTCTCTCGCTCATTCTCTCTTTCTCTCTCTATCCTTCACATTCTCTCTTTCTCTCTCTATCCTTCACATTCTCTCTTTCTCTCTCTATCATTCACATTCTCTCTTTCTCTATCCTTCACATTCTCTCATTCTCTCTCGCTCATTCGCTCTTTCTCTCTCTCTCTCTATCCTTTCCATTCTCTCATTCTCCCCCCTTTCTCTTCTGGTTTTGCCCTGCTTTTCTGTCACCTTTGGCTAAATCTCACAACCAGGACGAGATGATTAAAACAATAAAGGAATACTCACAAAGCAATACTCGTGAGACAGGACTCGAACCCAGAACGTGAATAGACCGTTCAATGCTGTCGGTCGAAGCGAGCACACACACACACCATAGGCGCCGATTCCTTCAGATATTTGGGGAGGCCCAAATCTAAGCAAAGCGTGAAGACCGATTTCTTTCCGTTTTCTGCGGGGAGGGGGGTTGAGGGGGTGAGAAAGTATTAAAAAGAAAGAATGCGAACTAAAGACCTAACTAATCTACACACTTGAGTTAACCTTTCATTCTTTGTAATTACAATTACTAGCTCTTTAACAATAATATACTTATCAAGGTACAGGTTGTTTCAATAAAAAGATAACTGAATGTATCAAAAACACACATTTTTCAGTTACCATTTTATTGAAACACCTTCTACATCGAACTTTATGAGCTGGACAAAGAACATCTCTACATTGTGATTACATAATTATGAAACATAATATTTTATCTGCAACTTTTGATTGAGGATTTTATTTTTATATAGTGTTTATATACTGTACTTTCCCCCACAATCCTTTATGGGAGTTTAATATCTTCGCACACGCTCACACATATACACCCAAAAATATTTTTTAGCGTTGGTTATGCATTGTATGAGTGACACTAGCCATCTTACTGCAGTATGAAGTAGCACACATATGTTTACAGGCATAACGTATCAGTAATAAATTTACTAATCCTGATTAAACGAAACAGTAGCATTTTCCAAAATATTTTCAACTTGTACTCGACTTTTTCGAAAGGAAACAACATTCAATGAAATATTTCATTGTCCCCTTAGTATTAATATTATCCAGTTTCTCATGTACTGGACACAGTGACACAAAGTTAAGACGCTCTTGGATCATCGGACTTTGTAAAAAGTGCAAAGAACAAACTACTTTCAGCCTCACAAGAAAAATATAGCGTAAAAACAAGCACACTAGTATTTCTGCTTTTCTTAAATAATACTAGCAGTGAGTATTTGGTACAGTAGAATAGGCAAGACAAGAAACTCCTCGCTGCCTCACGCCCAAGCCATACGTAGGGGAGGGACGTACGGAAACAGGGTTGGCAGTGCATACGGGCCAAACTGTCTACGCAGAACGAGAACACAAGAAAAGTAAACAACAAATTGAAGTTCATCAAAAAAATAGGTTTTTTACAGTAAGAAAAATACACAAAAAGTGAGCTGCTAAGATAGTGAATTAAGGTAGAGCATACTTGCACTCAGTGGCGGCGATTGGATCCCAAAACCGGGGGGGGGGGGGGCAAGGTGCTAAAACTAGGGGGACAAAGACAGTATTTTTCCCTTTGTAGATAAGATTTAGCATAGTGCGGGGCCAAAAGTGGCGAAAACTGGGGGGTACAGCCTGTGGGGTTCAAGTCCAGGGGGCAGTACAAAACTGAAAGGCTGAATAGGTAGAAGCGACAAGAACTATCGATTATTGAAATTCCTTAAATTTGTAATAATAGCAAAATAAATCAACATGTCAAGTCCTCTTACTTGCTTTTCCATGCAAAAAGGTAGAATGAACGCTTTCTGGCGTTTAAATAACTTCCTTTTTCAGTACTGCATTTTAACCCATACAAGTCTAAACTCAAGTCAAATTTTTACTCAGATAAAAGTTAGAGATTGGTTAGTTCAATTGAACTTTCCAGCCTAACTATTGCCTATTTTTTGGGGAGCAGGAAAAGGTTTATAGTATCCTTGCCTTGACTCATCTCACTCAACAGGTCGGTAGGTGCAGGAGCCTGCCCCGAGTTGATACCTTCCTGGAGATGAGGGCTGCTCAAAAGGTTTATTGTATATTTTTACTCAGGTGTGTCTATATACAGAGCATTCCCTGACATTCGCTACAAGACTCCGCGGCAAGCGGCCCGGCATCAGCGCTTTCCTTTCCCGGCGAACGGGGTCCGCGACAGTCGGTAGAGTCGGCTATTAAAATTACAGTTTTCATATTGTGTATTAACCTTGACTACAGAAGGTGTTGAAAATAATGTCCCTCTGCTGCAACACATTCCTGGCATCTCCGAAGGAAATTGGCATTTACATGTGCAAGTTCGTCTACTGTAATTCAACCGTTTGCCGCCGAGTCTCGTAGCGAATGTCAGAGTATGCTCTGTATTAAAGTTTAAAACTGTTATTAATACAGAGCATGTAATTAATGGAAGTAACTATGATGATAATGTCGACAGGGCCAAAAACAAAAACCTAGGGGCGTAAAATTTTATGAATCCCCTCCTGAATAGTTGCCCTAACTGTGCCCCATTGGTACTGATCGGAACATGGAATATCTATAGCATATGGCTTACAGACTTTTTCGGAACTAAATGAGGATAATATCATAATAAATTAAAAACATGTTATCTTTCGTTATTCATTTTAGCGTCCTAGTTCCATAATAGTTCAATTTATAAATGTTCCACCAAATTGTTATCTTTTTGGTATTTTCACTTTAGTTCTCTGATAGGGACAGAATTCTGCCACTTGAATGCCGTTTGTAGGCGCGAAACCTGCTCCTTGTAGTTCTATATCCCCATCACAGGCACGTACTGTATACAGGACTATATTTCGGGATGGATCCGAGCCAAGTGTTTTATATGTGATAATAATGACAAAATTAAAGTTCACAATTAATAGGTTGATGAGATATAATAAACCAATTAAGTTTTATGTAAGTGTTTGTAAACTACTTACATTTTTTGATTTCTTCTTGAAATAGTCAAAGAGTATTGAGTGTTACATATTTTCTTTCTCCGTTCTCCTCTCTCAACTCTGAGCTCAGCAACATCCACCCACCTCCACCACAATTCACTGCCATATACTGAACAAAGGCGATCAATTCATTTTCTCATTCCTTTCTTTTGTGTCTTTCGAAAGCAAGCGATAGCCAAAACCTTCCAAATTTTGGCGCCTCAGAAGTTCATAAGTGAAGTAATCGATACATCGACAGACGCCGTCAATGGAAGTTAAAAAATTAGCTTAGAATTTTCGCCACCCATGCGCCACCACGAGTATAAAGCCAGCGCAGCGAGGCCGGGAGCTCAGTTGGCTCCCTGATGTCAACTGCCGAACATCCAGGGTAAACCGGCCTCCCAGCCAGAAGCCTAGCAGCCATCCCACAAGAAAGAAGAGTCTTTTGTCTCTTTCGAATGCAACTGATAGCCAAAACATATCAAGTTTTGGCGCCTCACAAGTTCATAAGGTGAGGTAACCGATACAATAACAGACGCCGACAAATAGAAGTCAAAAGTAGCTTACATTCGTGTGGAAAACAGAGGCCCCTACTATTTTTCGATGGACTGACTCTTTCAAGAACACGAGGACTACACCATGCTTCTTCCTCTATTCTCGCATAATCATAATCTACCATGCGTTTTCCTTCATTAACTGCGTATTTGGAAAAATAAATACTGAGAAAGAGAAAAACGCCCATTTCAGAACAGAATCCTGAGTAATTTCCACAGAGCCCTCAAGTAATTAATTTATGAAAATTCCATCACGTAAATAATATTTTGTTACAAAATGAAATCGTGTTGAAAGTTATACATTGGGCTCCTTATAGGGGTGCTCAACGGAGAACTGGGGGGGGGGGGGGCTGGCCCACCTGTTGCGGCGCCCTTGACACACACACACTATATATCTTGTCACAGTGGCATCCATATTACAAGGAATACGAACCTCAGCTAATAAACATCAGGATGAAATGATCACATCGGAAAATCTTTTCACAAAAGAGACCTCACAAACTTATATGATACGCGGTATAATTTTCTTTTAATTCCGCGGCGCCCTTTCGCCATGTTGTTTACATAGATTACATCATCTACGTGTATAAAATAGTCTACATGTAGAATGTAGACTATCGTTGTTTACGCGTAGACGCACATCACTGCCCTGTACCCCTCCCGCTAAATCCGCCAGTGCTAATGATCGACCATTTGAAACTCTGGCATGAGGGCAGTGGCGCTAGTGTCCATATTTTCCGAGATTTCAGAAAGCTTGGCGCTACTCTATATCAATATTATGAAGTGAAAGAAATGCCTTACCTTTCTGGCCGATGGTGCAGACGTGGAACATTTGGCATCCCGTTTCCACGTCTGCGTAGTACCCTCCTATCACCTTCCCATCGCACGAGAAATTCGTGTCTGGCAAATTGTCAAAGTCCAGATACTGCAAGAGAAAGTTCAACACGTTATTCATCTATTTGTTTCATTTACTTATTTAACAAATAATTGCAAATAAGTTCTGTCAGTTTACACTGGAATGCACTTAAAATCAGGGAAAATAACAAAGTTATATGAAGAAAAGGAACTTGCAACAACCTTCTAGAAGTTAGAAGTCCAGCGCAGATAATTCTGCCGTGCAATGCGCGACAGAACTAAAGAAGCAGTGTTGCTAATGGAGCAGATAGAAAAATCGCTGCGGTCCGCCGATGCACAGCTGTTACGTACAACAATAAAATTAGAGAATTCAGGTCTATCTAACGTTGAGTTTTAAACGTCATGCATTATACCAGGACTAGGATTAATATGTACTAACAAGTGGCTTTGTATGTAGCTACATACATATGGACTAAAAATTCGCAAAATATGAACTAACACATAAGTACAATTACCAAAAATTCTGCAAAGAAGACTTCTTCATACGATTCCTTATTTGAGTGATTTCAAACAAAATAAAAAAAATATATACGTATATATTATTTTTCATTGCATTAATGCACTGGTGGCGTTCTAACTTTTCACTCCCAAAACCCGTATACACTGGTATGGAACTGCAACGGCAGATAATAACATGCCAACGTGTTAAACCGCTACAATTGCACCATAACACTCCTCCTCAAACAGTATTATTATTTCCTCTCTGAGATCTGCGACAGTCGGTTGCCTTTGTTGTACATTTACAAAGGATGCCGGCTTCGACAACAATAACAAGTACATATACTGCCACTAGATGATAAGCTGCGCGGCTTTTTCTTTTGTTATGAACCAGGGCCGGCGCTAGTCATTTTGCCTCCCTGGGAGGTGGCAGTAGATGCCGCTCTATTTCGACCCCCCCCCTCCCCCGGTCATTACGCAGCAACGGAAAATTGAAAATCAATATATTCCTAACTAAAACATCAAATATAAAATAAATAATGAGACTTCTTATGCTATTTCAATACTATTCAGCGCAAAAGAATATCTCGCTCGATCACAGTTTTCAATAGGCTTATTTTTTCTTCTCTTCAAATTTTGCCGCTCGGTTCGCCATCCCCTTCCGCCGGCCCTGCTATGAACTTGGTCACCCATCAAAGCATGGCAATTTTAACACAGAAAACAATATGTATCGCATTAAGCAGCAAAAATGACAGCCTCCTCTATGCAATTTCTACAAGAACACCTGCCGGAGCCAGAGTTGAATTGCTTAGAATTTCCCGAGCTTGGCTATGCAAGGTTTTTGATTTCAACTTCGACAGAACTGGAGGCATTATGGAATTTAACGTTCATTAGCAAGCACACACTTTTACATACACACACACAATACACGCACACAACGTCAAACCGGTCAAATACTTAGTATAAAATAAAAATATGGTGCTTCCAATCCAACAAAACTCACCGCCACTTTACCTGCTTTCCCCTTCCGTGACAGAAATAGTGCTTCATTATTACAGTTGGCAACACTAGTTACTAGCTAGCCAATGAACATGCACTGCATAAAAGAAGCAACGACTACGCCGTGCTATATTGCCACATTGCCGTCCCTGCTGACCGGTGGGAACCGCGAGCTGGAGCGCTGTTCAATTGTTTTCAATGAAGTTTGCGCGAGTGTGTCCAGGAATGGAATGACAATATGGCAACAATAGCGAAGGTTTTCGAGCAGGGTAGAACACGTGATGCTAAGAGAGAGGGAGACGAAACGAAAATTCGTTTCTACGCAACGGCAAATTTACGTGTGTGGCACTCTACACTTAATTTTAAAAAATGTGTAAGTGGATTTAGTTTAACAAACTGTCACAAGATGGCAGCTCAAACAGAAATTCTTTTAAATTACTTGAAATTGATTGAAGTATGAGTAAAATTACACTAGAGCTACATTTCAATATTGTATCGTAATACAATAAAATAGGAAGAGGCTAATTAATACATCTAAGTGATTCAGACACTACGTTATGTTTGCGTATATTGTATGACCCATATATTTTTGTGTATTTTCATATAACATTCTCTTCATGTCCCAAGAGGAATGTACGAAGTATAGTAATAAAAATGAATTCTGTATTGGCTCGAATATACACGAATATAAGCCGAGAAAAGAAAATACCGGTAACCATCTACCGGCAGATTCAGGGAAATATAATTAGGTAGGTACATCTTTTATTTTATCATAAATACAGTACATACAAAATACAGTATCATTATTGAAAAATTAAGGTTACAATTGTGTGCTATACCTACTTCAAAGGTAGCTTTCTGTTAACTACCGGCACAGTACTTATTAGGCAACCAAATTTGCCTAATCACCGCCATCACTATTGTCACTACTGACATCACTTCCGGTACTCATTCCATCACTTCCGGTATTTATTCCATCACTCTCACTGCTTTCCTCCCACAATACGTCGTGATTTGACGAAATGTCATAATTTCTTTAAGGTCGCGAATATAAGGCGCATCCTAATTTTTCACAATTGAAATTTGAATAAAATGTGCGGCTTATATTCGGGCCAATACGGTAATTCGAATGGTCTAAACATTGTGAAAAACATAATTGAGGAGTTGCAAAAGCAAAGATGGCCGATATTGTAAGGATCTGCACCAGCAATGATCCCAGTTATGCACTTTAAATACCTAAAATGTGCATGAAAATATGCACTAAAACGGTGCACAATATGCAAATAATTATGAACTTAAGGAACACACCTTGCCTTCTTTCAAATTCTTTCCTTCAGTTACTCTAAAAGCACTACATATAAACATATATTTGTTCTCATACTAATCCAATGCTCCGTAGACATAATGTAGATGAATGGCCAAGAAATTAGTGTTGGTCGTTTTAAATCTTAATTCGAATTGTCTTAATCGTTCCAAATTCCAACAGTGAACTATAAGAAGTCAGCGAACTTTTAGAAAGCAAGCAATTACACGAGAATGATTATTAAAAGTTACGATAAATGAACACACAATCTTATTTCTGGTGAAATTCTAACCCATTTTGATGTCACATGGCCACATTTCCATTTTAGAAAATAACGTAGACTCCAAGATGGCCGCCGTCTTGATATCATGGTGTAGACGGTTTTCCCCCTCTCCTGCATCATGTTTAGGAGCATTTTATTAGTTTTTGTCGGCCTGGCTTTTCTTAGGGGTGGTTCCACACTTTTGGTACACCCTGTATATTCATAATGGTGGGGGGGAAACACCAAACGTGTGGTAAAAAAACTAAATAATTTCTAGTTAAAAAACATGTATAAAGTATAGCAGCAATTCCAGTTGCTCTGAAAGTAGCATCTGTCTCTGTGTTCTTAATAAGATTTCTTATTAGAAGAAATAAATATTTTCTATCCTAAATATTGGGAGCATCTGCTTCTATTGTAGAAATAAATGATCTTAGAATTTTGTTTTCTGACGACTACTTCTTAACTTGTATAAATCTAATTAAAGCGAGTAATTATTTTTGGTTGTTCTTACAGTTCCCATTCCTTTTTCTATTACATTTTTTTATCTTTTTTCACATTTCCATCAGCATCTGCCAATTTTCTGTTCGAAATTTATTCTAATTTTCTTCGATTTGTCCCTTCAACAACATGTAGAAATTTTACTTCATGGTATTTTTTTCCACTACGAAGTGGATGTAAACAAAAGCACGTGTTCTAGAGAAAGCCAGTGCAGCCCTATTGGTGGATTCTGGCAGTAGTCCCTCCGCAGACCTTTTGCACCCTGATAGATAGTCCATTCAATGCCGTCTTGAAACTAGAGTAATAGAGCATTGTATGCTGTTCAAAGCATTTACTAGCCTTATCCTTGCTTATGAATTCATAATCATTCTTTACTAAAGCACCTACGGTGACATTCACTCATTCAAATTAACGAAATTCCCGCTACTTGTCCGTCACTCTGTGTTGTGCAGTGTTGCAAATTCGCAATATTAAATCAAGTCTATAATCTTGAAGCACCGGACTAGACAGAATCAGCAAACATGATTACTTTCAACTTCATGCGTTTTATCTAGAATGGTAAAACCAACACACTGCAAAAGATTGTAGCGAAACCTTTGAGAAAGCCAAAGTGCTTGGTGCAAATACAACCAGTGATGCTTAAAATCGTACGGAATGTTACTTTAGCATTTATTAAATGATCCACCTACGCTTCCTTTCCTTTACTTCCCACATAAAACATGCTCAGATTTCAGGAACCTGAATTCCCCCAGCTTGTCAAAGAAAAATGCCAGATGCATACACTGGCAACTGCTTCCAAGAAGGAATTTGTAGAGGCGGGGACACAAGCTTTTGGCGTTACAGATGGGCAAACTGTGCCATTCAGTGTTGCTACCCGACCTTTATAGAAACATCGTTACAATTCGGTAATATTCCAAAGATGTTATCGTATCTAATTGCTATATAGCCAACTTCGCAACTACAAAGTTTTATTAATGTTCCAACACGGGTGTACGTAATAAGCACTTCACATTTCTTGTATCTAATTCATAAGGGAAAAAATAACATAGTTGGAGACACTACTTCTCGTGGTCAAGAATCTTCCGAAACCCTGTTACCCTCAAGCACACGGCTATTTATAGCTTTCCTCCCCTCGACCCTGCAAAACCTGCCCTCCTCTCCGTTGCCGTGTGGTGGTTCTCGAGATTTTGCGTAGTGTTTATAGGTTGTAAATATCATTGAATGTTGATGTGGCTTCAACTGCAAGTGTTACAAAACATCTACATATGAAACTTTGAACAAGTGGCGATACCAAAATTGCGGTGGATCCTGAGTATTGTGTTGAATCGTTAACTTCTGAACAGGTGTCCTAAAAACAAGCATTTATGCGGCCCGCAAGGAAATTCAGCCGAACAAAAACGCGGATGGCACATTTTAGCCGATTTTGGACTTGCTGCCGTTAGCAGGAAAGTGGATGTTCTTTTTCTTCATGGATATGAGTTTGTCTACGCCGGTTAAATTATTGCATGTTTCATTTGGTTTATTTTACTTCGCATTTCTTTCACACTTGGTTAATCGCGAGGATGAGTGATGATATGGTGACATTGATGAAATGACACTCACAAAGAACATCAATGCCCAGGCCAAGATTCAAACTCGGGACTCCTGGCGTCGTAGCGCACAGTGATAACCACTCCGCTACAACGGCCAGCTGTGTGGATTCTTCTTACATGGTATATTACCATTGACGAGAACTGACATCGTTGGTAAGTGTTTACCTCTATTTTATTATATTTTCTTCATCTCTCGTATTTACAACAGTGTTCATTTTAAAAACTAATATTTGCACATTTTTAAAAGTCACTCTAGTTTCGAAACGTTGTGGAAAATACTGACACTGAAGCTAACACGTGCGCTGGGAGGGAGGGGCAAGTGCTGGCGAATAGAAAGTGGGCACCGCGCGCATTAATACAAATTTCGGTAACTTATTGGCCACACCTACTTCGTTTTAAAGCTGGAAACAGAATAGTCAAGAGCTCGAAACACGGTACCCGACGTCTGGAGTCAGTGTCAGGAGTCAGTGCCAGGAGTCAGTCGGAGATCCATACTCCGGGTGTTGCATTCGAACAAGTGGCACCCCTACAAAAACCAAATGCAGCAGGACCCACTGAGTGGCCAGCCAGTTCCCCAGACCTTACGAATTTTATCTTTGGGGCCATCTTAAAGCCATGGTTTATCAAGACAACATCCGACATCTTCCAGCAAGAGTGTGACTCTGTGTATCCTGTAGTCTTGTTACATATTCACGAGGACTGGAGGAAAAGTCTTGCATTTTGTGTGGCATAGAATGAGCAACGCATAGAGCACATCTTATTGGACGCCAAATGTGAACTTCAACTGTCGAGATATCCTCACCAAATAAAGTTAAGGGAAAAATAACTGCATATTCTTGTTTCTAAGAACACGCACGTCTGAAATGATGTGCCACATGACCCCCTTCCTATTTGAAAATCTGGAGGTAATTCCAAAATGGCGGCTTTCAAGATGGCCGCCATGGTGCATTCTGGCCTCATCTGGTGTGCCCCACCCCAGTTACCCATACGAAGTTTCATCGTCCTCCGTGAAGCCGTTTTCAAATTAGAAACTAATTACTGAAGATGCTTTTTTTAAGTTACGAATCGCCATGAGATTAAAAGAAAAACATGGCTCTGAGACAATATTATTTTATTTCTAGATTTTGATGTAACTCTTAGAAATATATAGAGTTTACTCTCTGGTATTTGTACAATTTTGTATCTAAAGTCGCTTTTCTGCCACTTTTGGTTAATCGCGACGCTGAGGATGGGTGATGCTTTGACGAAAGGACACCCAGGCCGGTATTCGAACCCGGGTATATGTTGGTGTAAGAACCCTTTGTCTTGTTTTTATTTATGTAACGTCGCGTCTTAATCCCCACAAAGAAATGAATATCGCGTTCGACACTGTAAACCATGATATTCTCTTGCAAAAATTAGCATTTTGTAACTTCTCCTCTTCCCTCGTAGATTTAATGTGCTCGTATCTCAAAAACAGAAAACAATACGTAAATTATCAAGGTTGCTGCTCCCATGAATTTGTAGCTGGCTCAGGCGTACCTCAAGGTTCTAATCTTGGTCCCTTGTTGTATTTAATATTAATTAATGACCTACCAAAACAGCTTAGAAATTCCGAGAAACTCTTATTCGCTGACGATTTAAAATTCTATAGGAGCATCCACAATGAAGACGATTCCATTAAATTACAAGAGGATATCGAAAATCTCAACGCATGGTGTAAAGCAAATAAAGTTAATCTAAACCATAAGAAATGCAGGACCGTAACATTTACCCGATTGAAATCCCCAATACACTATAACTACGAAATAGCACACACACAAATAGACAGGGCAAACTCAATAACAGATCTTGGTGTAGTGTTCGATGATAAATTATCGTTTCAGTCACATATCACAAAGACTGTTAATGACGCGCATAGAAAACTGGGGTTCATTATGAGAACTGCAAAAGAATTCAATGAAAAAAAAGCGTTGTTATCATTATTTAACCTATATGTTAGGCCCAAATTAGAATACGCATCTATAGTGTGGAGTCCACAAACCAGTAAACAAATAGATCTTATTGAAAAAGTTCAAAATAAGTTCACTCGCTATATAGTTTTTAGGATAGATGGTGCATATCCAAAGATGACACCTTATAACGAATTGCTAATTAAATTACACATTACCTCCCTTGCAAACAGAAGAACCATACATCAGCTCCTTTTTCTTTTCAAACTTCTTAACGACAAATTGGATTCTTCCTCTCTGCTTTCAAAAATAGCTTTCTATGTCCCCCATCCAAAGTTGCGATCAAGAAAGCAACTCTTTGCAATTTCCCGCACCCGTACAAAATCCGCAGAAATGGCTCCCCTGCGAAGAATGTGTAGCTTGTATAATGAATGGTTAGAGAAGGGCATACACTTGGACATATATGCTAAATTTTCTGAGTATAAACGCTATTTAATGGACAACATTCTTGCTTAATTTTTTAATTTTTATTATTTTTTTTATTATTATTATTATTATTTTTACCTTCTTTATGTGTATATATAAACCCATACATATATGAATGTAATTGTGTAAGGTTTGATTCATTTTTTATCCACGGTAATGTTTAAGGACGATATATATAACCCCTATATGTATTTTTTCTTTTTTTTATATCTGAAATGTGTATAAATATTATTTTGATGTGTATAAATCCTATGTAAGACATTTACTGTGCACTGTAAAAGGGCAGATGCCTGTTGTGCGCAGGATAATAATAAATAAATAAATAAATAAATAAAAATAAATAAATCGATTATTCTCAGCATTTCCAACCGACTGAGCGAGTCCAGTTAGCGAGCCTAGCAACACTGTAGAGCGTCAGCAAGACGGTTACCGATAGGTGGCTGGGTTGAGATGACGTCAGCGGCTCATTTGTTGATTGGTAGCTTGGAGAGTTATGACTCGTTCTCAAGTTGCAATGCAGAACAGCCAGCCAAAGATGCTGCGAAAATGCTCTCATTTAAGGGAAGAAGATACAGTTACGCACCAATTGTGCATTTATTTCAATATCGCCCGAATGGGCACTGCTACTAAAGAAAACCCCTGGGTGTATCCAAGAGTATGAATTTCTCCCCATATTGCAAGTGGAAGCGTTTTTTATATTGATCATTCAGCTTGACACGATGTTTGAAAAGTATGATGAATAAGAATTTTCGGAATTCCATGTATGCCTTCTGGGGACTAAACATCAACATCAAGTTACGGCTAATCAAATTAAAGTTTCGACTTTTCTGCTGGTGAAATGCATCTTCAAACTGCCCTCTTCCCGTTGACATATTTTTGTATTCCATCCGAAGTTTTATATTCCCAAGAGAACGAATCAAATCATACTCCCATATGATCAATGCTTTTCTCCTTGCCTCTTGGCAGTGTTGCCAAACCTGATGCGCGTAAAATAACTAAATTTCACCTAAAATGGAGTTAAAACTGACTTTCAAGGAGCTAGATTTACGTAGGCTGGATAAAGTGCCTTCTAGGGTAATGTTAGTTGTGAAAAGGGGCACTGCTATTATCGTTAACTCTAAATTGATGACAATTTCTTCTTAGTCTTCAACATCTAGATCCGGCGGCATCGCCCATCTCAATAATCCACCGATGGTCGTATAAAATAGAAAATAAAGAATTCCCTGTTAACAATAATATGTCAATTTCACGTTAAACATTGCATTATGAAGAAGTAGCTGGGGAGATAAGAGGAAGTGAGGCGACGCAGCCAATATAACAAGTGCAAAATGTATAATTATGACAAACGTTGGTGTATGTGGACCGGAACCAGTGATGGCATCATAGTGGGGCACGGGGGTGGACGTCCCAGTTCACAGCTGAACGAGTGCACGAAAGAGCCAGATCTGGCTTCAAGAGAGCTAAGTTGGCAACACTGCCACGGACGGAAGAGCTTGGGAAGAGTCCCCTGGAGACTGTATAGCATGCTCTTAAAACACAATACTGCGATCAATTACGTATTTAGGAGATCCTTGGAGTCAGGGCCACCAACTTTTGTCATAATTATACCAATTACCAAAATTAAATAATGAAAATATACTTGTTTAGCATTTGTTGTGCAATCGTGAAGGTTATTCTTGCCGAACTTACTGGAAGGCAAGGATTCTATTGGGATCATACAGCTTTCAACACTGGCGTACGCATGGGGGGACCTGATGGGGCTACAACCCCTTCCGAAATTTTGAGAAAATCAAAATTTTCAAATGAAACCAGTAAATATCTCGGGAAAACCATAGTGGTATATGAAAACTTTCTTAAGATGACCCCCATTTAGCATTTTTGTTTTTGATTAATTATTAAAACTAAGACTAAAAATGGTAATTACAATTGTGTGTCCCGTCCCCTCCTAAAACAGCTATTTAATATCCACCTTTTGAATTCCAGCCTTCCTCCGAATAGAAATCCTGTACGCCAGTAGCTTTCAATGACACTACAACAAAGATACACCCTACTTAACTAAAAGAATATGCATAAAATTTTGAGCAAGAACTTCACGTTTCGTCAACTGGATCTAGCACCCTTTTTGTTATTCAGTAAATATTCTATTCCTTATCTTTTGATATTGATTTCTTTTTTTTTATACAAATGTTTTCGACCCTAACTACATGTACGCAACACGAGCTGTTATATCTCTATTCTTCTACAGTCCTTTACCTATCATGTAATTATAACAGTACAATAGTAATTAATTTGTACATTATGAATAGCCCTATAAAATAAAGGGTAAATTTCTCGTATCGGACAAACGGCCGAAATTTACTAGTTCATTTAATTTGAATATTCGTACTTACGTATTCTGCATTGAGAAACATTGCTGAAGGTGGCATTTCGCTTATTTCACGGAAATAAGCTTTATTTCCGACATATCGAGTAAGTTTTCTTCGTTTCTTTTTGCCTTCGGTAACACGCGATATGGCGGTCATAGTTTCACTACCGTACTCGGCAGGCAGTGTTTCCATTCCACTGCACACAAAAATACCTATGTAGCCCCACAAACCATTGACGCATAGCCCCACGAACCATTCATACATAACCGCACGAACCATTTCCGGTAAGGTTAGGTTAGGTAGGGTCACGTATAGGTTACAATAGTTAAAAATTGGTTTCTAAAAGAAATATGCGTAGCCCCCACACACCATTCTCGCATAGCCCCATGAACCATTGACACATAGCCCCACGAACCATTGACACATAGCCCAACAAACCATTTGCGAAAACGTACCTTCTTCAGTTACAGAAACACGTGTTTGGCAACACTGACCGGGATTACATCATCACACACAGGCTACATCTACCTGGAAGTAAATGGATGCAAGAGCTTTCGTGCCACATTTATATCGAAAAATAGATGATTTACCGGCAAAATTCAATGAACGATGCGAGAAAACACTTCCCCGAACTTCCACAAGTATAAAGAAACTGCATTCGGTAAGTAATTTCTCCTGTAAATTTCAAGAAATCTGTTTGTCCGATACGAGAAATTTAATTAATTTGTACATTATGAATAGCCCTATAAAATAAAGTATTAATTGAAACATTTTATATTAATTTCTGAGACACTTCGTTCGGCCCGCCCCCACCAGAAATATATTCTTTGATACGTGCCTGGCTGTGATGAATAGTTGCGTATATTTAATGTTCTTGTGTGTTCTGATTCCTTGGCTTCTTACTCTGTTTTTCTTCATCATCAATTAATCAGGGAAGGTATATAAAGGTAGGATTTTTAGTTAACTCATGCCAAAATTACAGTGGGTACTGAAAGCGGCATGTATACAAACATACATTTGCACACACATATGTGTAGATATGTGTGTTTTTACACGCAGCCGCTTTAGTAACCACTCCAGCCACCGAGATTCAGCCCTCTCCCCCTCATAACCAACTTTACTATTTATTGTCAATTTGCATTCCATATAACGAAGCAAGCAATCCCACCCAATATAGTAGTGTTAGAGTCTGTCAACAGATGTCAGTCTGAATAGCTGGAATCGCAAATTGTGTAAATTCTATTTTTAGGAAGGCTTGGAAGGAAATACAACTACTCGATTTTTTTTTTTAAAAGCTGTGACAAAAATTCTTCTTGAGGAACATCGTACAGATTTATATTTTGCAAAAAAGGTTTCCTAATTTTAATTCACAAAGGTGATTTATTTCGATTACAGTATTTCAAGCATATCCAACATGGAATAATATTCCGAACACATATTGCGAGATCTTGGCCTGTTTCCTCTTCGGGAGAAGTTTTGTAACCATTATCAACAGCCACCAGTCGTCTTCACGCCCTATTCTGGCCGGCGTTCCGCAAGGTGCAGTGCTTTCCCTTCTTCTGTTTGCACTCTATGCAGCTGACATCCCAACACCTGAAACAGGCATACTGGCCACGTATGCCGATGATACGGCAGTATTTGTCTGGGACAAACGTCTCGAAAACTGCGAAGACAAACTGAAGAAGTGCACCACCCGTTTTGAGAAATGGGCCACAAAATGGAAGATCAGGATAAATCCGGAGAAGAGCTTTGTTACGGTCTTCGGGTTGGGCCCAGTACCAGAAGGAGCTCGAGTCACCCTCTTCAGACGCCGAGTGCCTCATCGTGACCAAGTTAAATATCTGGGCGTCCTCCTGGACCGACGACTGAAGTTTGGACCTCACACAGCGCGCACGCATGCGTCTTGGCTACCTATCTCCACCGCTACGTGCGCAAACCCTTCCTTTTGCCACACGCCTCCATGTGTTCACATCGATAGTTCACCCTATTCTACTCTATGCCAGTCCGGTATGGAGCCAAATGGCACAAACCCATCACAAAAAGATCCAGATTGTGCAGAATAGAGCGCCACGCATGATTGGGTCCTTCTCCATGGACACCCGTATCTCCCAGATTCACGATGATCTCCAATACCCAATGATTGAGGAGACGTTCCAAATCACCAAACAACGCATATGGGCAAAGGTTCAAGCCCACCCAAACCAACTGATAAACACCATCGGGAAGTGTCGTATGTGTGAGCGCTTATTATGTAAATAGTCTGTATGGTTTATAAGACCTTTGAAATTGTGGATATGTGGATAAAAACAGATTATGTTTTGTCTTTTATAAATGGAGTTCATTATAGTTTGTTGAATGGAATTTTGTGATCAATTAAATAATGTTGAATTATGCGTGCATATCATTTATAATCTATTCGACACCTTGAGTGCGATCTGCGTGTGTTCCAAATACACAAAAGGAAGCTCCGTCCCCGACGACGTAAGGCACCTCTACCACGACCATGACAAAGTGAATCACACTTAGATCCTAGGGAAACTAAGTAATCTACTCATATGGTTTTAACAAATGTATTATATGTGCACCTGCGCTTATATTCAAATTTCATGAAACTATCATGACAATCCTTGTATATCTTCTATGTATTGTTTGTAGTTAGTTGTAGGTATATGTTGTACCGTTGGGTACATACCCATGACAGTAGCAGGGAACAAACTATACTAATGTAATTGTAATTATCAATGTTCCTGTACACATTTACTATGTAAACAACCCACATCCCAGTTCAATAAACAATATGCTGGACATGAAAAGTCCTGACTTCGAAAAAAAAAGGAATATTCATATTTAATTGGGTTCGACATCTTTCTCATTTGGATTGATTTAGTTTATTTTACTTTGCTTTTTATGCCACTTTTGGCTAATTTGCGAAGATGGGGATGAGTGATGATATGATGAAATTGACGAATAGACACTCACAAACATCCATGTCCAGGCCAGGATTCGAACCCTGAACCCCTGGCGTTGTAGCGCGATGTGCTAACCACTCCGCCGGCCAGGTTCGACGTTCTTGTTTGCCTTTAAATTGATTTACAGAAGGTGGAAGAAACGACCCCTTGACAATGCATCTATAACATTATTAAAGTAAGTTTTCAACCAGAAACATAATATCTTTTCAGTTCGTCTTGACCTAACTGGTGTTAACACAACAACACCAAGAGTCTTAGAAAATATTTGGACTTAAAAAGGATGAGGAGACAGGTGAGTGTAGAAGGTTACATAATTTAGAACTACATAATTTGTATTCATGTCCAGATATTATTAGAATGATTTAATCAAAAAGACTTATACGAGCAGGCCATGTGACACGAATGGGAGAGGACGCAAGGATTCTTGTGGGGAAACCTGGTGGTAAGAGACCTGTAGGAAGGCCAAGACGAAGATGGAGGGATAACGTTGAGATGGACCTAATGGAATTCGGTAAGGATGGAAAAGATTGGATTGATCTTGCCCAGGATAGGGACAGATGGAAGACTTGTGTTTCTGCAACCATAAACTTTCGGGTTTAAGAATGCTAGAGAGTTAGTTATTCTAATCAAATGTTCTATAGACTCAACGTACGTCCAGACACATCTCTGTGGACACCCCTGGTTGAATTTAAGTCAACTATCTAGCACAACAAGTTAGACATTATTGCAAGTTGTGCTAAATGTTCAACGGATTTTGAAACATTCAAGCTCTTTTACAACTCAATTTGGTTCATTGTATACTGAGATTGGAAACACGCTTTAGTATATTCTGGCAAATATCGCATAAAAGTGTGCAATGCATGGTCTACGTGTATTGAAGTATAAACAAGCACAAACGTGTTAAATATCCGAGAACGTAAAGCGAGTTCCAGGAAAGTTGTTGCAAGTGAACACAAAAAAGAAGTACATAAAATCGTGTCAGTGCAATTAAACAACTCAACTTCGCTCGTCCTGTGGTAGATGAATCAGAAAGAAAGAGCCGTTATATAACTTAATCTCCAGTCCACAACTTTCTTCGCTCTCCGTGAAGCAAGGACAAGGCACGACTGCAGAGCCACCTGGTGGAAGGTTCGAATGTAGCTCAGTTTGCAACATATTGTGTTAGTCTTTGAACACTTTTTTTCCCCAGCCAATTGAATGAATGGAAACTTTCGATTTACAACTTTCACAACTGCAAAAGGATTCGAATGTAACATAGAGATGGAGCACTTAAAAATCACAGTAGTTTAAGTTAATCTACAAAGTGTATGGACATTGTCAACTGTAGCAAGAAAGTTTTTGTGCAACAAAATCACACAATCACGTTTCAATTAATACAAAATAGCGAAATAATACTATTCTGATATAATACTACGTTTCTTTTAAGTATTTCACAACAATTTTGGATTTGAAAAGCGAGAAATGCCACGTAAATTTAATACTTCCGGTTCTTAATTTATTGTCAAGAAATTTGTAAACTTGCATGTAGTGTTATATATAGGGTGTTCCAAAAAATGTATACACACTTTCAAGATGGGAAGTAAGAGAGATGAAGGAAAGAATAAGATAAATTAAGAATGGCGATTAAGGAAGAAAATTAGAATCAAGAAGAATTTAGTGAACGAAACAAGAAAAACAAAGTGGTGAGGAATGACTTAATGAAGAGAAGAATAAATAGGACATTTTTTCTTATTCTAGAAAGGAGGAGCAGCGGACCAGCTCTTGTCCACAAGTGACCATAGCAGGTGTCTATGACCTTCAACAAGAAACCGAACAGGTTGCTGTAAAATTAAGCTTGAAACTTTTGAACTTGCTAATAAATTGACAACAAAAAGATGTTTCCAAACGTGCCACTCTAGTGAATACAAGTGCGGCTTCTTATTAAATATTGAGAAAGCATTTTTTTCTTATTTAAGCCTGTCTTATATAAAAAAGCTTAATTGTGCGGGCTTCGACGAAAGTTTGCTCAACGTTTACATGGATATTGCTAACAATAGTGGTTCTGTAGTTTTTAGACTAATTTAACTACATTATTTTTACCTTTTTAGTATTCAGTTCTCATTTTGTCATCTTTTCCTGCCTCTGACGTTCTTTCATTTAGCAATTATGGGCCAAAGTGGGGTTATGAACCCCACCAACGCCCCCTTGGTCACGCCACTTGATATTATGGAGCTCAATAACAACAAACATGTTTCGTGGTGACTGTCGGAGAAGTAAACAAAAGACTGTCCACTTAAGTTAGCCGTAAAATATGGTATGCCTTTTATTTTAGAATTATCTGAATTTCGGGGCGGAAGAAAAAGCGTTAACTTGACACGACACAACGGAATGGAAACACACTCGACTAATGAACAATTTATTCGATTACAATGCCAACGATTTTTCTTATTAAGTTTCGTAGAGGGAAATTTGTGTGCTTCAGAGTCAGTCTCCCCCAAAACTCAAAACTTATACAAATTTACCGATGGTTAAAACAAAGTTTCCGTGATGACTACGGTACGAAACCAACTGCTGTTGGGGGTGAGGAGGGTTTTTCGGCAACAGTACTCGAAAATATGCTTTTGTAGAGCATCAGCCAAGAATGCAAACCATCTTGTTTTTCGCGTTAGCCATAATGTAGAAATTAAGTATATATACAGGGTGTTTCCGTGACATTGATTGAAATTTGTAGGGTGGATGGAGACTGACCCAATTACCATGGGCGTCGCCATAAATTTTTGCAGGGGGGTCGGGGGGTTGAATTGTAGAAAAATAATAAGTATTATTACCACGGTTATAAATGTTGTTATACAATAATAAAGATTAGAATATAACAAAAATAAATTTTATTCAAAATAATAATAATTATTATTATTTATATGGGGAGACTCGATCCAGCCACAACTATTTTCCATTATTTCTTTTGCATTTTATAGCAGTTAGTATCTGTGATATTAACTTTTGCATGTCTCGTTCAAGAAATGGCTTTAAATGTTAGTTGTTTTTTTTTCATAAAGTTTGTTGTGTGACCTCTCACCTACAACTGTAATTCTTAGAATTTTGAAAACTGTGAAACCATTTGTTCTTTGGATGAAATGGTACAATATAACCTTGTTCTTATATTTTCACTCAATGTTTTTGATCCAATACATTTTTACTTTGATTATTCTGTTCGAATACTAACTAAATTAACTCTATTTCTGTTTTTAGCAATAAGAGTAACAAACGTTCGGCTTTCTTGTATCTTTAAGTGAACGATGTCAATTTCCAGCGGGGGGCCACCGACCCGTTCGACCCCCCCTTCCCGACGCCCATGGCAAGTACCAATATGTGATAACGAACCCCGGTCCACCATTAAAAAAGTTATGAGCCAAAACAATTTGGGGCTTTATATGACAGTGGAGAAATGCAACTATTCAAAATGGCGGCCTTCGCGTCGCAAGAAGCTTCGTCGTATCCGCTCTGGAGTCTGGATTCTTGGCAACAGGTCCTCCTCACTCAAACGGTTGACGATCGGGTGCTGAGCCGAGGGACTGGTAAGAATCCTTGCTGCCTGTGATATCTTCTGAATGACTCCGGGGATGTTAGAGCAGTTGCGACGCTATGGTGCCTGCATCGACGCTGGAGGCCGCCATTTTGAACAAATACTGTAACGTTTTCGTCGTATAGTGCTATCATACTCTGTAGAAATGCCCGTATTAAATCCAGAAGCCGAGATTCCTTATCACATATTGGTACTTGGGTCAGTCTTCATCCACCCTACAAGTTTGAACCAAGTTCACGGAAACACCCTGTACATGAAAATATAAAAATTGTAAATACCTCTTCCAACTACAATTTCCACAACTCTCTTAGTTAAAAACAAAAAAACCCAGATATTTCTAATGGATTCATTCATAAGAACAAAACAAGTTACGTAATGAGACAATTCATAAAAGAAACACGTAAAATAAAGTATAAGAATTGAAGAAACTTACCCCCGGTACAGCCGCAACAGATGGATTCCACCAAACATGGTGTAGATTTAATAGGATAATCACGGCTAGAAAGAAAATAAAAGATAGACGGTTACATGACGAACTTGAAATATGCTGAGGCAAGGTGAAATATAAAGGTGGGTCCATCAGGGCTATTCAACAATCACGGCTAAATGACATCACGTGGCTGTCATTGACTTTCTAAAGAATTAATTTTTATGCAATCAATTATGTATATACGTGATCTTGCGTTGAATTACACTTTAGAATTGTCGTTTTGTGAAAATTTGTGATAGACTTCAACAACCTACGTCACACGTAAATTGCAAAACGTAGAAAGTTATTGATGGACTCAGCTGAATCTATTTCATCTTGACACATCCTACTCGTAAGCACACAATACAATGTAATTATAAACTGTAAAATATCACCATATGCGATCATCTATACATATCTAAGTTAAAACTCATTTTTGTCAAGTGACGAATTGGTTTGAAGATGATGGAAGGTACTAACTGTTTAAATAACAATTGAAAAACAAACTGAACGGGTAAAATCACTTATGAAAGTTTATGGAAATGGACGCTCACTAGGTATGCATGCAGAACAAGCTCCCACGTGAAAGAAGCAATTCAGTTGCTATTGCACTACAGGGATCATTTGCAGAGTTAAAAAAATGCAGCAAATATGATGTAGTAATTCAGTAGAAATGTTGGTGACACCTATCGACCTTATGTTGAACTAAGTAGGAAAATATTGCTTTTTATAATTTACAATTGTAATGATCTAAAGATACAATTGCTTGTAAAAAAAATAGATGTGGCCATGCGATGACGTATCGCCACTTAATTAAAATATGCATTTTGAAATATCTAAATTGTGGTTGTGGTAGTTCAAAGGGTGATACTTAGCACATTACTTTGATATTCTCTGTTTATGAACTGAAAATCGAGATTTTATACAAAGCATTACGAAGGAATAATGAGCTTTGCCAATAAACTTTGTTGCATTATTAAAAACAACAGATTCATTATAATTAAAATAAATTACAGTAAAACCTCGTTAATCCGGACTAATGGGGGGGAGATAAGTTGACCAGTTAAAGAACAGTAGAAAGTGCATTAAAACCTCGTTTATAGCAACAAAATATGTTTATTATGGTGTATTTAAACGGTATAGGCCTAAGTAGACTATACAGTATAGTAAAATATAAGGCAGTACAACAATGCAGTGCTTCTAGCCACATTTAAAACCTTGCACTCTGCTGCTTTTTTTTTTTTTTTTTTTTTTTTTTTTTTTTTTTTTTTTTGGGCCTTCTGCCTGTTCGGATTAACGAGGTTTTACTGTATGTACATGATGAAAGCATATATACATTATCTATAAACGTTTATGAAGTCTAAGCGCTCAATTCTAGAAGTAAAGTGTACATGTTTAGGTATTGAAATTGTATGCTGAGCATAAACAGCTCAATGTACAGTTGTAGAAGTCCAACAAATACGTATATAATGAGCGATAATGACTCAACTCAAAGACGTGACTAATAATTTTCTACTTAACGCAAACTCTTCTCTATATCAGTGTCTTTTCGACTTTCTCAACACACCAGGCAATAATATATAAACAAACAAACAAAAATTGTTTCTTCAAGATGACAAATATCTTAATAGTGCTTGTTTTTAATGGGTCGTGATATCTACGTGCCTGGTGCCGTAAAGGGTGTGGATATTCTTAATGTACGTCATGGAGAAGCAGATGTGGTCAACATCATGCTCCACCCTACGGGAGAGGATAAGTGAGCCGCAGAGCCGGTTGTGTAGGGACATTAAGGGAGAAGTTCCTCTTTGAGATTGAATCCGGGTCTCCCCAGTGGCGGTCAGACGTCATACTGACTGAACTATCACCTATAAAACTATAAAGTCCCTACAACATTAGCAATATGTATTTGAATGCATGGTCACTTGGTTTGAACTTATTAATATGAGCATGTGTGCAGAGAAGGTACCAGGACATATCTGATGATGTAATGCTGATATCGTCTAGGTTCAGGACCGGAACCTTTTTTCTCCCACAATATAAATTCGGTCCAAGTTGCGTATTGTTTCATTGAAAAAGGTTCCAGGACCGAATTTAAATTCATCCTGGGAAAAAAAGGTTCCTGGACCGAATTTAAATTCATCCTGGGAAAAAAGGTTCCTGGACCGAATTTAAATTCATCCTGGGAAAAAAAGGTTCCTGGACCGAATTTAAATTCATCCTGGGAAAAAAGGTTCCTGGACCGAATTTAAATTCATTCTGGGAAAAAAGGTTCCTGGACCGAATTTAAATTCATCCGTAAAAAGTTCCTGGACCGAATTTAAATTCATCCTGGGAAAAAAAGGTTCCTGGACCGAATTTAAATTCATCCTGGGAAAAAAGGTTCCTGGACCGAATTTAAATTCATCCTGGGAAAAAAAGGTTCCTGGACCGAATTTAAATTCATCCTGGGAAAAAAAGGTTCCTGGACCGAATTTAAATTCATCCTGGGAAAAAAAGGTTCCTGGACCGAATTTAAATTCATCCGTAAAAAGTTCCTGGACCGAATTTAAATTCATCCTGGGAAAAAATGTTCCTGGACCGAATTTAAATTCATCCGTAAAAAGTTCCTGGACCGAATTTAAATTCATCCTGGGAAAAAAAGGTTCCTGGACCGTATTTAAATTCATCCGGGGAAAAAAAGGTTCCTGGACCGAATTTAAATTCATCCGGGGGAAAAAGGTTCCTGGACCGAATTTAAATTCATCCGGGGAAAAAGGTTCCTGGACCGAATTTAAATTCATCCGGGGAAAAAAAGGTTCCTGGACCGTATTTAAATTCATCCGGGAAAAAAAGGTTCCTGGACCGTATTTAAATTCATCCGGGGAAAAAAGGTTCCTGGACCGTATTTAAATTCATCCGGGGAAAAAAGGTTCCTGGACCGTATTTAAATTCATCCGGGGAAAAAAGGTTCCTGGACCGTATTTAAATTCATCCGGGGAAAAAAGTTCCTGGACCGTATTTAAATTCATCCGGGGAAAAAAGGTTCCTGGACCGTATTTAAATTCATCCGGGGAAAAAAGGTTCCTGGACCGTATTTAAATTCATCCGGGGAAAAAAGGTTCCTGGACCGAATTTAAATTCATCCGGGGAAAAAAGGTTCCTGGACCGTATTTAAATTCATCCGGGGAAAAAGTTCCTGGACCGTATTTAAATTCATCCGGGGAAAAAAGGTTCCTGGACCGTATTTAAATTCATCCGGGGAAAAAAGGTTCCTGGACCGTATTTAAATTCATCCGGGGAAAAAAAGGTTCCTGGACCGTATTTAAATTCATCCGGGGAAAAAAGGTTCCTGGACCGTATTTAAATTCATCCGGGGAAAAAAGGTTCCTGGACCGTATTTAAATTCATCCGGGGAAAAAAGGTTCCTGGACCGTATTTAAATTGATCCGGAAAAAGGTTCCTGGACCGTATTTAAATTCATCCGGGAATAAAAGGTTCCTGGACCGTATTTAAATTGATCCGGAAAAAGGTTCCTGGACCGTATTTAAATTCATCCGGGGAAAAAAGGTTCCTGGACCGTATTTAAATTGATCCGGAAAAAGGTTCCTGGACCGTATTTAAATTCATCCGGGGAAAAAAGGTTCCTGGACCGTATTTAAATTGATCCGGAAAAAGGTTCCTGGACCGTATTTAAATTCATCCGGGAATAAAAGGTTCCTGGACCGTATTTAAATTGATCCGGAAAAAGGTTCCTGGACCGTATTTAAATTCATCCGGGGAAAAAAGGTTCCTGGACCGTATTTAAATTGATCCGGAAAAAGGTTCCTGGACCGTATTTAAATTCATCCGGGGAAAAAAGGTTCCTGGACCGTATTTAAATTGATCTGGTAAAAAGGTTCCTGAACCGAATTTAAATTCATCCGGGGAAAAAAAGGTTCCTGGACCGTATTTAAATTCATCCGGGAAAAAAAAGGTTCCTGGACCGTATTTAAATTCATCCGGGGAAAAAAGGTTCCTGGACCGTATTTAAATTCATCCGGGGAAAAAAGGTTCCTGGACCGAATTTAAATTCATCCGGGGAAAAAAAAAGGTTCCTGAACCGAATTGAAGTACTTTACGGTCCAGAACCCTTTTACGCTTGCTGATTTTCTCTCCTGGACCGGAATCAAATTTATTTAAAATTCCTTGACTTTTAACAACCCTGGATATCGTGTTGTGATCTGTGACCTACTGTTGATGACGTCACGCGCAGGCATTGCACCCCAAGTACTGGATTACGACCAAACGTCCTGTCGACTGGACCACCTTACAGTTAGCAAAATATATAACTCGATTAGTGACGTATGGAGAAACGATGTTAAAAGTAGAGGGGCGGGGAGCTCTAGCCCACCTTTCTACCCACTCGATTGCAGTTGAGTACGAAACAGACGGATGAATACAGGGAGAGAAAGAGTGGACGCAGAAGGCGATAGATGATAGAGAAAGAAATAAAGATCAAAAGGAAGAATGAAAGAGAGACAGAAGCAAAAATGAAGATAGAGAGAAGGAAAATAAATATAGAGAAATAGAGGGAAAAGGAAATAAGGAACTAGAGAATGGAAGAAAGAAGAAGAGGAAACAGGAAGATGAAGAGAAAGTTAAGAAAAAAGGAAGGGGTGAGTAGAACATGAGAGAAGAAAGATAGAAAGAAAGACAATATTAGTAGGGATAGAGACAAACAAAGGAAGAAGAAGATAGAGGAAGGTAAAGAAATAAAGGGAAGAGATTAGAACAAGAAAAGATAAAAAAGAACGATAGAGCAACAGAGGGAGAAAGGAAGAATAGGAAAGAAAAAAGCGACAAAGAGAAACAGAACAGAGAGAGAACAAATAGAATCTTAATAGAGCAAAGACAAGTAGGAAGAAGAAGGATCAGGAAGATGATAGAGAAATAAATGAACAAGGAGTGAATAGAAGAATGAGAAAGACAATCGTAGTAGAGAAAGAGAGAACGATAAACAAATAGAGGAGGGAAGAAGATAGAGCAGTAAAGGGAGAAAAATATATATAGAAGAAAAATAGAAAAGGATTGATTGATTAATTTGGTGTTGTAAGTCCACTAAATGCACAGAAAAGCTAATCAGGACTGGACCTACAGTTTATAGTGGAATCCGAACCATTACGTGCCACAAATAGAAAAGAAAGATAGAATCTTAATTTGTATAGTTACAACTAGGGAAACAAAAGAAGAAAAATACAAAGAAATAATTCAGAGAAAAGGAAAGAGAAGGAAAAAAGAACATAAACTTTTAATAAAGTAGAGAGAATGATAGATAAATAGAAAGAATAAAGAGTAAGAAAAGTTGTAGAGAAATATAGGAAGGAGGAGAGAATAGAAGGATGTATAGAGATGTGAAAGAAAAGAAAGAGATTCGTAGTAGACATACATTGATAAACAGAGAGATAAAAGAGATGATAGAGAAATGAATGGAGAAAGAGACAGGAATGGAAGATATAATGTTAGATGAGATAGAACGATATAGAAGAAACAGTAGAAAAAGCAGTGTCTTAGGAGGTAGAGTCGACGTGAACACAGAACTTTGGCGACAAGCCTCGTATAAAAGAACAAACGTTGGATGGATGCTAACAACAACATACCGTCCATTCTATCCTGTGATCTTCAGAACAGCTCTGCACCTCCTTTAGCCTGTAAGATGGCGCTTGCTAACATCTGGACTCTTTCCAGAGACTTGCAGATCGGCGACACCCGTTTATACGACCGCGGTGAAAGTGGACACTCCTGGAGACCTTCCAGCACTCCAACACGCACTATTGACCAGTCGACACTGCGTAAGATATCTTCAGAGCTCGGTACACGCACGAAACACACACATGCCCATTGGACAAGGTATCTGGGTTCGTCTTGGAAATCCATGAATCACCTTGGCTCGCGATTGGCTGTTTGAGAATTGAATTTTTTATTCGATGTGGAAATTACGTAAAAAGAAATAGGAGCATATGCGTAATGCCTTTGCGAAAGGCCATGCTGACATTGTTCTGCGAATTCTCCGATTCGACTGGTCATTGTGCCATTGGGCAAAGCTTTCTGTCATCAAGTCGGAGACAGGGCCTCATCCAGTGGCGTAGCGTGGACCATATTTGTGACGTCACATTGAGTCAGAAGCAGGCCCGTCACGTGGTTTCTCTCTATGTGATAGCCAGTGATGTGCCGTAGACTATAAGTTTATGTCTACACGTAATCCACGCGTAGATTACATTGGGTTGTAGTTTACATAGACTACGTAGACAATCTATAGTGCATTAGAATTAATTTTCAAGGGTTTCATGAAAGGAAAGTGACATTTTCAACTATATTGGTTCCTAACGAAATAAAAAGAATCCTATTTACAACAAATTTCTCTTCTCTTCTATTATCAACTATGGAAGAAGATAAATAGTATGCAAAAAACAACAACAGATGGCAGTCGTGAGGCAAGAGTGGTCATTTTCCCATAAAACGCTAGAATATTTATTATATTAGGTCTCTTCCTAGGTGAGAAATTGTTCGAATTTGGAAGAAAGAGTATGAAAATTTCTTCTCACACATCAGCAACTGATACGCAGTATAATTTTATTTTAATTCCACGGCTTCCTTTGCTAAGTTATCACCTTTCGCCATGTTGTTTACATAGATTACGTCATCTAAGTGTATAAGATAGTCTACGCGTAGACGCACATCACTGGTGATAGCATTGGATTTTCCATAGTAACTGGTACCTATTAAAATTGTATCTTTCAGGAAATATGTAGTTTTTCAATTGTTCTTATCAACGGTCCATCAGATGAAGACATCGCGAGATTGAATACAAATCTAAAAGCTCAGAGCTTAATCATTCTTTCAGTTCCTTATACGGCAGTTTACAGTCACACACAATGGTATGCATCTGTACAGAAAAGAACAATTGCAGCTATTGTATCTGGCCAGAGTGACAAGTGCGTGGCTTACATGTGCCACACCACCCCATCTGTTGGCGATATAATGAAATTGATGAAGGGGGGGACTCTCAAAGAATACCTTTGCCCAAGCCGGGATTCGAACCCGGGACCTCTGGCGCCGTGGTGTGCTGTGTCAACAACTCTACCACGAAGGTTGACTGGGAAGATGGGTAGAGGCTGCGGGACTGAGACATTCATCACATCAGTTCTAGTATGTTCATGGTACGACGTTATGCACAGGGGATAGTTTTACCCTTATCTTTTTTAATTTTCTTTCAATCTCCTTCAAGCAGAGACAAATAGAGACTGGGCCAGTAGTGTGAGTGGGATATGATCCACAAGATTTGCCGCCAAGCAACCCCTAGCCCCAGGATTGTTGCGGTTTGCCCCCTCCCCCCATGAGGAAACAAAGAAAATCTCATTAAAATGTAATATAGCTTATATTCAGTGATGTGCGTCTACGCGTAAACAACGATAGTCTACATTCTACACATAGACAATTTTATACACGTAGATGACGAAATCTATGTAAACAACATGGCGAAAGTATGATTACTTAGCAAAGGGCGCTGTGGAAGTAAAAGAAAATTATACTGAGTATCAGTCGCTGATGTGTGAAGCGAACTTTTCATACTCTTTCTTTCAAATTTGAACAATTTCTCACCTAGGGAAAAACCTAACATAGGAAATATTCTTGTGTTTTATGAGAAAAAGACTAATTTTACCTCACGACTGCCATCTGTTGTTTCTTTTGCATACTATGTATATCTTCTTTCATAGGTGATGAAAGAAGAGAAGAGAAATTTGTCGTAAATAGCATTCTTTTCAGTTCGTTAGGAACCAATATAGTTGAATATGTCACTTTCTTCTCATGAATCCCTTGAAATTTTAATGCGCTTTAGATTGTCTACGTAGTCTATGTAAACTACAACCCAATGTAATCTACGCGTATATTACGTGTAAACAACGCATGTAGACGTAAACTTATAGTCTACGGCACATCACTGTTTATATTTAAAGATTCTTAGTTTGCATTATTGATTTTTAAAAAGTTTAGCATATTTAAGAATATTTGTCGTCAGCGTGTCTGGAGCATCTTTAAAGAAACATATCATTACAATCACTTTGGCAAGCAGAAAATTCCAGCAGTGTGCTACCAGAATACACCTCTGCCAAGTGTGAATTTCTTCAATGCACATTCTGACTTTGTTGTCTTTTAAAAAAAACTTTGAATAACGTCCTCTTTGCACGGCACTCATGGCTTCAGCCGCCCCTATCCTGGGCCTGCCACCTAGAATCGATTCCGTGAACTTCTCCTCAGTATGTTGTTGCTGCATGAGAGAAAGTAAAATAGGACAGAGAAAAGGGAAAAATGAAGAGTGACAGAAAGAGAGATGAAATTAGGAAAGAATGAATAGAAAGGTACCGGGACAAGACAGAGGGTAGAAATGAAACAAGTAGGGAAAGAGAGAGAAATAAAAACATTAGGTGAAAGAAATGGACAGCGAGAGAGACCAAAGATACAAAGCAAATCATAGTGAGGGGAGAAGAGCGAATTCAAGAGAATGATGGGCAGAAAGCGACAACTAGAAAGATATAGAAAGAGAACAAGATTCGAGAAATAGAGAGACAAGGAAGCAACAGGAGAGAGAAATAAGAAAGCAAATCAATGGGACATGAAGATAAATAGATTAAATCTAGTCAGAGAAATGAAGGGGAAAAGAATGATTTGCGTTTCGTGTCCAATATCGTCCCGACAGATGTCGTGGTACAGTCAACGGCAATATAAATGGGACACCCTAGATCCTGAAATTCTCGCTTCCCTTCAGGAGAAATAAAGGGGCAAAGAAGGCGATAGAAGCAGCTAAAGAAAGAGATTGAGAAGTAAATATGAAAAGGAAGAATAACGAGAGAGAAACAGAAAGAACAAGAGATGAAATAATGAAGAAAGTAAGAAGTAAAAAAGGATAGAAGTAGAGGGAAAGAAGGAAGACCTAAATATGAAAATGAAGATTGAGTTAAGAAACCAAAGTGTAGGGAGAGAGAGAATGAAAGGGAGGGGAGAGTAGAAGACGAAAGAGAAGAAAAGAAAGATCAAACTTCAGCTTGTATAGGCAGAACGCTAGAGTAAGAAAAGAAGAAAAGGGGAAACAAAATAAGAAAGTGCAGATGGAGAAAGAGATAAATAGAAGAACAAGCAGAGGGAAAGAGGGAAGAAAGATATAAATAGAAGAACAAGCAGACGGAAAGAGGGAAGGAAGATATAAATAGAAGAACAAGCAGAGGGAAAGAGGGAAGGAATATATAAATAGAAGAACAAGCAGAGGGAAAGAGGGAAGAAAGAGATAAATAGAAGAACAAGCAGATAGAAAGATGGAAGAAAGAGATAAATAGAACAAGCAGAGGGAAAGAGGGAAGAAAGATATAAATAGAAGAACAAGCAGAGGGAAAGAGGGAAGAAAGATATAAATAGAACAAGCAGAGGGAAAGAGGGAAGAAAGAGATAAATAGAAGAACAAGCAGAAGGAAAGAGGGAAGGAAGTGATAAATAGAAGAACAAGCAGACGGAAAGAGGGAAGGAAGAGATAAATAGAAGAACAAGCAGAGGGAAAGAGGGAAGGAAGTGATAAATAGAAGAACAAGCAGATGGAAAGAGGGAAGGAAGATATAAATAGAAGAACAAGCAGATGGAAAGAGGGAAGAAAGAGATAAAGATACACAGAGCGAAAAGGAAAGAAGGAAGTAGAGAAAGGAAGGAGAAACAGGAAAGAAAAAATTACGATCATTACAACCCAAAATGGTCGGTGGCTGTACAGTACAGAGAGGTAGGAAAATCAACGTAAAAGTTACAACAGTAGATATAGATGAGTTTACAGAAAATAAAGGGGATGAATTTATTACTATGTAGTTCAAGGCTAAAAAGAGACGTTGCCTTAGCTGGGAATCGAACCCAGAGCCTCTATTCTCGTAGAGGCGTACCACAGAAGAGAAACAAGAGACCGGAAGTGGTATCGGCGAAGAAAAAAGAAAGACGTACAAAAAACTAGGCGTTGTTCGCAGTAGGAAGCCCGCGACTTTCACCAATAGGCAGGAAGTTTATTCAGATCTTTGCGTTTTTGTCCAATTAGGTTTTTGCAGAGAGATAATTTGCTTCCTTCAAGGTTTGCCATCATCCTGTGATTCCGTTCGATCACCTTGGTACCGTTCCGTCTTTAGTATTCACCGTGGATGATCCACTAAGGAGGGACGGCTTGTTTTTGAGGTGTACCGCCCAAGTTTGGCGTCTTGTTGGCCTTGACAGGGGCCAAGAGCCCCCCTCTTCAAGAGGTATCCTTACTCTAAGGCCATGAGTGACACTTTTGGGTCGACGGAGGCCCTCTGAGGAACCAGTGGTTCTTGAGATGGAAAAGTATGTGGGTAGACATGTTATTTTGTTTATATTCCGTGTTCTCTTGCTGGAAAACAAGGCTGGAAAATTGCCGCTTACAGAGGATTCGAACCCGAGACCAACATGCTGACGACTCTATCAGTCAGCTGACAGACTACATCAGCGTGGTTAATTTTCAAATACTTAAAAATATCGTTAGAAATATAAGAAAAATAGGATGGAAGAAATTTGGATAGGGAGATAGACAGAATAAATATAGAAATAAAGGATGGAAAATATGTAGCGATAAAGAAAGGAAGGATTTTGAAAAATAAATAGAGAAAAAAAATTCTTATATTTGGGTAGAGGTCCTATTAGATCTATTGATATCTGTTACGTGTCCATAGGAGCGATGAAAGGAAAATGTTTGACTTAGACAATAACAGATGGCAGCACGAGTGACAAAGTATAAAACTAATTCTAGCAAAATAGAAAGGTGGAAAGAATGATTAAAACAAAGATGAGAATTTAGATAATTACAATGTGTGATTGAATAAAGTGGAATATGCAACAATGAATTTTAAGAAAAGAGGAAAATGTGAAAGATAGTTGACAAGTACACTTACGATATGTATAAACAATCAAAGAAGGTTGAGAACCGATTTCAACAATAAAAATAAAAAAGGAAATATAAGAAGGAAGGAAGGAAGAAAGAATAGGAAATGTAATATACAAATAGAGAAAGCGCTGCGACGCCAAGGGTCCCGGGTTCGAATCCCGGTCGGGCTTGGTTGTTTGTGAATGTCCATTCATCAATTTCATCATTTCATCACTCATCCCCATCTTCGCAAATTAGCCAAGAGGCACAAAACGCGAAGTAAAATAAACTAAATCAAATCAAATCAAATCAAATAGAGAAAGGAAGATATATATTAAAAGAGCGAAGGCTACAAAGAAAAATGTAGAAAAAGAGAAAGAAAATTGAAGATATCTAGAAATGCCTTTAAATAAAGGTAAGAAAAGAAATATGATTTTTTATTATTTTTTATTGTATGTACTTCTACATAGGATTAACTTATAAATTGTTTTATGCAATTAATATTAATATTTTCCCCTCTTGTTAAGGCTCTCAAAACCCAAATATGTCAAGCAGATTATTATAATTCACATTAATTTGCCGTGGAGACATATTTTCCAATATTGAAATAAATATGGAAAAAGGAAGGAAGGAAGATATATAGGGAAAAAGGAAAGCTACTCACTCATACTCACTCTGTAGCATTCTTAAACCCGAAGGTTTATTGCTGCAGCAACGCAAGCCTTCCATCTGTCCCTAACCCTGGGCAATGCCAATCCACTCTTTTCCATCTACAGATTTCCTTCAGGTCTATCTCAACGTTATCTCTCCATCTTCGTCTTGGCTTTCCTGCTGGTCTCTTACCATCAGGTTTCCCAACAAGAATCCTGTAAACTCTTGTTTCCTCTTGCACGGAAGTCTTATTAATTTCATTATGAGATGAATACAAATTATGCAGTTCAAAATTATGCAACCTTCTCCACTCACCTGTCTCCTCATCCCTTTTAGGTCCAAATATTTCTCTAAGGATTCTATTTTCAAATACTCTTAATTTATGTTCCTCTTTCAATGTTAATGGATCACGTTTCGCTTACATATAATACTGTAGGCAAAATTACTGTTTTGTATATAAAAAGTAAAGATAAAAATAATAAAAAATGGTAGAAAAGAAAAAACTCACAGGCAAGAAGAAAATCGTTAAAAAGGTGAGAGATTGTCAGAAAAGCAATGCTTAAACGAGTAAAAGATATAAAACCCAGGAAGTAAGAGATTACAGAGAGAGAACCGTCAACTATCTCCCTACAGATCTCTTCCCCGGCATGCAAATGTAGACTTCCGGTTACCTTGAGACGAAAACGGTTCCTGAAAATTGCCGACGCATGCCTCACCCGACCTGGCGTGTAAAAGAGGACAACCTTCTCTCGCCAATCGACCCTGAACCAAAATCGATCGTAAAAATCGAAGCTGCACATCGTACGAGAGAGAGTAATCGACATGCACGACAGAGCTGCATCGTGCAAGGTGTATATCTCCCAGGTATGTCGATGATCGTGCATGTGCAGTTAGAACAACCTTGGACAAACCCAATATAATTGCATCCACACATACACACACACACACACACGCATATTAAATATGTGTATGTGTATATATTCACACATGTAAATATATGCACTACACACAAATTTTATATATATATATATATATATATATATATATATATATATATATATTATACAGGCTGATCCATAAGTTATGGTCCAAATTTTGAAGGTAAAAAGTACACACTAGTAGAAGTTTCCGTAAACAGGGGTCCGCAAATGAACCGTTTGCGAGACAATTGGGAATGCATTTCTAGGATTCGAACTGACGTTGAAGCAAGATAGTGCATCGCCTCATTTTGATGTAACTATGCGACGGCATGTAACTCGAAGATATGGCCAACAATGAATCGTTGTCTGGTTGGGGATTTGGAGTACAAGGTGATGACGTAACGAAGTATAAAGCTATCCTTGCAGTCTGGCCGAAATGGCGGAGTTTTGAAGGAGTAAGCTCTTCTTGGTAGTATGTAGAATCACTCATAACCTGTAATACGTTTAGGCTGTTGTAGAATCATCTTCCAGGGATAGGAAAGAGACTGTTACAACCGCCAGCCCTTATGTCTACCACTCTTGCAAGTTATCAGATGGGAAGTCAGTGTGAGACAATGAAGTGACTATCAAGTGTTACTATTCCACCGTGTTTACTAATTTAGCTCTTTCCTGCAAAGCTGTACATAAGTATGGAAGTATTGAGAACTAAATGGTAAACATATTTTCAAAGAAATGATTAAGGATTAACCGAAGTTTTCATTGATTAAGATTTCTTGTAAATATTCCTAATAAGTAACAATCAAAATGCCGGTGGATTTTATATTCTGATAACTTATCTGCATCAAATTTTGCCGCAACAGTTGTAAGAATAAACAAATTTAACAAAATTTCTGGTTTTGAAGAATTAACATTAACCAGAGCCATCTGCCGAATGATATTAAACTACTCTGTTGTCATGCAGTGGCAGTGTTTTAATGAAACCCATTACCCAATTTTCTATTACCTAATTAATGTACGAGCACGACAATGAATATTTTCTCTCTGCACATATTATTTAGTGTAAAACAGCAACGATGCGTTTCTAACTTGCTGCACTTTTTGGCAATATATGTAATACAGGTGCATCCAAGTGTCAGATTGTTGAAAGGATATGGTATTTAAGTAAGTAGACGAATTGCGGTGTTCAAGAAGATTCAACAATTGCCTGCTTGCTGCTTTGAACGTTCGTTTGATTGGTTAGCACGTACCACGTGCTCATACACACACTACACTACACTGCTCCAGGACGTAGTACATACGGTGCAGACACCAAATCAAAAGACGACGATTCGTTGTTGCACTTTGTAACCAACTAGGCACGTGAGTTAAAAGAGAGTAAAAAAGTGGGACGAACTAGACGGGGCTATTGTAATCAGTTCAATCGATTGGCCTGTCATCTGGTGGAGAATTCGAAATTAGAAACTCTTTTATACGACCAAGAGCGTCGATTTTTGTATCCATCATAACTAGAGCCCGGAAGTTTGGCAAAATGCCTCTTTTTATCTACTGCATATATTGATAAAATTTTTCCGGATGTATGTTTCTTATTTTGTTTCGAATGTTTTAGAAGCCTTTTCATTTTGCCTATTTTGCCTATTTGGGACCCCACTGCCTATTTTTAATTATAATGCCTTTTTTTGCATTTTTCAATGAAATTTGACCGTTTTTTTAAAAAAAGAATGTGTATACAAATTATTTTTCTCCCAAAAAACGTTGTTGGCATTTATTTTTCTTCCGTTTATTATGTGAATAATTTTCGCCTTATTTAAGTAATATTGAACTCGTGCATGTTTCAACATTGCTGAAGGAGAAAAGTGTGTGAAAAATGTATTTCATGCTCAGTTAGGATATTGCCTTTCGGTTAACATTTCCTTGTGCATGATTGACTGCTGAAGTGGACAGGTTGATTTCGAACACAAAGAAGATATTTCTCCCTCTCGAACCCGAAAATTTAAGGAAGTTGCATCTGAGCTTAGTTTACCTCCGCAACCAGTCTTGACCAGATGGGGAACTTGGATATCAGCAGCTATATGTTATGCTAACAACCTTGAAAAAAATCAGTGAGGTGATCGATGCTCTTCCAGAAAATGAAGCGGCTTCAATTCGTGAAGTGAAAAAACTCCTGTGCTATTCAAGTTTATTTTTGCACATTATAGTGCATTGCCAGAGACAATTACAATTATAGCATCCATGAAAATCTTCGAGGAATCTATGCAGCAGATGATGGAAGTGCCAGGAGAAAAGGAGTCAGCTGTTGCGGAAAAGTGCAGACGGGTAGTAATTGCAAATGAGGACTAGAAACAATTGAAAACAATTTGTGGTATTCTAAAAGGTGAAAATGCTGTTACCAAAATGAGTCCAGCTACATTAGCTTGTTTTATGTATGCTCCAATAACTTCTGTCGAAGTAGAAAGATCATTTTCTATTATGAATAACATTCTCTCTCTGACAGACGACTATCAATGAATGTTGAGAACTTAAAAAAACACCATGTAGTTATGTGCAATCAAGACGGAGAAAATTGAAATGCTCTTCCCAATGTAGATTTTAACATGTTGCCAGAAATTATAGATAAAAGTAAGCGACTTCCAAATGTGCCTTTTTTCGGTTTATTTTGCCTTTTTTTCATTTTTAGTGCCTATTTTCCACATTATAAATGCCTTTCTGCCTGCCTATTTTAACGAAAATAAATGCCTGAACTTCCGGGCTCTAATCATAACCCACGGAAATGCAATCTTGAAAATGTGATTTCCATATTTATAACTTGCATAAGGAATGAGAGTAATGTGTGTAGTCGCTCAGTGTGACAAACTCGGAGAAGTTTTTCCCCTAAAATGCTCTTCTTAGAATCAACTCTGTTCTTCAGAATATTTACTGGGACTTGCAGAGACCGTGTTGATTGTTTCGTTTCCTTGATTCAGCCTGTTCTTGAATTTTTTGTTGCAATTTAGTTATTGTTGTTTTCTAGCTTGTTAGTTTAATCCCGACGATGGTCATTTGTAATGCTTAGGAGAACATCCTTTTGGCCAGGATTCGAACCGAGGACCACATGTAAACAGAATGACTATACCTTTTCGAGCGGCGTAGACTTTCAATCAAGGGATCCCGGTTTCAATTCCCGGTTTGTGCTTCGTTTCTTTGCATAATGTAGCCTCACATTTTATCATTAACTAACAAGCTGAAGCTTGCAACAATGTTATCTGACTTTACGATAAAAGTGAAAGACCTGGCAACCTTGACCCGGTTTTGATGAAACATTTTCACTCTTAGCTGTAATATTTGAAATCTACTCAATCGCTCACTGAAGCGAGGACTACTAATTGCCTGATCAACTTGCAAATATAGACAAGCCCGAGTGAAAGGCCAGTGCACTATTCTCTCCGTACGGAACTTAGGAAATGGAATGTTCTAGAGCATAGTACAGAACCTTCAGTTAATATCGAAACAATGTCAGACTTCCTTGAATGTGATATTTACCGTCTCACGTCAAATACTTCTCAACCTTTTTTTCATATCTTAGAGGAAAGAGAAACAGTGCGCAGAAATAGAAGATCTCTACAGAAGCTTTCGAGATTTGGGTCCCCTTATGCGCAGGAAGGCTAATCGGGACTAGACCTACAGTTTAAAGTGGGATCTGAACCACTATGTGCATCCACAGGATATCGAACCAGGGACCCTTTGATTACAAGGCGAGCATGTTACCACTACGCCAACGGGGAAGCCTCAATCAATAAAAGCAGGAAATCTGTAAGTAATACCTGTACGAGGAAAGTCATGGTTTGTCGAAATTCAAGTCAAGACGCGACGATGAGGATGAAATTAATGAAGGAACATTCACAAGGAACACGTCGGGCTCGAATCCCGATGAAGACATGGACGTTTGCTTCTGTCTCTCCTGAATGAAAAGTGGAGAATTGAGTTTAACTGATATGAGATTGGCGTGTGGGGAAAACTGTCGCTTAAAAGATTTTCCTTATAAAAAGTAATTTAAAAAGTTGGTGCAGCAATGGCACGGTATGCTAGACACTAATTCGAGTCCTGGTCAAGACTGCTGAAAGTTCGATAAGAACATCCGTGTTTTACGCAGGATTCGAACCCACTACCACCATGGAGGTCGGAATTAATTTTAGAGCTCCCACCCAGGACTGCTCACTGTTTGCTGATGTAGTGTTTATTTAAAATATCTTTAGATTCAAGGGCTTACATTTCTAAAAGTTAAAACATTGGAGAAAATACAGGTAGTCTAATCAATTATGACCGATTTACTAATCTGGTTATCTACGATAGCTATAAATTGGAATGTGGTCAGTGATGTGCGTCTATGCGTAAACAACGATAGTCTGCATTCTACACGTAGACTATTTTATACTCGTAAATGACGTAATCTATGTAAACAACATGGTGAAAGGTGATATCTTAGCAAAGGGATCTGTGGAATTTAAAGAAAATTATACTACGTATCAGTTGCTGATGTGTGAGGAAAACTTTCCATACTCTTTCTTCCAAATTTGAACAATTTCTCACCTAGGGAAAAACCTAATATAGGAAATATTCTAGTGTTTTATGGGGAAAAGACCACTTTTGCCCCACGACTGCCATCTGTTGTTGTTTTTTTGCATACTATTTATCTTCTTCCATAGTTGATGATAGAAGATTGATTGATTGGTTTGGAGTTTTAAGTTCACTTTATGCACAGTAAGGCTAATCGGGACTGGACCTACAGTTTAAAGTGGGATCCGAACTACGATGTGCCTCCACCGGGTATCGAACCCGGGACCCCTTGATTACAAGGCGGTGACGCTACCACTGAGCCATCGGGGAGGCACTTGATGATAGAAGAGAAGAGAATTTTGTTGTAAATAGGATTATTTACAATTCGTTAGGAACCAATATAGTTGGAAATGTCACTTTCCTTTCATGAAAGCCTTGAAAATTAATTTTAATGCACTTTATAATGTCTACGTAGTCTCTGTAAACCACAACCCAATGTAATCTACGCGTAGATTACGTGTAGACAACGCATGTAGACGTAAACTTATAGTGTACGGCACATCACTGGATGTGGTAGCTCAAAGTGACATTTCTACAGGTGGATCCGTCTAGAATATTCCATGACGTCATGTGGTAGATCTTGACTTTCCAGTTTTATGCTTGCTTTATTGATTCTTGTTGTTTAGCGCCGCTTTTTGCTACTTTTGGCTAATCGCGACGATGATAATGAGTGATGATATGATGAAGATGATGAGGGGACACTCCTAAAGAACACCAAAGCACAGGATTCGAACTCGGTACCCCTGACGTCGTGGCGCGTCGTGCCAACCACTCCGCCACGGAGCTCGGCTCCAGTTTTATGCAATGAAAGTAACACAAGTCTGTCAACTTATATTAAAATATACTTGGAAAGCTTTAAGAAAAAAAAGAGGGCCGCAGAATTCGTTTTATGCAATTTTGTGAGCGACTCCACCAACCTACGTCACACAAAAATTCCCGAACATAAATAAGGTGTACGGTGGGCCGACCTGCATGTACCCATCTTGGATACAAGTCTCAATCAAAATAGTTCAAGTACCAAGTTCCCAGGCAAATTGTTACCCAGACCGGAAGGAAACAAAAAACCCGTGTCCGGATATGTATTGTCTCAGATGGCAAAGATAGCAACGTGGAAGCTGGAAAAGGTTTTCATCTCACGGGGGATTTTCCCCAAAGATAGCATCTTAACGTTTAGCGGACGAGGAAGATGTGGCAGGAACATGTCCGCCATTTGCAATCGGGCGTGAGAAAAATCCCCATAGCGCTGTATGAAAAATGCACGCGCCAAGATAACGAATTGACACCGGAAACGCAGTTTTTTACTCTTGAAAGTATGTTAATGGGAACAGCCAAAGAAGTGCTTGCAGGAACTGACACTAATTTAACTGCAGTAAGTTGCCTTAATGTTCATTTCAGCATCTGCCATTTTACCACACAATTTGCTGCAGTGTTTATGCTTTCTTCTGGGAAACTAATCTTTCTAACACGATAAAGTGGCCATGATTTTCATAACGAATATAATCTATAGTTTATTACTTGCTGATTATATTACTGGCATTTCCATTTATATTTAATTTACGACAATAAAATAGAAAGATGAACATTAAAATATGTAAAACTGCCTCTGCACTAAATGGACACTAATAGATGGAAATTGACTCTAGCAGAAGGGTAAATGGACACTAATATATGGAAATTGGCTCTAGAAGAAGGGTAAGTGAACACTAATAGATGGAAATGGACTCTAGAAGAAGGGTAAGTGAACACTAATAGATGGAAATGGACTCTAGGAGAAGGGTAAATGGACACTAATACATGGAAATGGACTCTAGAAGAAGAGTACGTGAACACTAATAGATGAAATTGACTGTAGAAGAAGGGTAAATGGACACTAATAGATGGAAATGGACTCTAGAAGAAGGGTAAGTGAACACTAATAGATGGAAATGGACTCTAGAAGAAAGGTAAATGGATACGAATAGATGAAATTGGACTTTAAAAGAAGAGTAAGTCGACACAAATAGATTGAAATGGACTCTAGAAAAAGGGTAAATGGACGCTAATAGATGGAAATGGACTCAAGAAGAAAAGTAAGTGAACACTAATAGATGTAAATTGAGTCTAGAACTATAGAAGAAGGGTAAATGGACACTAATAGATGGATGGGTTCCAAAGGAAGGTAAATAGACTCTACTCTTAGTCCCTAGTGGCTGTATTAATTATTTCAATTTTAGTTCAAATTCCTTTACTTTGGTGGCAAGCAATATGGTAAATATGCGCTGCATGCACTAAAATGTGTGCAGGGGATGTAAAACATGGAAAGAAGGCGATAGAAAGATTGACACTGAGAAGAAAAATGGAATAAGTGCCGAAAAGTAGAAAGATGATCACTATGAAAGAGAAAAAGGGCTGGAAATGCGAGTAACAGAGTTCTGAAAGAAGAAAACTTGCTCCGAAAGATGTAAACTGTGCAGCAAAATAGGAGAAGCGAGAACTAAAATAAAAATTATCCTTAAAATAGACAATTGAGCTCTAAAAGAGGAAATTAGACTTAAAAGATTAAAATGAGCTCTAAAAGAGGAAATTAACCTTAAAATAGGAAAATGAGCTCCAAAAGAGGAAATTAGACTTAAAAGATTAAAATGAGCTCTAAAAGAGGATATTAACCCTAAAATAGGAAAATGAGCTCTAAAAGAGGAAATTAGACTTAAAAGATTAAAATGAGCTCTAAAAGAGGAAATTAACCCTAAAATAGGAAAATGAGCTCTAAAAGAGGAAATTAGACTTAAAAGATTAAAATGAGCTCTAAAAGAGGAAATTAACCTTAAAATAGGAAAATGAGCTCCAAAAGTGGAAATTAACCTTAAAATAGGAAAATGAGCTCTAAAAGAGGAAATTAGACTTAAAAGATTAAAATGAGCTCTAAAAGAGGAAATTAACCCTAAAATAGGAAAATGAGCTCTAAAAGAGGAAATTAGACTTAAAAGATTAAAATGAGCTCTAAAAGAGGAAATTAACCTTAAAATAGGAAAATGAGCTCCAAAAGTGGAAATTAACCTTAAAATAGGAAAATGAGCTCTAAAAGAGGAAATTAAAATTAAAATAGGAAAATGAGCTCTAAAAGTGGAAATTAGCTTAAAATAGGAAAATGAGCTCTAAAAGAGGAAATTAACATTAAAATAGGAAAATGAGCTCTAAAAGTGGAAATTAGCCTTAAAATAGGAAAATGAGCTCTAAAAGAGGAAATTAACATTAAAATAGGAAAATGAGCTCTAAAAGTGGAAATTAGCCTTAAAATAGGAAAATGAGCTCTAAAGGTAGAAATTATCCTTACAATATGCAATTCATCTCTAAAAGAGGAGAAATGAGACTTAAATAGGTAATTGAGCTCTACAGGAAGGAAATTGGCCTTAAAATAGGCATTTGAGCTCTACACGACAGGAAATTAGCTGTAAAATAGGCATTTGAGCTCTAAAGGAGTATAAATGAGCACTAAATTAGGGAATTGAGCTCTAGAAGATGGAAAAGGAGAGATGGAAGCACGAAAATAAGAAAATTAGCTCTAAAAGAGAGAAAATGAGCTTTAAAAGAGATAAACTAGTCTAAAAGATGGTAAAAGAGATCTATGAGAAAATGTAACCCAAATGAAGACAAGAGTAATCCAAGAAGCGAAAAATAGACAGTACTGAAAGTACTGACAATTAGAAATAAACAGAACAAGGACAAATCTATTAATAAGGCAAAGAAAATTGGAAATAACATTCATTCTTTCGAAAAAGAAAACAGTGTTTCCAACTACACTGAGAAAAAAACAGTAAGATCAAGCGCACTGGAAAATGTATTTGAAGGCACCAAAACATTCATCACACGTACACCCGTCCAAATTCCTACACATTCCGCCACAGAAAGTGAAGCTCATATTAGTGACGTCACTGATGCCGTAAAGGCATCACCAACCAGGCTGGAAGGAAAATGAAGCGAATCCTCATTGGGCACGCTGGCTTCCGGCGGTCGTGGCTTGCTATTGAAAGGTTACTGGGTCAAACCCCGTCTACGGTCATTCGGCTCGGGGTTTCAAGGATAACTGCCGCACGATGATTCGGTGTCCTAAGACCATCACCATGTCGGCATCCAGCTTCAAGAGGAATGTGGTCCAGAGGTGGGGGAAGGGGAGAGGTTAGGTCACGGTTCGGAACAGTGGCGTACGCTGGAGTTGCTATTGGGGGCCAATATTTGTGGTTATTATTCAACTTTCGGTAATTGAAGACTAAAATTGGTAAACGCTGTAAGTGCCACAATAATTCAAACACTGTTTTCCACGTTAAGCTATGAAATGTGCCGTGCTTTACAATGTGGTAAACGTGAAATGTAGCTAAGTAGTTCAAAGGGCGTGTAAAGAGGTCACTAGTGTGACGTTCTTACGGGCTGATGTGCTGAACATTGCGATTTCCCAACACTTTCGCTTTTGGCACTTACAACGTTTACCACTTTTAGTCCTCAATTAGCGACAGTATTTTACACAGGGTTGTTAAAGGTCCAAGAACTCATAAATTCTAATGGGTTCTGTTGGGTTCCGCTTTAGACCGGGACCTTTTTCTTGCACAATTTAAATTCGTCCAAGTTACGTTTTGTTTAATTAAAAAAAGGTTCCTGGACAGTATTTAAATTGATCCTGAGAAAAGGTCCCTGGACCGAATTGAAATACTTTACAGATAAATAGATGTTTTACGGTCCAGAACCCATTTACGCTTGCCGATTTTCTCTCCTGGACCGAAATTGAATTTACTTGAAGTTTCCAGATGTTTAAAAACTCTGATATTACACAACCCTCCCCCAGCCACACACACACAGGGAACGTTCTTGGGAACACATGTATCTCGGGAGCACTTTTGTTCACACTTTAGTAACAAATTTATTCTGCGAACATTATTCCGAACAGTTTTGGAGAACATATTCACCTTAAAGGGACAATTTTCCATCGTTTCTAAAAACATATATATATATATATATATATATATCTATTGTTTTGCACACGTTTGCAACACGTGCTTTGTGAGATTATATTGCACACTCTTGTAGTGCTTTTGGAACAAATTTACGTTGAAAACATTTGCTATCTCTATTTGGTTCAAGGTGCATGAATCATAATCTTAAACCTCAGCTAGAATATCTACAGGGTAGGCTTCTTTGTAGACAACGAAACCAGACAGGATGCCTTCCAATGGAGACGTTTAAACGAATATATTATATAAACAAGGATACATGGAAATAGAATATTTACATGATGAGCTACTTTTCTCTATAATTCTCATCTACAGTCAAGTTTTTATCTCAATGTGTTTTTTTTTATTTCTTTTCTTCAATTTGTATATTATTCTATCTTGATTTCATTCTCAATAGCTAGATCTGGATCTGGACTTCCTTCTATTTCAGCTTTTGAATTAATTTATGAATTAATATATTTTTTATCCTACTTTTTCCCTTAAACTTTGGGAAATATACTAATCTCCTCCTCTGCGGCTGCGATTGGAAAGCGCCAACACTAACTGGATACAACAGAGTGTATACTTCGTGCCAAACGACTGACACGCGCATCCAAGTAGGTGCCACGGCTGAAACGCGCAACTAAAAGTGCTGTGGAGCGTCGACTGGAACGCGCCGCCACTGGTGTAAACAAAGTTTCCACAATGGGGATGGTAAATCAATCAGACAGATTCAATATCTGTTCAAAGACACAAACTTGTATCAATGCTTTGACATCTTTAATTTTCGTATTAACTTACATATGATCACTGGTTTGATTTATCGAATAAATATATTAATTTATTTCTTTTATATTTATTCTTTATCTTCTTATAGTAGATTCTATTGTTTTTCATCTTTCCAATTTGCTTTGTTCTTATTTATAAAGTTATTCACATATATTATGCCAATTCTTAATCTTGCACGCCTGGTGCTGCCATCTCTATTCCTCTTTGGCAAAATATTTACATTACTTGGTCCTATTGGGTACGTAATACATTCACTGGCGTACGCGGGAGGGGGGGGGCAGCCGATGAAGCAATAATATCCTCGGAAAATTTGAGAAAAGCGAAACTTTCAAAATAAGGCAGTAAAAACTCGGGAAAAACCAAATGTGGTTAATGAAACCCCCTCCCTTTAAGATGACCCATGATCAGCTGCGGCGCCAGGGTTATTCATCTAGGGGTGCTGAGGGGGTGCGGAAAAAAAATTAGGGGGTCGATTCTGAAAATAAGGAAAATATGAAACACGCATGCAACCTTTCAAAACTGGAGGAGCTAGGTGCCAAAATGGGTGAGGGGGTACGTTATCCCTTGGTAGATAAAGTTTAGCATAGTGTGCTAAAATAGCAAAATGCGGGAGCAACACCTCTAATCACCGCCTCTGATTAACATAAATTACTGACTGAAATAAAAATAGCTATATGTGTAAAAAATATAATTTTAGATTGACATTCATTTTCCAGGGATGCTGCCCCTCCCCTTGCTCCCTCTCTGGACGTCCATGATGATATGTATTAAGTCTTTACTCCAAGAAAGTGGTCATACAGTGTAAACATTCAGATACACGTTGCAGTCTTATTGAACTATGTAGTGAAATACAAAATTAGATCATCCTGCCCTTGTAACACGGGGATACTATACGCTGGTTTGCAACATATGGATACCTGGCTAAACATAGTCAAAACCGCATTAAGGAGATAACGGGTTGATACTCTGGCTGGGGGATGCCCTCCCCTTTTACTCAGAGCGACACGCTAACCGCCAGACCACGGACGCCGCTTCGGCTTGACGTGGAGAAATTTTTTCCAAGTCCGAAATGCCAACAGTATCGGTGCAAATGTCAAAAGGCGAGAAATTATGTAAAGGACCGCTTTCGGCACATGTAATACATCTCACAAGAAAGACAGACTGATGCCTTTGTTTCACCGCCTTGGCATTTTAAAGACCCACAGGATTGCCAGAGTGACAACAGCATTTTTCTTTCTTCTCAAACCCTCGGGCCACGATTTAGTACATACAAAAACATAGCCAGTGAATGAAAGCACTAATACACGCTTGAATGCAATCATGCTGTATATAAGGGGGAAGGTTTAACGTGTCCATAACGTGTTGATTTTGCAAACATTTTGCATTAATTACACAATCGAATCAACAATTCATCATTTCATATTACTGGAAGAATTTCGAAAGAAAAATATTTCTGGTTTATTTATTACGGATTCTTACATGCAATTACAATATTCTTCATAACCTAAACATGTTTCAGGATTTGTTATGGTAAAAATAAAGTGTAATTGCCTCGCAAAATTTAATTGTATGTATTGGGTCGTGGCGTTTGTGTTTGGTATGGCAACACTGTGGTGTTAGTAGTTTATTTATCATGTTCATTCCTTTTGTTTACCAGCTATATATAAATAGATACCACCTCTAGGTATACCCCTTGTTTACCAGCTATCTATATATAGATACCTCGACAAGGTCGTAGTTTTTACGTATTTTTCGCTGTAATTGCGATTTTCTTCTTTTATATTATTGTTAACACATATACTGCACTGTAAAGACTCTTTCCCTATCACGTGCCAGTTCCGACGACACAATGAAAAATGCAAGGAAGAACTGTTTCCCGAGAGCAACGATAGATGGCAGCGCGATTATTTCCATGTGTATTTTGACAATGTCCTGTACTTTGTTGTCCAGGGGCGGAGGGGAGAAGGGGCATTTTTCTTCAGAAATTTTGGAATTTTCCGGTTGCTCCCCTCCCCCCGCATCCATATATACACTCAATGTACATAAATTGTATGTAGTAGGAATGTATGGTTCATTCCGCGTATAACGACATATCTATTCGTCTGTCTAGGGCAATTAGCCTTCGATCTACAGGCATCTAAATGAAACTCTACATTTTGCTTAAAATTGGCCCTGTAGCAAGGAGCTTACCTGGCAAAATGCGCTTGGTAAACAAAAGGTTAATTGGAGCGGCATTGTTGTGCTTGTGAATACGCATTGGATTGTACAGATTTGAAGAAAGACAGTGTTATTTATGGGCTAACGAACAATAAGTGTTCAGTGGAAAAAATACATTTCTGAAATATTCTTCCGTCTGAGTTTAAATAGGGGCAAAGGTTCGAAAGGTTTGTCCCTTGTACGGGGAGAATGCCAACGGGGAAAGCAGAGCAAGAAAATGGTTTGGTCATTACAAAGAGGGCCTTTTTTTACTTAAGCGTTTCTCCACGTTCAGTTGACTTGAGTTGAGTTGGTGCGTTACGTCTACTTCATGCACAGTAAGGCTAATCGGGACTGGACCTACAGTTTAAAGTGGGATCCGAACCACAATGTGCCTCCACCGGATATCGAACCCGGGACTCCTTCATTACAAGGCGACTCTCCACGTTCAAGAAGACCATCGGGCTTTAATGAAGACAGTTTCAACGCTTTAATCCACGTGAGAACTAGCAAATGTGATGAACTGTGGAGCCTCCCCGATGGCGCAGTGGTAGCGTCGTCGCCTTGTAATCAAAGGGTCACGGGTTCGATTCTCGGCGGAGGCACATAGTGGTTCGGATCCCACTTTAAACTGTAGCTCCAGTCCAGATTAGCCATACTGTGCATAAAGTGGACTTAAAAAACCAACTCGATCAATCAATCAATCAATGATGAACTGTGGCCATTCAACCATCGTGCGACATTTGCATTCCATGGGCAAGGTTCAGGATACCGCGCGCTTTAAATGAAAACAACCAAATTAGCGAGTAGGCCAGGAAGACAGCATCAAGTGCTGCGACAAAATAATGCACACCCACACTCCGCTAACATGACAAAAACTGCTATCCATTAGCTTCGTTGGGTAGTTATTCCACATCCTCCTTACTTTCCCGATCTAGCGCCCTTGGATTGCTATCTTTTCAGCTCTCAATCCATCAACTTTCAAGGAAGCCGATTTGGTGACGGAAATGGTCTTCAAACTTGGCTTGACGACGCTTTTAACCCCGAATCAGTTGATTTCTTCAGACGTTGATTTGATAAACTGCCCCAGCGTTGGTAGACAGTCATAGACAATGAAGGAACGTATATTTCTGTTAAATTTATGCCTTTTGTTAATCTCAAATTACTATCAAATAAAAATACTTTTGACACGGTGTTCAAAAAGCTACGAACTTACGAACAACTCAATAGTTTCAGAAAGTAAAAATTCAGACATTTTGATAATTCCTTTTTGAATTATGTTATTTTAATGTGGAATTAGTGCTTTACATTTTGAGATCGGGAAACTTTTTACAAGAGCTACAGACGGTTTCAAAAAAAAAAAAAAAAAAATCGCTTGAAAACAGTAAGCTGTATTCACACCTCTTTCTTATGAAAATATGTTCTTTGTTACTAATAGTGAAAATTTTCAGCATTTTGTGTCCTTGGAAATAGTGATTTTTATGGGCAAAGTGAAAAAAAAGTGTCATTTTAGTGGCATATAATTTTGGTTGGCAACACTAGCAGGATAAAACTGAACTGTTCCGCAGATGGCAACACCTAAAACCTAGATTTATATATTTTAGGTTGGGAGCAATACTGTGCATTCAGTTCTTGGGTACGTCATTCATATATGAATATTGCAAGTGGTTATATTCAGGTCCGGATTTTGGGATTGGCTTGGGGGCTACGCTGCTCTAAATAAGCTACAAAATTACAAATAATAAATTACATTAAATATAAGTACCAATCTGAAAGAACTATAGTTTGACATAAATTGTACGAGGGGCGTTCAAGAAATAACGAGACTGGTTCAAATTAAAGAAAACAAGTGGGGATAGTACAATGTGTAATTGATTGTGTAGTAGTAGAGCAACAATTGTTTACACGTGTCATTAACATAATATAGAATTCAGTTTTTTTATCAGAGGTCGTCAACTAAACACATGTGCGTGTTACCAAACATGAATTTAAAACAGGAGCAAAGGTAGGCCATCTTCCAAAGAAGACCGCAACGGATGTGCACGAAGTGATGAAAGACACTTAAGGGGGCAGTGCTCCATCGCCTGCATGGATTTTTGAGTGTCACAATTAATATTGTGAGGAGCAGGACAGTATGGAAAACGGTACGTCAAGAGATTTGAGCCTATGCTGAGAGAAGGCTGACAAAAATGACACGCAACAAATTGTGGATGTAATGCAGCTTTCCGTGGGTTTGATTGATGACATTGTCAGAAACAGGTTGAGGTGGATATTTGCTGCAAAGTGATACCTTATTTTTGAAGTGATCCCTGATGACAGGACGACATAATGCGTTGTCAGTGGAAAGGCCGTCTGTATCGCGAACCAGGTTTCTTATAGTGGGACCACAAGCATAACCTGCACAGAACCGCGTGTCGTGTGCATCATGCTCGCTTATGTAGGGGCAGAATGGAGCCCAATTGTGTGACGTTACAGCAGACGACGCGCTGGGACTGAGTCTAAACAAATAAACACGTGCTTTTCTTCCTATCCAATTCAATGCTATTTTCCTTCGGAAGGAGTAGCTTTAATTATTGTGACAGCAGTTACGAAACAAAATTGTGATGTGCATCATACATTAATGTAAAGATGAGATTTCGGAGAATACGTCTATATATAACATATTACCTTACAGTTGAGAATGTAAAGAATAAATGGAGTAGGAAATCAAGTAAAGCGAATGTCCAAAAGAAATGTCAGCCAATGGGCGTCGTCGGTTCAATCGTCTGAGGCTGCTGCTTTCCCATCATCCATAGCGGCAGCGTGGCCGACTTGAGATCGGGTGAGCTTCGGCTCGGCTTCGGCTGTGCTCGGAACTGGAAAGTTATGAAAATGGATGATTTTCTTACTCCGGTTATTCTCTACCGTATTCTCTGTAACGTATGTGTGATATATAGTCGTATTCTCCGAAATCTCATCTTTACATTGATGTACGATACGCATCATAATTTTGTTTCATAACTGCTGTCACAATAATTAAAGCTACCCCTTCCGAAGGAAAATAGCATTGAATTGGATAGGAAGAAAACACGTTCTCTCGTTGTATAGACTCAGTTCCAGCTCGTCGTCTGCTTGTGACGTCACCACTAATGGACTCCATGGAGTAGGCTTCCCCGTGGTCCGAGCTGAACGGGAAGATGCCAGAAGACTTCTGGGCCTAGGGCCTAAGGTTCTTTTGTTTGCGGTCGCTGTATAGATATGCTTTCCCCTGCGATTTTTGCCCATTCCCTGTGGTAAAAAAGGATCTTCGTGGACCCATATTTACTTCTGAGATAGTTATTATTCTAAACAAGCTCTCACAATAGGGGTTCAAAGCAGTATTTCAACAAATGGATAGATAGATGACACAAATCTATTCATATGCAAGGAGAGTGCTTTCAAGTAACCTGTTATTAACCTTATTCGTGTTTCGTGTGATTAATTGCATGGTTATTTTTTAATAGTCCTCGTATATATGGAGGAGCGGGGCCATGCTACGGCTGGTTATTTTAGTATATATATAGTATGGTGCAAAACTATGCTTCAAAGTTATGCATATTTAACGTATTGAGTAAAAATCGCATGGAGATACGGCATCACATTTTTATAAATGTACATTATGGTTCAATCTAGATTTAAACAAATATCAGTTATTTATATAAGAGAGCTGAAAGTAAAGAATTGTATAATATTTTTCACCTGTTCTACGTTCAACTATATCTTTGAATTGTCATCACCATGTTAAGCTACAAGTATAACCCTGATTATATTCTTATCACTTAATAACTTCCCTTTAATTCGTTAACACCAGAACTAGTATCTTGTGCTGACATCTATGAATGTAAATGATAACCTTATGATCCCAAAGATGGTATAATGAGTAAATTATTATCAATTTTCGTCTGTCCTCTTTTCTATTTAGATTGATAGCAGCGACAAAAACGGATGAAACTTGATCTACCAATGATGGGTGTCTTGAATTTTACCCAGTCAATATTCTGTGCCTGCGTTATCATACACTGAGAAGTTCAAAACGTTAACTTTAAAATGAATAGTAGTGTTTTGTTGCAAAATGGCTTCAGAGTGGCTTTTATATTTCCTGATACCATGAAAATCTCGAATTCTACACTATTTATCGTCAAATGTTTATTTTAGCGATTCTGGAATAAAAGAATGTCATTTCCAAGAAATTCCAGCACTTTGAGTGCACTAAACATCTGAGATTACTTTTAAACAGGATCATTTGGTATTTCCCTAAAGTTCGGGATCCCTAAAAGTCGGAAATTTATTTCTCAAAGGCGGCCTCGGTGAGGGGAGTGGTTAACAGCATGTCGTCCTGGCCTGGGTGTTCTTTGTTAAGTTCTGCTTCATCATATCATCACTCATCCTCAGCTTCGGGATTAGTCAATAGCGGTGCCGACTTTTCGGGATCCAGCTCACCTCTAGATAGTACGAGCACATCAAGAATTTCCCATCTCACCGCTGAAGCATGGCGATTAACTTAATAAAAACAGACCATTGTGTGAAAAATACGTACATGTGACCATAGCGTTCGGATTTGCCTTGTGTCGCCTCTGTGACGAAGAACGTTGCATACTCATGATCCAATCGTCATTCATACTCATCTCTGCGACTGATGTATCTATTGTGGACTGGCAACAGTGCTCACATTAAGCGGGAGTGAGTATTCTGTGTCGTGAGCATGGCGGTCTCGAGTTGTAGAAGCTAAATATTAATGTACATCCTTGTATATCGCCAGTAGCGGTAAAAAAAATCGTTGTTGTTCACACATTCGTCGCTGTATCTGTTTAAGAATCTTGAGGAATGAAACAGTTTCCCTGATGGCGCAGCGACTTTGGTTCAAGCCCGTAGCCAGGAATTCTTTGTAGGGGGGGGGGGGGGGGGGGGCGAAGTCAATCCTAGAGGGGACAAATTTTTAATATATTGTGTCGCATTGGCAGATATAGCAGGGTACATAGAGGCACTTGCCCCCTCCCCCAAAAGAGAAAAGTAGGGAGCGGAAGTTGATGACCTAAAAAATATAGGTATATGACCTATAGAATGTCCTAAAAAATGAAAAAAGTGACGTAGAAATGCAAATAATGACCATTAAATTTGTTAGTTTAGAGTTAAAAATTTAAGTAAAAAGGAAATTAAACAAAATGCAATCTCCTTATCTGATCTTAAATTTGAGTTTGCCCCAGACGGACACCTGGTGCTTTCACTTGACACAACAAACACTGTCACCAGTTCAGCATTTCTTTTGCTCGTAAATTGCAATCCTGCGAGATATATATTTCACCTTGGTGAATAGACTCAAGAATATTACCAAAACGAAAGAAGTGACAAAATATGACAAAACAATACACCGAATATTGCGAAAAATGACGGAAAAATGCCGAAAATCGGAGGAAATGACCTAAAACCTGAAAATTGGCAAAAAAAAAAATGCACTTTAAAATTACCTGTTTTGGGTTCTAGACGAAGTGTAATATTGTGTAGGCTATATTTAATGGGCATCGTGTCCGAGATGTCAGAAAAAAGATGACATTTCATCAACTTCCGCTCCCTAGAGATAAGTAACAGAAGAAAGATAATATCTTGAAACTCCAACGAACAAAAAAACTTCGAGCAACATCAAATAGCAATATTTCGATAATGACCTTTCTAGATTGCCAAAGAATATAAAGTTTAACATAAATAGGCTAAAAGGGACTGTATCTACTTGATATTTACAGGTGGATAATGTTAATAGGCGATTAATATGTACCAACAGCTTTGGGCTTCTCTGCAGAACTGATTAAGGGAGCCCTTTATAAATCATGCGTCATAATGATTCCCTCTACTTTCCAGCATGCAAGATTTTTACGCACAAAGGAATCTAACGAGAATCCAACACCGCCATTGTGTTATGCAAGAAAAATCGAATAAATTAAATAATAAAGATTACATATTATCTACACTTTGATGAATTATGTAAAAAATTGTAATACATTTTTTTTTGTACTTGCTAAAACTTTAAAACATGGGTCCCTTAGTCCACCACGGTTTCTATTTCCTTCAAAGGTGAGACTCTTGCATCACTACAGACAATGTTCGCCTACTGGTTACTTTAAACATTTTACAAAATATTGTGTGAATTATAGTTGAAATGCATGTGTTTCACATCTGACAAACAAATAGGAATCCCTTGATTGATCAAAGACTTCTTGGATTACAGTGCCATCATTAATATTTCATATTAAGTTTCATATAAATAAATTGTTTTAATAGGGCGCAAATAATTTTACGGGGCGCCATGGCATTCTCTTTAACGTTTTTTTTTTTTTTCATATATATCGTTTGGCTCCCAGGGCCGATTCCCGCCGCCCCATAGCTACGAACTTGCGAGCGGAGTGATCAAGAAAATTTTACGAAATGTATTTTTATTTGTATAAAATTTGAAATCGAAGGGGGGAGGCAATTGCCCCCCTGTGCCCCTTGCAAGTGCCCTTGGCCGTCTGAAAGAAAAATGCAAGGAACACGTGAAAACCATCATGAGTATCCGATTGTCCTGCTATTCTTAGATTCTCCTAGTCTTGTTTTTTTTTACTTCAATGTTTGCTTCCCAGTGATGTGCTTCTACGCGTAAACAACGATAGTCTACATTCTACACGTAGACTATTTTATACAGGTAGATTAGGTAATCTATGTAAACAACATGGCGAAAGGTGATAACTTAACAAAGGGCGCCGTAGAATGAAAAGAAAATTATACTGCGTATCAGTTGCTGATATGTGAAGAGAACTTTTCGTACTCTTTCTTCCAAATTCGAACAACTTCTCACCTAGGAAGAAACCTAATATAGGAAATATTATAGTGTTTAATGGGGAAAAAGACCACTCTTGCCTCACGACTGCCATCTGTTGTTCTTTTTTGCACACTGTTTATCTTCTTCCATAGTTAATGATAGAAGACAAGAGAAATTTTGTTGTAAATAGGATTATTTTCATTTAACCAATATAGTTGAAAATGTAAGTTTCCTTTCATGAAAGCCTTGAAAATTAATTCTAATGCACTTTAGATTGTCTACGTAGTCTATGTAAACTGCAAACCAATGTAATCTACGCGTAGATTACGTGTAGACAACGCACGTAGACGTTAACTTATAGTCTACGGCACATCATTGTTGCTTCCCCTAGAATGAACTTCCGTTCAAGTTCGGGGGGGGGGGACAATGCCCCCCGTGGTTGCGGCACTGTTTATGAGTGTCTCTTCATCGATTTCACGTCATCACTCATTGTTGCGATTAGCTAGAAGTGGCAGAAAAACAACGCAAAGTAACAAAAATCAAATATCCACTCCCTCTCTCTACCACATGAATCACTATTACCAAAAAGTAGACTTGGGAAACAAAAATTAAGCAGTTCCAAGTTCATAGCAACACATCCAGGAAAAAAACATCCAAACACATTAGACACCTTTAATACAAGACCACACAAAATGTCACAACTGTTCTAGATACTGAAAATTGCGAGATCATTTCACGAAGTCTAAATCTGGACGGGAATTTTCCCTCCCAATCATGATACGACATTATACAGAATCCCATACACCCTAATAAATCACAAAATCAATAAATGTCTTTGTTATGTTGCTAGATGATATAATTGTAAAGATTAATGAGACTTCTAGGTAGGAATGTGTTCTGTATTTTTCACAGGAGGGGCAAAGCAGGTTCTCAAGGGGGCAGTTGCACCCCCTGCCCCCTCTAGCTACGGGCCTGCTTTGGTTCCATCCCAGGTGCGGCACATAAGACATTGCATAGAATCCAGCATACTGTTGGCCCCGATCTGCTTATCTGAACGTAAAGCAGGCCTCCACGGTGACCTTGTAATCAAGAACCCCGGGTTTGTACCCTGTGGAGATACATAGTGGTTCGTATCCCAGTTTAAACTGTAGGTCCAACCCCTATCAGCCTATCTGTGCACAATGTGCACTTGAACTCAATAACAACGAACATAAGGTAGACATAAAAAAACAGACATTTGCAAAAATAAGTAGAAATGGTTCACAAAATATGGACATATCAAATACAAACTACGACGCAACAATCATCAAGTAACATCACACGCAAGGGAGCAGACAGACCGGAGTACTTATTTCTGTTACTTTTTAACCAGGATGGCAACACTAGTGACGGCGCCAGCCTGAAATAAGTGGGGGGCTACATATTTCGGAGTAAAATTCTCGGGAGGGGGGGGGGGCTAACTAATACCGACTAAAATGTACTTACTTCATACTTTTAGGGTATAATTTTACCGCTTGCATATATTACAATCAGAACTCAAGATAAATCAATGAGATGTTGCATTTTATTCCATCATATACAAAAGTACCTTTAGGCACGAATCTTTTATGTCAAATAAAATGCAATAATTATATTGTTTCTTTTCGTAAGCCATTATTGAGTGAAATAATATCAGAGTCTTACTATTCATGTGACGAGTATAAAATACACCATAGAAACTACACTCATTACATTATCAACTCACTGGATATTCGTATAAATACTACACGTAACGTAACACTATTTCTATGTAAACAGTGTGACTAACTTGTTGATAAAATGAGAACATGAGGAACACCAAGAAACTACGATACGTCTGGTTTTATGAGCACCACAACCTTTTATAAATCCAAAGATTTTGAAAGCTCTTTAAGGACAGAATAGTTAGAGCACTCAACCTCTCGTCACCAATTAGATTTCGAAGGTTTGTCGCAAGCAACCGTTGATGGAGATATGAACATTTCAATAACACAAAGCTTATAAGGTTCGTAAAAGGAAATTTTGAATGTTTCAATCATTGCAAGCAGCAGCTCAAGCTCTTTATTTTGGCTTCCATTCTGACTCATAGTGTGCCATGATCCTAAACTGACCAAATCACAACAGTATGGAGCGTATAAACATTGTAGCTTTTCGTGCTTCAGAAAAGTGGCACTAACTTCATAAAGTAGGCATCAAATAAGCGAAAATACACTTGAATAGAAACTGTATTAATGATACCATTTCCTCTTCCATGATGAAATATCTTACTTTTCTTGTTCAACGACTGGAATTCAGAACTTAGGGCTAAACATGGGGAGGATGTGAGAAATATCGTCCACTTAGGACGTGCCACTCTCAATATTTTCACTACAAATCCACCTCCACTACGAGACAATTATATTGACATAAAATCAATGAATATATGTAGTTGCAACTCTTGCAATGGGCATTTTGGTTAGACAAGTGACTGCTGAAGATTATAATTTTATTTCAGAATATATTATGCTCTGAATATTGATCAGAATTGGATCAATAGTTTTATGAGATGTGCTTCAAAGATTGATTCTTCTGCACGGAATCAAATTTGGCCACTTTGACGGTACTGCAGAAATTAATTTCTAACATCACCAATAATAATTAATTAGCATGTAGGCCTAGGCCTTCGATGAATGAAATTGCCCAAGCGTGCTGATTTTTGCATCGTATGCAAAAATGTTTACTTGATTGGATTTGTATTAAGATCCACTATATGCACAGAATATAATTGGGACGAGACCTACAGCTTATAGTGGAATCCCAGCCACTTAATGATATGTGCCTCCACCGGGGATCGAACCCGGGACCCCTTAATTTCAAGACAGTAGAATTGCTGCTAGATAACCAGGGCGGGGAGGTCCAAATTTAATATTTCCAATTCTTAACATTTAAGAATTAGTTACTTTCTGTAGGTCTACTCTTTGAATTCTTAACGTCCTATTTCTCCCTCTTGAATATTTGCAACGATGAGGATACATATAACGATGAAAACATTGAGAGAACATCCATAACACTCATACCATTGTCGGTACTCGAATGAGGAACTAGCAAACAGAAAATAACATTGACGGCTCTTTAGATCTTGAACGTTGTCCTACTTAAAAAAATCATTTTAACATCTGTTAGATTTATTCAGGAATAGAACAATACGATTTATGGAGCCTAATAATGTGCACGTTTAGCTGCATATGCCAACAATTAAAGAACAACCTCACATCCACTGAATACGTCGTCCACCTACGGGGCAGGTAACAGATTTCGTAGCAAGTTTGGCTGGCACTCATGATTGGCCCATTACGTAGTATCACATGGTAGCCACTGCTATCCAGGCATATCTGCATATACCCCCCTCCCCTTGATTTTAGAACACATCGTATTAAAACTAACTTTGCGATCTAACTGAATTAGAAAATGTACTTGAACATTGTACTTGCCTCAATGGAATTTTAATAATGGAAAATGTGAACTTAAACCTTTTCGGTCAAAATGCCTCTACCGTACTACAAAAAATCTTGGGGGCTACAGGGGGGCTGAGGCCGGTTTTGGGGGCTTCAGCCCCCCCCCTATCCCCCTGTTGCGCCGTCCTGGGCAACGCTGATAGCAGCGAAAGTGTGCGACCATTTTGCGACTCACAGACATGCCACTCCCCTCTCACGCACACAAAAAAGAACTCTACACATAAAATTACTAAACTAAAAAGAGCAGCTACTCTTTTTCTCATACTTAAAACGAGGGAGCGTGCGTCATAATGACGGTAACGTGGGAAAACTTGTTTTACAGAGTGCAACACTGGTTTCTTCTTCTTCTTCAATTTTGTTTTCCTTGTCAGCTTCCCTTTCGTTACGGGCAGACGCTGTTAAAAAAAGGCGAAGACAATGGCTTACGCACAATAACAAAACGAGCTCTCACCAAACAAAAGAAGATCGTATGAGATTCGCTAAGTCTTATTAGGCCTCAATGAGGTATTTTCTCACGGACAACCGCTGATATCTTTTAATGATGACGTGCATGATACAAAAGAAATAATATTACGAGGGTAATTAAAAAATATTCGTAATATGGTAATTATTTCTAACGTATGTTGGCAACACTGCTATCTTCCATCAAAATGTTGCTTATATTTTCATAACAATCATATTTTCATTTCTCGCGCTAAGAAAAAATTAATTCCCAAGCAGTTATAATCCTCTTTTCGGTTTACGCGGTCAGGTTTTGGCGATCTTGCGATTTCGTGTTTGTGACTTCATGCTTCGTAGGCCTGGGCGTAGAGTTTTACAATGGACGCTTCCATTATCACTCAACGTGGTAGCAATGCTGGGTAGCAAAAGGACGCTGGAGGCACTTGCTACCGGGAAATTGTCACTTCAGTCGATATAGGACTATCGCACTTCGTCTGTCGACATATCCCTCTCAGTGACGACGTCAGGAAAAAGTGACTGGGGGGAGGGGCGGAAGGGGGGCGACAAGATATTGTTGGGGGAATAATAATTATTATTATATTCATGTACTGTGTTTTGTGTTTGTACTTTATTCAGAGTGGACGTTTACTGCCTAAATTTACTTCTTGATTACGAGTTTATATCCATATGATTCGCTTTAATAAAGGTATTAATTCTTTTTTTTTTATTCGTGGGAACTGCCGCATGTTGCATTGTTTCTAGTGGCCTATTTCATACTGGAAGACATTTATAATTTTATAATTCATTGTCTTTCCTGAGCACACGCTGCATCGGAAACTGAAATTGTTACAGAGAATACAACTAGAGTGTGAACCTTGTGAAAATGTCAATTTATACTCTCCTAGGATTTCGAAGAAATGCATTAAGTGGAGTACTTTCGTTCCATCTTCGTAACGCTGAAGAGTTTTGGGCAAAATCGGCGATTCACCTTTCAGGGAAAAAATCACAGGAATAAAAATCTGAAAAGGTTACAGTTTTCTTATAATTCAAGAAATATTCTGACCCTGGTGCACCTATCACTCTATCACTCCAACGTATGTTTGTGCTACACAATTACATGCACCTATGGAGTTCTTGGGAAGAAGTTATTCGATTTTGATAAGTAAGAAAGAGCGAATCTGCATCTAATGATTGAAAACGGCAAATCCTAAAAAAGGTTCTTTTACTTTCCCCGCGATACAAATATCTGTCCTGTTCCTTTCTCGCAATGTCTTTATTTTTCATTTCACATCAGTGCTAATTCCTTCGCCTCTTCTTGGCTTATTTTGCTGAGAACAAGTGTGGGCATTACGCAGATTAATTTGATTTGAATCGAATTTTGAGTGTAATTTCCATTTTATGTTTCAAATTCAATACATTTCCGAATAATATCCCCTCATTTTGAAATTAACTTAAAGAATATCGAAGAAATTCCCTTTGTTAAGGTTTGCCTCTGACTCATCATCTCTAAAATGAAGTCCCTGAATAGTAAGAAACCGCTATGAATCCACGACAACTGATATGTAGAAATTATCGTCATTTTCCTTTCATGAAAGCCTTGAAAATTAATTTTAATGCACTTTATATTGTCTCTGTAAACTACAACCCAATGTAATCTACGCGTAGATTACGTGTAGACAACACATGTAGACGTAAACTTATAGTGTACGGCACATCACTGGCTCTCAACCTCAAGTCCCCTTCCTATCTCCTCTCGTGCTTCCAATTTCTTCACGAGTTTCACGATCGCGACACCAGATGGCGCAGCTCCTCATCTCTCTCTCTATCTTCGTACACAAATCAAACTTCGTTTCCAACTCTTTCTCCTTATCCGCTGTAAGGCTGTGGAATAAGTTGCCAGAAAACACCAGAACAGTAAGCTCCGTTGCTTCCTTCAAAATACGTGTTCGCCACTTTCTTCAGAGTATCCGTTAGATCTTCGCTGTCAAGCAGACTGAAAGGTAGACGCAAGCGAAATACTTCGTTGCCATATTTGAATTTAATTTAAAAATTTTCATTTCATATTTCGAATTTTGTATACATTATATATTTTTTATTTTGTGTGATATATTCAATGCGTTAAGACTTGTATGTTCGAATATAATGTGTGTGTGTGTGTGGGGGGGGGGGGGTTTGTTGTACTGCCTTAACCGCCATTTAAAACAAGGCGTTAATAATAAATAAACCTAAAGTGTAAATCACCAACCCTGAGACCTTCTGTAAACAAAACCACGTGCATGCAGAAAGTATTGCAAACTCATAGAAGTAAAATAATCCACACGAAAATCCAGCGTTGTTACAGGATTCATTACGTAAGGTAAAACAACGGCCAATTTGTAGTATGGGATACGCTGCCGCTTCACCTTTATGGTTAGCTTTTTGCACCCGTAATCATTTCCCATAAATTTGGCTTCATTCTTGCATGCGAATTGAATATATTTTACTTAATTTTTTTTAGACAAAATTATATAGTTTGATATAGATAGGAGTGTATTTGAAATTTGTTTGTAGATTTTATGTACATTGTATCTTATGTAAATAAAATATATAATGGGCATAAACAGCCATATGCAATGCTGTAAGTCCAATAAATATATTGATGATGATGATCAAAACAAGACAAAGAAAGTTCGTAAATTTATTGCGGTTGGAAACTTTGACAAGCATCCTAATAACGATTTTTGTTCCGCCAAATATAGTGCACTTCGTAGAATAACTTGGGGACATGGCAAGGCAAGATAAGTGTGAACATTTTGTAGGAATATGCATTGCAACTTTCAATGAGCTTAGACATTTGTGTACATAATGATATTTCATAACATTGGTTATTTTCTAAAAATAATCATGTGAACAGCAAGGAAGTAGTGCCACTTTCAACATGGCGAGTTCTATGCGTGATACAGTGATACATCAAATCGGTGAGACGGTTTGTTTACAGAAGGTCTCAGGGTTGGTGATTTACACTTTAGCTGCAATGTTAGATGGTTCTGGATGCACCTATACTAGTGTGAGTAGGGAAAACGCTACATAACCAAGGCTTACACCTCTTTGAATTGACATTCATGATATAGATGGGTTTTGATTTTCATTAGTATTTAAAACAGCCTTTCATTTCTCTTTCGGAACGTCTGCAAGAAAAAATGAAAGGCATTTGTTAAAGAATTGAGGTCAGTAGGGCACTACAATTGACGGTAAAGATTTCCTACCAGAAATTGAAGGACCGGAAATGACGTAGATGAATAGCAATATGCCACATCGATACTGCTTTATTTTGCAGAGGATATGTGGTACCTTTCTCAATGGTAATTGTTGCAGATTTGGCTTTGTTGCCCTATCTCAAACCACATCTTTGAGGGGAAAGTGACTACGGAGTGTATTATACTGGTTAAGCATCTTTCACTCAACTTGAGGCGGAGTTCGGAGGGGCCAGGGTGGGCCTGGCCCCTCAATTTTTTTTAAAAAAAAGACAAAAAAATAACACATGATTAAGTTCAGTTACTACATTTTTGTTATGAAGCCATACCGCAAATCTTGAAATTTGGCATGATGGCAGGTGCGAGGTCTTAGACGATTCGATTGATATGTACAGATTGAGGAAAGGAAAACGTTGAGTCAACAGTTACTGCTGGGGCATCAAAAGAACTTTTCAATTTAATTTTTCTAAAATTTCTGAAGCTTACTATTGTACCGTAACTTTTTAAAAGTATCAATGAAATGTAAAATGCGATAATTGTACTGTTTTGCTTCTCTTAAAACTGACAACCAATATACTAATTAATATTTGTTTACTTAAGCGAGGACATTTAACATTTTCAAATCTAAAAGGCCTAGAACTCAGTGTTTTTAAGTTGATGTTTTTTTTTAATTTCCGGGGGAAGACCTTCGGACCCCTTATAAACTAGGGGATATTTAATAACCCTCAGGTACATCATATGCTTCTCCCAGAGTCTGGCACCCCCAATGCAAAAGCTCAAACTCCGCCCATGACTTGAATGTCATTGCTGTGTGGTTTAGGAATATGGTGATTTATTGCTCAAGCATGATAATTTTGGAGTCCTTTGTAAATCAGTGTCCTTCACATTTGTCAGCTCACTGGCCACAAGGCTAGAATATTTATCCAGGGAACAGATTTATGTGCAGTAAAAATATGCTAAATATGCAAATACATAATTAGTTATTTTCCCCAAAATATGGACTTAAAATTGTAAAAAAGAATGCCTTTCTAATAATACCAGACACTACACGCAGGCTCGGCATTGTTAGAGGGAGATTATTTCCATAACATCTTTGGCTGTTATGCATTTGAAGCTTCGAAACGAGTCACAACTCTCGTAGCAGCCAATCAACGAAGCGAGCCACTGACGTCATCTCAACCCAAAACCTATCGCTAAGCCCCATGCTCAGGTTCTACACACCCACTAGGCTCGCTAGACAGACTCGCGTGGTCCGCTGGAGATGTTCCGAAAGTAATTCGACTTTAACTATTACCGCGACTGTCTTGAAGAGAAACCAGAAGCGAATCTCTTATGTGTGCCACAAAAATGGTTGCTTCTGGCGCTGCTGTCGGGCGGGAAACTATAGAAACGAGTTGTTCGCCTTGGAACTCTCTTCCAACGTTTGTAACAACCCTTATTCTCTATTGATGACAACAATTGTAAATAAACAAGAATTTCAAGTGTTTTACGACAGCAAAGGAGTTCGGAGATACAAAATTCTTCTTAAAAAAATATTGTTCGGGTGACAGAAAACTTGTAATTAACGCAATTGCAGGGAATACAAAAGGTCGTAAATTTTCATTTGTTTAACTTCGCTTCGGACTTTGTAAGTTATTAGCAAGATATTCACCCAACACTTTCGGTCACACAGGGACATGTAGTTATTGGCGAATATGGAGCATATGTTGAGAAATGTCCTGAAATATGGAAACAATATGTAAAAATTACTAAAATTTGTAAAATATGAACCCAAACCTAATATATGTACAAATATGGAAAATGAAAACTGAATTTTTCGAGGCCACCTTACCATGATGCGAAAAGATAATACAAAAAATAACAGATTTCAGCTTAATATATAAATATGTATTTATCTGTTCCCTTGTTGGAAGTAGAAGATTGTTTTTTCAACATCGCCGCTGTGTTCTGGTTTTCGAGACAGGAGCCCGCAGCTTCTTTTCGAGTGAAATCGAACCCGGGACCGCACGCACCAAAGGCAAGAACGCCGCTAACCATATGACTACGCAGGAGCCCCAGTGGTAGATACGGTTACTAAACATAAAGTAAACGTTACTGGTATCAAGTACCTTTTTCTAATTCCAATCATTGTACTGCATCTTCATTGAACCTAGTGGGTGCCCAGTGGCGAAGTGGTGCTGCGGCAAAAAGGGTCCCGGTTTTGGGTGCTCTTTGAGTGTCTCTTCATCAATTTCATCATCACCCATCTTCACGATTAGCCAAGAGTGGCAGACAAGCGGAATTGAATGAACCAGATCCCAACCAAACTAGGTGGGTGGCTGCACAAGAAGGTTCATCTACCTCCCACAAGAGGTCATTTATCCGCAACTGATCATCCGTGGCAGTTGTTCGTTAAGTGGATCACGCTGTACATGCAAGTTTACAACAGGTCCGTGGGTGTGGACACTGGCAAAATGCACCAGAGAGGGGAGAAGCTACCCAACACTACAAATAAGGAGAGGACAGGCGTTTATCTCGTTGCAAAGGTGCAGCCGGTGCAACACTCGCCTCATTGCTCAAGGTGGAATCCGAGCTGGATGGTGGAATAACAGCGAGAGAGATTAAGCGCGATGCGGCAGAACCGCGAGACGTAACAAACGATTAAGCGCGAGAGGAACAACAACGAAATGAAACAAGCGCGAACGGAATAAACGTAAATTAGAGCGAAACGGATTAAGCGCGAAATAATTTAGAGCGAAACTCAGTAAGCGCGAAATAAATTAGAGCGAGACGGATTAAGCGCGAAAGAAATTAGAGCGAAACGGATTAAGCGCCAAATTAATTAGAGCGAAACGGATTAAGCGCGAAAGAAATTAGAGCGAAACGGATTAAGCGCCAAATTAATTAGAGCGAAACGGATTAAGCGCGAAATAAATTAGAGCGAAACGGAGTAAGCGCGAAAAGAAATTAGAGCGAAACGGAGTAAGCGCGAAAAAAAATAGAGCGAAACGGATTAAGCGCGATAGAAATTAGAGGGAAACGGATCAAGCGCGAAATAAATTAGAGCGAAACGGAGTAAGCGCGAAATAAATTAGAGCGAAACGGATTAAGCGCGAAATAAATTAGAGCGAAATGGAGTAAGCGCGAAATAAATTAGAGCGAAACGGAGTAAGCGCGAAAGGAATTAAAGCGAAACGGAGTAAGCGCGATATAAATTAAAGCGAAATGGAGAAAGCGCGAAATAAATTAGAGCGAAACGGAGTAAGCGCGAAACAAATTAGAGCGAGACGGAGTAAACGCGATAGAAATTAGAGCGAAACGGATTAAGCGGGAAATAAATTAGAGCAAAAGGGAGTAAGCGCGAAATAAATTAGAGCGAAACGGAGTAAGCACGAAATAAATTAGAGCGAGACGGAGTAAACGTGAAATAAATTAGAGCGAAACAGATTAAGCGCGATATAAATTAGAGCGAAACGGATTAAGCGGGAAATAAATTAGAGCAAAAGGGAGTAAGCGCGAAATAAATTAGAGCGAAACTGACTAAGCGCGAAAGGAATTAGAGCGAAACGGAGTAAGCGCGAAATAAATTAGAGCGAAACGGAGTAAGCGCGAAATTATTTAGAGCGAGACGGAGTAAACGCGAAATAAATTATAGCAAAACGGATTAAGCGCGAAATAAATTAGAGCGAAATGGAATAAGCGCGAGCGGAACAAGAGCGAAGGAATGGAAGAGCAAAAAGGTTAAGCGCGAAACAGATAGATCGCGAACGGAATAACCGCGAGGGAATGAGCGCGAAATTTCATTTTGTTGCTTAATCCCTTTCGCGGTTGCACAGGCAACCCTCCGAGCTGCGCCGAATGCAAAATAACCCATAAGAGTTCCACCTTTTCAGGACCTGACCATTTCCCCTTGGAAGACCTTGCTGTAGGACGATGGCCTCTTTCCATCCTGAAGAAAAGAGTTCAACATCCAGTCTTTCGATTAAGATTCCAGATACGTGATCAGGCAAAACGGGTTGGTATTTCCCCTCCCCCTGCTTCCTTCACTTCATCCCATGCAAGTGTCGTGCTATCAATGCGGTGGATAATATCGGATGCTGTGGGAATCGTAATGCGCGGGTTAGGAGCCTCCATTTGCATGATATGGGCGTCATTTGTATTCAAGATGGCGCTTCTTCCTTCGGGTGGCGATTCTTCGTCGGAGGACAATTTGAGTCATGTTCCTGGGGCCATGGATCTTCAATAGAAGTTCGTTGGTCTCTTGAGACTATTTCGACAAATAATTTAAGATGAAAAGTAGACTTTTGCTTAAGGATGTTTGGTTAGTGGTGTTTAGAACCGAGAAAAGGGAATTGCTTAACTGATGTTTAGAACGTAGTTGCTTAAAGATGTTCGGCGATGAGGGCACGGTAAAGTCAGAGTTGCTTAACTGATGTTCAGAATTCAATTGCTTAATAATGTTCGGTGACGAGGATAGGGCAAAAGTCAGAGTTACTTAACTGATGTTTAGAATTCAATTGTTTAATAACGTTCGGTGACGAGGATAGGGCAAAAGTCAGAGTTACTTAACTGATGTTTAGAATTCAATTGCTTAATAATGTTCGGTGACGAGGATAGGGCAAAAGTCAGAGTTACTTAACTGATGTTTAGAATTAAATTGCTTAATAACGTTCGGCGTCGAGGACAGGGTAAAAGTCAGAGTTGCTTAACTGATGTTCAGAATTCAATTGCTTAATAATGTTCGGTGACGAGGACAGGGCAAAAGTCAGAGTTACTTAACTGATGTTTAGAATTAAATTGCTTAATAACGTTCGGCGTCGAGGACAGGGTAAAAGTCAGAGTTGCTTAACTGATGTTTAGAATTCAATTGCTTAATAATGTTCGGTGACGAGGATAGGGCAAAAGTCAGAGTTACTTAACTGATGTTTAGAATTAAATTGCTTAATAACGTTCGGCGTCGAGGACAGGGTAAAAGTCAAAGTTGCTTAACTGATGTTCAGAATTCAATTGCTTAATAATGTTCGGTGACGAGGATAGGGCAAAAGTCAGAGTTACTTAACTGATGTTTAGAATTAAATTGCTTAATAACGTTCGGCGTCGAGGACAGGGTAAAAGTCAGAGTTGCTTAACTGATGTTTAGAATTCAATTGCTTAATAATGTTCGGCGACGAGGATAGGGTAAAAGTCCGAGTTGCTTAACTGATGTTTACAATTCAATTGTTTAATAATGTTCGGCGACGAGGATAGAGTAAAAGTCAGAGTTGCTTAACTGATGTTTAGAATTCAATTGTTTAATAATGTTCGGCGACGAGGATAGGGTAAAAGTCAGAGTTGCTTAACTGATGTTCAGAATTCAATTGCTTAATAATGTTCGGTGACGAGGATAGGGCAAAAGTCAGAGTTACTTAACTGATGTTTAGAATTAAATTGCTTAATAACGTTCGGCGTCGAGGACAGGGTAAAAGTCAGAGTTGCTTAACTGATGTTTAGAATTCAATTGCTTAATAATGTTCGGCGACGAGGATAGGGTAAAAGTCCGAGTTGCTTAACTGATGTTTACAATTCAATTGTTTAATAATGTTCGGCGACGAGGATAGAGTAAAAGTCAGAGTTGCTTAACTGATGTTTAGAATTCAATTGTTTAATAATGTTCGGCGACGAGGATAGGGTAAAAGTCAGAGTTGCTTAACTGATGTTTAGAATTCAATTGTTTAATAATGTTCGGCGACGAGGATAGGGTAAAAGTCCGAGTTGCTTAACTGATGTTTAGAATTCAATTGGTTAATAATGTTCGGCGACGAGGACAGGGTAAAAGTCAGAGTTGCTTAACTGATGTTTAGAATTCAATTGTTTAATAATGTTCGGCGACGAGGATAGGGTAAAATGTCAGAGTTACTTAACTGATGTTTAGAATTCAATTGCTTAATAATGTTCGGCGACGAGGACAGGATAAAAGTCAGAGTTGCTTAACTGTTTAGCATGGCCGTATTTAGAGGTGGGGTTAGGGTTGAAACCCCTCCCGAAACTTCTGGCATGTTGGATTAATAGCAATTCAGAAACCAAAATTTGTAACACATTTTCAAAAAATTATTCGCGTTTCACAGAACTGCAACAGGGAGTCAGACAATCCTGAAATGATCATGCTAGAATTTTTGTAAACATTTTGAATTCTGAAATTTGAGCGAAACAGGTCTTGGAATCTCAGCCCAACCGCGACCCCTTCATTTTCACTTCTGCTGTCCTGTTCCTGGATCAGACTGAAAATTCCCCTTGTGATTGTCCCAAAATTCCCGCCCCAACTTTTAAATTCCCCCTTTATAAGAGTTCAAACCTGGGGTATCCAGCTTCATAGCGCGTTACATTCACTACTCTTCACCCAGCCGTCCGGTATAGTACATACATTTAACCTATATGCGGTCCTATAAAACACATACCTGCATAGCGCATAGTGGTTGTATAATATAATGATGTTTGGTAAGTATGGGAACAATTATGAGCGTCGTAAAGTGGAATCGAACTGGTCCATGGAACCCTCCCCCCGAATTGACATCGTTTATTGCAAGTTACAAAATAGCATAACGTTTGTTAGTTTTATTGACTAAAGAAAAACGGCGTTAGATCGAAAAATTGAGATTACGATACAGGCACCAGGTTATGCTTTACCATTTAATCCAAAGAATAACTGGATCCTCAGTGGCGGCGATTGGGTTCCAAAACCGAGGGGGGGGGGAGGAGCAAAGTGACAAAAGTGGTGGGACAGTATATTTTCGTTTGTATATAAGATTAAGCACAGTGCAGGAACAAAAGTGGCGAAAAGTGCGGGGGGGGGGGGAGGCTCGCCTCCCCTAATCAATGCCACTGTGACCACAGTTTTCAAAATTCCAAAAATTAAGTTTTATGTGAATAGTCAAACAACGTAAACTTTATGACTAAAATTGCTCTCTTAATTGAAAAGCTATTTCTTGAGGTATCTAATATTTAATAGCAAAATATAATAACTGTGCATTTCAGTACACACTGCATGAAACGTGAAAAAAACAAAAAAAAGAACCAGTTGTACTGCATATTCACACTTCTGATGCATAGAGTAGAAGCGTCTCAAGAATATAAGGACAGCAATAATAATAATAATACTAATGCGTTTGGAATCAATTAGTTCATTACTATGAAATTTTTATTATTATTATTTAATAATAATTATTGTTATTATTTTTAATCTTCAAATTTCTCGCGACGCCCATGGAAACAATTGAGTGAACCCCCCCCCCCCCCCAATGTTTCCTGCCTACGCCCATGCTGTTTAGGAACGGACAAGTTAATGTGAAACTACAGCTGTTGCATTGCCAGCTAGACGCCAAGCGTTTCCTTACTGGACGAAACCGACAGCAAGAGAAGAGTTGTGTGGCCGTACCACGCCATGTGTGACACACGTCCCTCAGGCACGCCTGGCAAATGCGAGGAAGTGGAGAATGCTGCACACCTCTCGCCCATTCAGGTGCAGAAGGAGGTCACGGCGATTACTGGAACGGCTGGAGTGGAGGAAGGAAGTTCTGCCTTGCTGGAATTTGCAGCTGGAAAGCTTCGGTCGCGCTGTCGGAACTGACTTCTTGCCCACCGCAATCTCCTGTATGGCTCGCTTTAGACGAATGCATTTTTGTTAACGTTTATGTCATGATCAAAATGCTACCGTAAGAATCTTACGGCATTTCTCAAAACTAGAATCGGTCCTATTTCCGTAGCATAACCAATCAGAAGCGACATCTAGGTCACGAGTGCAGTTGTAATGGCGGCCGCGTAAACAAATGTATCACTTCGCATTTTTAAAACCCGATAACTATTCAACCGAGACGAATAACGTTTCCTGTAAAAATGTTTTAGGTACACAGCAATGGCGCTGCTTAAATACATGCTTTGTAACGTATACAGAAATGTCTGAAAGGATATTTTAGTTGTTTCAATTGTGAACACCGTGCACTCAGCATAGATGGCGTAACTCGACCTGCCTTTCATGCTGCATATGTTATACATTGCAATCGCAAAAGCTAATCGAAAAGTTATATAAGATTTTTGAAACATTAACATATTACATACTATGCAAGCAAAAATGTTAAAGGAAATGTTTCCGCCTAACAGTACTTTTTACTGCAAACAGTACTTTACACGAAAGCCTTTCTTACCAGTTAGCTTAACTTTGAGTGAGTGAGTGTAGACGAGGATGGATGAAAGAACAATCACAAACTTATGTGGGAGCACAATACAGGTCGCTCGGAGGATTTATACTGGCCGTGAATATAGACGCCAGAGCATCGCTAGTCTGCAAAATGCAGTCCAGGGTGTACTACGCGGAAGGGAAGTTGACACTTGGGTGTCACTCACCCCTTACACCCCAGCTAGACTTTTAGTTTGAATTTGTTTTTAAGTCTACTTCATGTGCAGAAGGGCTATTCGGGACTGGCCCTACAGTTTAAAGAGGATTCCGAACCACCATGTGCCTCCATCGAACATTCTGGTTAGCATTTTCGATGCAAAGCGTGTATATAATATGCCGATATACAGCACGAAAGGCATACCGAGTTACACGGTAAAGACGAAGAGATGTATTATAATTTATAAGAGGAAATGGTTATATAATTAATGAAACTGTACGCATACGTATACAGTATGAGCTATAAAGTATGTATTTAAGCAGCGCCATTGATTTGAACCTAAAACTGTTTCCGTAACAAACGTGTATCTCTCTGTTCAATAGTTATCGTCTTTCGAAAATGTGAAGTGTCACGTTGTTTACATCGCACTCGGCCGCCATCACATCTCCACTTATGACGTATTGCTCCATTCTGATTGGGTAGGCTAAGAAAACGTATTGCTTGATTCTGATTGGGTAGGCTAAGAAAACGTATTGCTCCATTCTGATTGGGTAGGCTAAGAAAACGTATTGCTCCATTCTGATTGGGTAGGCTAAGAAAACGTATTGCTCCATTCTGATTGGGTAGGCTAAGAATACTACGACCGATTCTATCTGTGAAATATGACATGGAATATGTTTAGGGTCACCGTACGTCCCTTTTTGACCGGTACAGTCTCGTTTCAGAGGCATGTCCCAGTCGTTCCGTCGATATTTTTTTTTAAAAAAAAACACTACTTGTCTAGTTTTATAAAAGTCTAGGAGTTAGCTTGAAAATAGGCCTACTCTACACTTGAAAAAAAATGAAATTTTAAAAAATGTTGAAGGAATTTTTAAAATACCGACAGCTAGACTTCATAACAATTAAAAATTGTCGTCGAGAACGTTCCAGCAGGTAGCAGTTTACTGTCACGTAACGGGTTCCGTTATTTGTAGAGCAGTGAAGAAGCATGGGCAAGAAGCGTATATGTAATTTCAATACGGACCTGCAACAAGAATTTAAATTCCTGCATCTCGACACAAACTAAAAACAAATTATGTGTGAGATATTTGGGGTAAGTTTTGTGAACGGTTGTTGAAAAATAAAGCTATTCATTTGGTACTTCTGACATTCCCCAACTTCAACATAGGACTAATACCAAATGTTAGAAGAAGCTACCAGAAACACAGTGTCATACCAAGATCAGTGGCAGCGATTAGGTGGGGGGGGGGGGGGGGGTTGCCCTACTTTCGTCTAAAGAGGGTCTCAGATAGAACCGCCACAAGATGGCAGTAATTGTGAATGCACAGACGTTTCCTTTATAAGCACAATTCTTTTCAACAGACGGATCACTTTAGGTGCCATAGAGGAATAAAAATACGAAGGAAAAATATTTGTATTTCTTCTCTCAAGTTATTTCTTCTGTGCTTTATCGTGTTCAGGATCACTCCCGTAGCTCTTCTTAATACTTTTCCAGATTTCTGACACACATTGCAGGTTTGTTCTCATAGTTGAACTCAATTTTGTATATCAGCTGTCATTTTTGAGGAGAACAATTTACAGATTCTCATTCATGTTAAAACTATGGTACTATTATAGTATGGGGGTGACACCTATAAATCATATATTTCGCACTTTTTTACATTGCTAACATACTATTTTGGAATGCGCAACATTTCCTAAGGTGAAATAATGCATTTCTAACTAAGATAATGTATGTTTCTTAAATTTACGAGTACTTACTCTTACTTGTTATTTCGATTCTGTAACACATTATGGCGGGCGATAGCGTACTGGTTCAGGGCGCGTCGTGCTAGTGTTTTGTCGATTTATGCAGTGTTGCAACCTCGTTCACCGGAAAATACCTACTTTCGTGGCCGGATTTGAAATTATGCTAATACCTCGCAAACCATTGACGTTAGCCCCAATAACCATTCACGTTAACCCCAAAAACCATTTTCCGTTAGGTTAGGTTAGGCAAGCATAGTTTAAAAAAAATTAAAAATACTCGACACGTCATGTTCTAGTGAAAACACGGCGAGTTTGAAACACTGACTACGGGGTTTACGTCATCAAACACACGGAACATTGTGCTCTCGTGCAGAAAGCAAATGGCGGCAGAGATTTCGCAGAAAACAACATGTATTCGCATTAAAATGGATCAAAACTACATTCACGAACTTCCACAACGCTACAGAAAATGATTTCCGTTAGTACTTTCTCCTGTAAACTTGAAGAAATCCGTCACCCCTATACTATAATGTTACCAAAACTATTGTTACAGAAATAACTAAAATTTCGGATGAATATTTACTGAAGGTTCGGGGTGACGTGGTAAAGCATTATGCAGACCAACGAGGCTCTGGCGACTGGACATAGAGTGAGCATAATTTCCTGTAGGACTGTGATGCTCCGTGTTTTGTCCTTACATGTGCCGAGTGCCCCTTTGGAGCCTCAGCTTTTCAACCTAGCTTTTCAACCTAGTGATTTGGCACGTGTTTACTTTTGTTACGGTAAGTGAGTCCCTAATAAGTGAGGAGTGCAAAATAGACTAAGTGCTGACGCAACCACAATTTCTAACATCATTCTCAAAAATTCTCATATCTAGTGGTACAAAAAGGGACATAAATGAGATGGTTTAAATGCATTGTGTGCTACTTTCGTGACGAGTGTGCGAATTCTAAAGACTCCACACATTTTTTTAAGTGCGTCCTAACTTAATTGAGAAACTTCTTACAATTATGTTTTGGTTTACTAACTTCTTGTTGCTATTATTGAAATTCTGTATCATTGTGGAAGTTTATAATTAGATTTTTAATTGCTTTCCATCCAACAAAAAAATCAACTTAAAACGAAACTTATTTTGTGAAATTCCGACTAATGACTTAAGGGTCTCTTCGAGATTAACGACATACATTTCAAGTATAACTCAGTTACTCTTTAAAGTGAGTAACAGTAAATGAGTTACTTTTTTTACTATGAGAAACTGTAATTGAGTTACTTCTTAAAATGAGTAACTGTAACTGAGTTACTTCTTAAAATGAGTAACTGTAACTGAGTTACTTCTTAAAATGAGTAACTGTAACTGAGTTATTCTTAAAATGAGTAACTGTAACTGAGTTACTTCTTAAAATGAGTAACTGTAACTGAGTAACTTCTTAAAATGAGTAACTGTAACTGAGTAACTTCTTAAAATGAGTAACTGTAACTGACTTATTTCTCAAAATGAATAATTGTAACTAAGTGACTTTTTTAATATGAGGAACTCCAACTCAGTTACTTCTTAAAATGAGTTACTTCTCAAACTGAGTAACTATAACAGTCACTTCTTAAAATGAGTAACTGTAACTGAGTTACTTCTTAAAATGAGTAACTCCAACTGAGTTACTTCTTAAAATGAGTAACTGTAACTGAGTTACTTCTTAAAATGAGTAACTGTAACTGAGTTACTTCTTAAAATGAGTAGCTGTAACTGAGTAACTTCTTAAAATGAGTAGCAGTAACTGAGTTACTTCTTAAAATGAGTAACAGTAACTGAGTTACTTCTTAAAGTTAGTAACTGTAACTGAGTTACTTCTTAAAATGAGTATCTGTAAATGAGTTACTTCTTAAAATGAGTAACTGTAACTGAGTTACTTCTGAAAATGAGTAACTGTAACTGAGTTACTTCTTAAAATGAGTAACAGTAACTGAGTTACTTCTTAAAGTTAGTAACTGTAACTGAGTTACTTCTTAAAATGAGTAACTGTAAATGAGTTACTTCTTAAAATGAGTAACTGTAACTGAGTAACTTCTTAAAATGAGTAACTGTAACTGAGTTACTTCTTAAAATGAGTAACTGGAACTGAGTAACTTCTTAAAATGAGTAACTGTAACTGACTTATTTCTCAAAATGAATAATTGTAACTGAGTGACTTTTTTAATATGAGGAACTCCAACTCAGTTACTTCTTAAAATGAGTTACTTCTCAAACTGAGTAACTATAACAGTCACTTTTTATTATGAGGAACCCCAACTGAGTTACTTCTTAAAATGAGTAACTCCAACTGAGTTACTTCTTAAAATGAGTAACTGTAACTGAGTTAATTCTTAAAATGAGTAACTGTAACTGAGTTACTTCTTAAAATGAGTAGCTGTAACTGAGTAACTTCTTAAAATGAGTAGCAGTAACTGAGTTACTTCTTAAAATGAGTAACAGTAACTGAGTTACTTCTTAAAGTTAGTAACTGTAACTGAGTTACTTCTTAAAATGAGTAACTGTAAATGAGTTACTTCTTAAAATGAGTAACTGTAACTGAGTTACTTCTTAAAATGAGTAGCTGTAACTGAGTAACTTCTTAAAATGAGTAACTGTAAATGAGTTACTTCGTAAAATGAGTAACTGTAACTGAGTTACTTCTTAAAATGAGTAACTGTAACTGAGTTACTTCTTAAAATGAGAAACAGTAACTGAGTTACTTCTTAAAGTTAGTAACTGTAACTGAGTTACTTCTTAAAATGAGTAACTGTAAATGAGTTACTTCTTAAAATGAGTAACTGTAACTGAGTAACTTCTTAAAATGAGTAACTGTAACTGAGTTACTTCTTAAAATGAGTAACTGGAACTGAGTAACTTCTTAAAATGAGTAACTGTAACTGACTTATTTCTCAAAATGAATAATTGTAACTGAGTGACTTTTTTAATATGAGGAACTCCAACTCAGTTACTTCTTAAAATGAGTTACTTCTCAAACTGAGTAACTATAACAGTCACTTTTTATTATGAGGAACCCCAACTGAGTTACTTCTTAAAATGAGTAACTCCAACTGAGTTACTTCTTAAAATGAGTAACTGTAACTGAGTTACTTCTTAAAATGAGTAACTGTAACTGAGTTACTTCTTAAAATGAGTAGCTGTAACTGAGTAACTTCTTAAAATGAGTAGCAGTAACTGAGTTACTTCTTAAAATGAGTAACAGTAACTGAGTTACTTCTTAAAGTTAGTAACTGTAACTGAGTTACTTCTTAAAATGAGTAACTGTAAATGAGTTACTTCTTAAAATGAGTAACTGTAACTGAGTTACTTCTTAAAATGAGTAACTGTAACTGAGTTACTTCTTAAAATGAGTAACAGTAACTCAGTTACTTCTTAAAGTTAGTAACTGTAACTGAGTTACTTCTTAAAATGAGTAACTGTAAATGAGTTACTTCTTAAAATGAGTAACTGTAACTGAGTAACTTCTTAAAATGAGTAACTGTAACTGAGTTACTTCTTAAAATGAGTAACTGTAACTGACTTATTTCTCAAAATGAATAATTGTAACTGAGTGACTTTTTTAATATGAGGAACTCCAACTCAGTTACTTCTTAAAATGAGTTACTTCTCAAACTGAGTAACTGTAACAGAGTTACTTCTTAAACTGACTAACTATAACAGTCACTTTTTATTATGAGGAACCCAACTGAGTTACTTCTTAAAATGAGTAACTCCAACTGAGTTACTTCTTAAAATGAGTAACTGTAACTGAGTTAATTCTTAAAATGAGTAACTGTAACTGAGTTTCTTCTTAAAATGAGTAACTGTAACTGAGTTACTTCTTAAAATGAGTAGCTGTAACTGAGTAACTTCTTAAAATGAGTAGCAGTAACTGAGTTACTTCTTAAAATGAGTAACAGTAACTGAGTTACTTCTTAAAGTTAGTAACTGTAACTGAGTTACTTCTTAAAATGAGTAACTGTAAATGAGTTACTTCTTAAAATGAGTAACTGTAAATGAGTTACTTCTTAAAATGAGTAACTGTAACTGAGTTACTTCTTAAAATGAGTAACTGTAACTGAGTTACTTCTTAAAATGAGTAGCAGTAACTGAGTTACTTCTTAAAATGAGTAACTGTAACTGAGTTACTTCTTAAAATGAGTAACTGTAACTGAGTAACTTCTTAAAATGAGTAACAGTAACTGAGTTACTTCTTAAAATGAGTAGCAGTAACTGAGTTACTTCTTAAAATGAGTAACTATAACAGTCACTTTTTACTATGAGGAACTCCAACTGAGTTACTTCTTAAAATGAGTAACTGTAACTGAGTTACTTCTTAAAATGAGTAACTAACTGAGTTACTTCTTAAAATGAGTAACTATAACAGTCACTTTTTACTATGAGGAACTCCAACTGAGTTACTTCTTAAAATGAGTAACTGTAACTGAGTTACTTCTTAAAATGAGTAGCTGTAACTGAGTAACTTCTTAAAATGAGTAGCAGTAACTGAGTTACTTCTTAAAATGAGTAACAGTAACTGAGTTACTTCTTAAAATGAGTAACTATAACAGTCACTTTTTACTATGAGGAACTCCAACTGAGTTACTTCTTAAAATGAGTAACTGTAACTGAGTTACTTCTTAAAATGAGTAACTGTAACTGAGTTACTTCTTAAAATGAGTAACTATAACAGTCACTTTTTACTATGAGGAACTCCAACTGAGTTACTTCTTAAAATGAGTAACTGTAACTGAGTTACTTCTTAAAATGAGTAGCTGTAACTGAGTAACTTCTTAAAATGAGTAGCAGTAACTGAGTTACTTCTTAAAGTTAGTAACTGTAACTGAGTTACTTCTTAAAATGAGTAACTATAACAGTCACTTTTACTATGAGGAACTCCAACTGAGTTACTTCTTAAAATGAGTAACTGTAACTGAGTTAACTGTAACTCTAAGTTACTTTTTGAAATGTGTAGCTGTAGCTCAGTTGCTTTTTCAACTAAGTAACACTAAGTCGTTACTTTTAAAAGTAACTTTCCAAACACCGGAAATAATTTACGATGCGTGACATTGACTCCCATAACCAGTGGCGACAATTAGGAAGGACGTTGGGGGGCAGTTGCCCCCACCTTTTTGCCACATTTGCTCCCGTACTATGCTAAACGTTAAGTACCAAGGGAAAGTAAACTGTCTCTGCCTCCCCCTCCAGTTTTGGAACCATATCGCCGCCCCTGCACATGACCAAAAATACAAAAGATCTTCCCTGGTTTTGGAATTAGCGCCTGCCGATGCACGGGTGGAGCGACGGTCGACCAAACCGAAAGAAAGCAGGAGAATGTCCTTCGGAAGCTCCATGCGTGGAAATACTGGGTCAATAACACGCCCACGCCCTCTTGGGAGCACATTTTCTCCTGCGTATGGAATCTGGCTGCGTGGTTACTGCGTGTCGCCTCGGGCGGGACTCCGACGGGCTTTACTGGCTGTCCCGTGCACGCAAGCAAGGGAGTCGGGCTTCATTTACCCACTTTCTTGTTAGAGGAACAGTGGCGTTCCCAGAGTTTTGTTAAAGGGAATTATCCCCTCCTAATGTTAGCCTTCTTCCAAGAGAACACCTGGTAAAATTATGACAAGAATTATTTATTTTTTAATAGTAATTTGCGAATGCAATTGTGAATAAGGAATTGCAGAGAAATAAAAACATATCCCTATTTTCTTTTGGGGGTTTCTGACCCCGGTAACCCTCTTTCAACCCTGACCCCATCTTTCTACACTGATCCCCATGGGCGTAACTTGGGAGCTAATTTTGAGGGGGCAGAATTAAACTTGGGCATGTTGTGATTTGGACAGTTTAGAGTAATGACACACTATGAGGCAGAATGGAAGCCAAAATAAAGAGCTTCAGCAGCTGCTTGCAATGATTGAAACATTCACAATTTCCTTTTACGAACTTTGTAAGTTTTGTGTTATTGAAATGTTCATATCCCCATCAACGGTTCCTTGCGACAAACCTTGGAAATCTAATTGGTGACGAGAGGTTGAGTGCTCTAACTATTCTGTCCTTAAAGAGCTTTCAAAATCTTTGGATTTATAAAAGGTTGTGGTGCTCATAACAACAGACGCATCTTATCGTAGTTTCTTGCTGTGGCTCATTATCTCATCTTAGCAACAACTTAGTCACACTGTTTTCATAGAAATAGTGTTACGTGTAGTATTTATACATATATCCAGCGAGTTGATAATGTAGTGAGTGTAGTTTCTATGGTGTATTCTGTACTCTTCACATGAAAAATAAGACTGATATTTTTCCACTCAATAATGGCTTAGGAAAGAAACAATATAATTATTGCATTTTATTTGACATAAAAGATTCGTGCCTAAAGGTACTTTTGTATATGATGGAACAAAATGCCACATCTCATTGATTTATCTTGAGTTCTGATTGTAAAATACGCAAGCGGTAAAAGTATACCCTAAAAGTATGAAGTAAGTACACTTTAGTCGGTATTAGTTAGCCCTCCCCCCCGAGAATTTGACTCCGAAATATGCAGCCCCCACACTTATTTCAAGCTGGCGCCGTCACTGGCTCTGATCTTGACGAAAACGAGAAAAGCAGATCATGCGAGCAAAGCAAGCAAGAAAATTTTAGAAAATGTATTTTTATTTTCATAAAATTTGAAATCGAAGGGGGTAATTGCTCCTCTGTGCCCTCCCTGCAGGTGCCCATGGCCGTCAATGTTTGTCCCCCCTTGATACCCTAGAATTAACTTCCATCGAAGGTTGGGGGAGGGGGGCAATGATCCCCCTGGCCCCCCTATGGTTGCGTGATTGTCCTATGTTTACTTTAGATACTTTAGGCTCACCACTGCCATTGTTAGCAGTGATGTGCGTCTACGCGTAAACAACGATAGTCTACATTCTACACGTAGACTATTTTATACACGTAGATGATGTAATCTATGTAAAGAACATGGCGAAAGGTGATAACTTATCAAAGGGCGCCGTGGAATTAAAAGAAAATTATACTGCTTATCAGTTGCTGATGTGTGAGGAGAACTTTCCATACTCTTTCTTCCAAATTCGAACAATTTCTCACCTAGGAAGAAACCTAATATAGGAAATATTCTAGTGTTTTATGGGGAAAAGACCACTCTTGCCTCACGACTGCCATCTGTTGTTTCTTTTGCATACTATTTATCTTCTTCCATAGTTGATAATAGAAGAGAAGAGACATTTGTTTGTTCTTAATAGGATTCTTTTCAGTTTGTTAGGAACCAATATAGTTGAAAATGTCACTTTCCTTTCATGAAAGCCTTGAAAATTAATTTTAATGCACTTTATATTGTCTACGTAGTCTATGTAAACTACAACCCAATGTAATCTACGCGTAGATTACGTGTAGACAACGCATGTAGACGTAAACTTATAGTCTACGGCACATCACTGATTGTTAGTCAACCTGCACAGTTTGTCTGCTCTACTAACCTTGTATTAATGCCAATACCACGCCCCCCTCCATCCAAACCGATTCAAAAGGCATAAGAGGCGGTGTTTCATTTCAACCCTATAGCCGCGATCACCTACAGGTAGGTAGAAAAACTATACATAACAACCAAAATTAAAAATCAATAACAAGTCAATCAAACGACACGATCTCCCCCATTTTTGTATGAAGATATATAGAATTGGTATAAAATTTTGTCCCCCACAAAAATTCCCATGACGCAGGCGCGTCATGAAACCCCCCTGTGGCACCCCTGGGTAAAATGCTAATAATGTGTGGTTAAAAGCCGTCGCTGATTGCATTTTGTAAACACCCAGTGCTTTACTCCTTGCGTGTTCCGAGGTTTGCTCTTTGTCTACAAAACAGAACATTTCCGAGAGGTGGCGTTGTAATCAAACAGGATGGATACAATCAGTACACAGTCCAATCGTACTGTGGGAGTCACGTCAGTTGTGCTGGTACATTTTACCAACTAGGACGACGTTTAAAACAATGAAGTCAGTGGCGGCTTGTAACCATACATTCGCAATTATCTCGAAAACGGCTAGTTTGCGAACCCATGTTTACTGAGACTTTTTTGCTTCTATTATCGTGTACTTTCAACTGTGTCAGTTTGCGCTATTACTTATGATACACCCTGCATATTAGGTTTTGGCTCATATTTTACATATTTTAGTTATTTTTACATATTTCAGAACATTTCTCAACACATACTCCATATTCGCGCAATAACTACATGTTCCCATGTGACCGAAAGAGTTGGCTGAATTTCTTGCAAATAACTGACAAATTTGAAATACACTTCCTTTACTTCTTGCGATATTGAACGCAGTTTTAGTCAATATCAATCCATCTTAAGAGACAATAGAAGGAAATTCACGTTCGAACACTTGCAACAATATATTTTTTTCATTGTTTTGGAAAAAGAAAATGAACACACATTTTGTGTTGTTTTACAATTAACGTCAATGTACACATACTGTATTTTATAGCTCGTGTAGTGCCTTATGTTATTAAAAAGGCAAATTTTTCAATTTTAACTCCATATTTTGGTGAAAATAGCTAAATGTGTATTTACATATTTAGCACACTTTTAGTTCACATAAATCCGTTCCCTGATCATAATATAACAACTGTGATTTGGCTTTACCACATGTACTACACGCAAGATCCCTGTGCAGGCAACCAACAGGTATTAATATTAAGCCATGTGTAATTGCTTTTTATTGAATTTGTTCTTACAACGAACACAGAGCTTCGGAGAGCAATGTTCTAACAATTCCGGCACGGAGGCTGCAGCCAGGGTTGTTAAAAATGCAAGAATTATAAATAAATTCCATTCCGGTCCAGAGAAGAGAAAATCAGCAAGCGTAAACTGGGTTCTGAACCGTAAAGAACCTTCTTATCTGTAAAGTATTTCAATTCTGTCCAGGAACCTTTTTTTTTCGGATCAATTTAAACACGGTCCAGGAACCATCTTTCCTGGTGGAATTAAATACGGTCCAGGAACCGTTTTTACAATGAAACAATATGCAACTTGGACCGGATTTAAATTGTGCGAGAAAAAGGTCCAAGGCCTTTAACAACCCTGCTGGAGCAACCAGATGCGTTATTGAAAAATAAAACATAAATGCATTTCGTTCAATTGTGACAATTTGAACTTACCTCAAGCAAAAGTGGCTTTCCACAGTCCAGTCCAAAGAACTTGTAAATAAGCCTTACCGAAACGTGTTTATTACACAAAAAAAAGAACGGAGGATAGCTCAAATTACAGCTAGCCTACTTTCTTTTTTTATTGACTATAGATGTCAGGCGTTTTGAAAGAGAAAATAGGATTTGATGTTGTCGCCTTTCACGGGAATGATGCAATTGAGTTTACTTTTCCTCTGAAGTTAATTACAGCTTAATTATTGACAAATACTGTAATCTTTGTAGTTCATGGCACCCTAGGTCAGTCTAGACAAGGACATTTGCCTTAGGCCTCTTAATAGTGGTTCGCTCATCCTTGTACATATATTGTTGGCAGCTTTGTAGATAAGGCACCATGATCACCCGGTCCAACTCTTTTTAACCTAACCTAACCAACCCTGTCCCCATTTTACTCTATTCCAGCATACCCTAACCTAGCTTACCCTTCATTCCCTTAAAGTGCCGGCTTTCCTGCGGAGTGGTTAGCACAGAGCGCTACGACGCCAGGAGTCCCGGTTCTGAGCACGACCTGTGTATGGGTTTTCTTTGGAAGTGTCCATTCTTCAAAGTCATCACATCATTACTAGAGCTTAGCCAATGCCGATACTCTTACCGTTTCCTACCGATACTTATTGCAATAATTAAAATTTGTTCAAAATATTGATCAATATAAGTGTTTAAATATTCATCTCCAATTATATGCAACAAATTACCAAGAAATTTAGTTTAGAATATTCAAGAATTGCTCAGAATATTAAAATAGATAATGACAATAGTGTTTTTCGTTCAAAATTTGTGCAAAATTAAAAGAAGTTTGAATTTTGCATAATTTCCAGGATAATTAGGCTCGGCGAAAATGTCACGTGGCATCTTTGCGAGTAGCCAAAAGTAGCCATAAAAGTAAAAAGAACCAATATTGGATTGGATTGGATTGATTTGTTGTTTTAAGTCCACTTTATGCACAGTAAGGCTAATCGGGACTGGACCTACAGTTTAAAGTGGGATCCGAACCACTATGTGCCTCCACCGGGAATCGAACCCGGGACCCCTTGAAAAAGAACCAATATATAACTTAAGTATTTGTTAGTTAACATACACACGACAAGAAAAATCTAAATATTTCTATTTTTGCAGGTCTTTTCAGTTCATGTGAACAATATATCCCGGTTTATATGATCCACAGCTTCAAGGAAACAACAGCGAGAATGAAATGTTTGCTCTTAATGAGTTGCTCCTGTTCAGTTTTACGTTTGCAATCTGTTTCAAGGTTCTTCCTTTCGCATTTAATTAGGTGTTCTAGATTGATTTGAAGCTTGATCCTGGTTGTAGTTGATTCTATCGCGCTTATTTAGTTGTTTTAGATTATTTGGAACTTAATTTCTGGCTGTGGTTCCTTCGCACTTGTATAGGGGATTGGAGATTAATCCAGGTTGCGGGTGTTGTCTTATACATTTGAGTTAAAACTTAACACTGACTGTGGTTGTTCCTTTAGAATATTTATTCGGTGTAGTACGTGCTAAACCACATCCGCATTTTTCTTGTATTCAGTTCGCGCTTAAAATCCTGTGTTGTCTTTCGCGATTATCCCATCGCAACCAACCTTAGGTCGCCGGAAACGTTGTCCTAAAAGGAATTGAAGGCAGAAACATCTTAAATATTTATGGTACTTTAAAAGATCCTTTCAATCCGGCAACAATTCATATTATTCCTTTACCCTTGAGTGCCACAGGGAGTTCTGTTGAGTCTCGAGACTGTGTCAACTGGATGTTGAAATAGTAAACATCTTTCAACCAAGAGAGTAGACAGGTGCGCAGAACTTTAGCCAATTTTGTCAGCTGTTATTAAGACAGCTGTACTGGAAAAACAATTACAACTACATTTCCAGAGTAATTGGCAGGTGTTGCAATCGACAGGAAACAAAACGAAGTTAATATTATATCTATTGGTTTTGAAAGTACGTTGTTCACTTTTTCTTGTGAAAGTACAGTAAAAGTTTGTAATAATTTTCACATCTGCATTCCTCAGAAAGAAAGGGAGAGAGGAATTATGAAAGCAAGACAAAGAACTCTTAAGAGAAGACAGATTTAAGAAGAGAAAGGGAAAATGAAGTGATGGATGAAAACAGAGAAGACTAAGCGAAGAGAAAGAAAAGGCGGATTTGAAAGAGAGAAATACGGAATAAAAAATAATGATAGCGAGAAAGATGCATAAACAGAAAGGGAAGCAGGGATATGAAATCAAAATGGAAGAAAGAAGAGACAACAATTACTTTGCTGCACACAATTTTTACCTTGTGTTAGCATTGATTGAGAGTGGTAAAGGCACATTCGCAAAGTCACTTGAACGTGGAACCCTCGATACTGAGATCATGAGTAGAACACTCAACGCCCCCAGCCACCTATGTGGCACAAAATCCTTGAGATCACTAAAACGCAGATCAACACACTAAACGCTAAAACGCAGATCAACACACTAAACGCTAAACACTAAAACGCAGATAAACACACTAAACGCTAAAACGCAGATCAACACACTAAACGCTAAAAGGCAGATCAACACACTAAACGCTAAACGCTAAAACGCTGCTATGTTCTGCCATAGGAGAGAGAGAAAAAGATATATAAAGAGATGGACAGGAGAGAAATAGAAAAAGGTGAGAGAGAAATGAACGAAGACGAATGAGTTTCTAAGGAGGGCAAGACAAAGAAAGGTAGAATTAAAAGGGAAGTGGAGGAAAGATTTAAAAAAGGACAATCGGAAGAGAAGGAGAGGAAGGCATGAAGAGTAAAAGTTGTTGGAGAAAAGGGAACGTACAGAGATACGACAAAAGATTTAGAGACAGGCAATCGGAAAATGGGGAGAAATATAGAGTGGTCACAAAGTGGGGGTACCCCCCCCCCCTATTTTTGATACTACGATGGTCATTGTTGAATGATTGATATGGACACATGCTTGATAGTTTCAAAAGTCCGGAACATTGGTATGGAGACAGTCTTTTGTAGAACAGCCTAATTCTGTGCCATGTTCCGACACACTTCGCGTTGCAAGTGTGTCATTTACCTGAATAAGACCCTTTCTCGGACAGTGGATTGGAAGCGGATATGAAGATTACCCAGCTCCCTTAGACTGGCCTCCAAGAAGTCCCGACCTCACCTCTGGGGGTTCATACATGACAAGAGTCATACATATCGTGCAACGCATGAGTTACGAGCAGCTGTGGAAGATGCCTTCACTCCGCATTATCTCCGTAAAACATCAGACAGAATATTGCGCAGAATTCGGCTGTGCTACGAAAATGACTGTCTCCATACCGATGTTCCGGACTCTGCATATCAAGCATTCAACCATAACCATCGTAGTGTAGAAAATAAAGGGGGCTGACCACTCTGTAGAACAGGAGGGAGACAGAGAGATAGAGAAATTTGAATAGAAATAGATGGAAGAGAGATGGAATTAAAGCGTGGGAAAAGAAGATGATGTTGTTATACACACACACACACACACACACACACACAAAGAGAGTATACAGTGTCTCAACCTTAAAAGTCAGTATGGAAGAAAATGGAGTACTTCCCTCTCTCACTAATACATGAGTTTTGCCAATAGCTCTGTCCTTCTCTACCACCGCTGCGTTGCCAGATGTTACAAAATTTACAACATGTAAAAGTCAAAAATTTCAAACAGTGAAATCATTATCCTGTAGAGATTTTCATGCTCTATTTAATGACGGCATTATATAACCTGTCATAAATTCATGTGATCTGAAATTTCCATAATTATGGAATTTTGCAAAACGCTTAATTTTTGCTAGTAAATACTTCAAAAGCCATAAATATCAAACCGCTTGAACAACTTCGCCATTTTTTTTCCTATGGGATCTATGGTGTTTGTAGATATGATATTCTTCGAATGAGTGAATTAATTTGCTTACAAAGAGTTATATATATACATTCGATATTTTGTATAAATCATAAGGCCGTAACACGAAAAAGTTGGTTAGCGAGAAACTTTTCGGTTTGTCGCGATACACGTGCAGACCAAGCGAGAAAAGTGTTGACCATTGTTTGAAGTTATTTTTAGAATGCATTGTTACTCCACAGCACCGTTATTTATTGCAGACTCGTAGTTTGTTTACGCGGACTGTCTCGCGTATCAAATTCATTGCGCGCATTCAAGATTACAATTCAGTTGCAGGCAAGGAATATAGAGATTAGGTAAAGCCATCCGAAGATTGCCGATCTTACACGAACGCGTGACGTCGCCGGAGAAGCAGTGCGCTCGGCTGAAGCAGACGGCCCCTAGCATTTATATGGGAGATTCAGAGAGCGAAAGTATATTATTACTTTTAGGAGGGGGAAAATAATAATTGTCATCCTCCAAGATGGTATTGAGGCATCCTTTTAATGATTAGTAACATAATTGAAAACGCGCTACTTTTAAAAGGGGGCAAAGTACATGTGAAAAAATGTATTTTGAAAATGAATATTCCTGAAACTTTCTGACCGATGCGCTACAAAGAAATTTGCGTGTTCTCCTTTAGAATTTCGTCATTTTACAAATCGTAATATAATTTTAACAAAAACGTGGCATGCTAAAGAAGAATTAAAGAGTTTTAAAAAATAATTGATTAATATACTTAGTTTATTTTACTTCGCTTATCTGTTACATATGGCTAATCGCAAAGATGAGGATGCGTGATGATATGATGAAATTGAAGAAAGGAAAGTAGACCCATGCCCGGGCGGGGATTCGAACCTGGGAGCCCTTGGCATCGTAATGCGTTGTGCTAACCACTTCGCCACGGAGGTCAGCATTACAAGGAAATAAACAGAAATTGGCATCTATGTTTTAATATGCGAGAAACATTTGCGAGGAGGTTATTGAAGTAACAAATAATTATTACAAGACGTTGTGATGAAAATTTTTAATATATCTGAAATATCGAGAGTTGACCTTGCAGTTTCAAAATGTACTTGTAGGGTTACGCAAAACCTTTACTCAAAATTGCTAGTGTAAATTTATAAGCTATTAAAATTTAAAACTTATTTCTGTTCTAAAAAAGAAACTGCCAAGTCAAATTAATATTTCGTAGAAATACATATATTTGTCTTTCATGAGGCCAAGAGAGTTTTTGGAGGGGACGGTGGCTTGGGAAGGTTATAGCCCCGGATCTCGATCTGCAAAGGGGCTTCCAGTGGGAAAACATACCTATGAAATAGTCCAGAAGAAGGGGCGAAATATATATATATTTTTAAATGGTTCAAGAATACAAAGATATAAGTGGATATTTGACAAGCTTAGTCTAAAACTTACAACTGAAGTCGTACGTGTGTGTGTGTGGGGGGGGGGGGGTGGCTACGTGAGGTAACACAGTGGAATATGATTCCCAATAGTAAAATTAAAATAAATATGTGGGAACAATAGAAATCAAAATATGTTGTAGCTAGTGACAGCGCAATAGTAAAGATGGAGGGGTAATATCATATTTTCCCGGGGCAATCATTTTTATTATTCCGTCGTTTTACTGGGGGCAGATAAGAGAGAGAGAGAAATTGTCGAACGAGAATTGGGGGGCGTTCCTGTCCCCCCCCCCCCCGTAGTGTGGTCACTGCCTATGGCTATGCTGGAGAAGAATGCACCAATTAATACGCTATTAAGTAAAATAGATACTTTTAAAACTTTTAATCAAATTATTTGTGAACTATGATTTAAATTTAGAGAGAGCACATACCTGTTTAATTTAATTTGGATGAGTTAACTTCTGAAGCCTGCCATTTCCGAGCCTTCTTCCGGTGTAACTACACTGCCCTTTGAGCCATAGCTGCTGCGTTCAGGTGGCGGAACGAGCAGAATACTAATTAAAACAAATATGTGACAAATATATATAAAAAAACAACGTGTTGAAGCTATTGACGGCGCCAAAGAAAAGACAGAAGAAGAAGAACGGAGAGTTCAGTGATATTTTACGGGAAGCAGCAGGCACGTATCCAGGAATTCCTTTCGGGGCGGCGGCTGAATACCATTTTTTAAAGGGGTATCACAATTGTATGTTTAAGGCCAGTGGTGGCAATTGGGTTCCAAAATGTGGTGGGGGGGGGGGTGGACAAGGAGACAAGCATTAAGAGGCCATAGTGTGATAGTGTGGAGGCAAAAGAATGGGGAGAAACTATCTCCTAAATCGTCGCCACTGTTCAAGGCTGTCTTTGTTTGTTTGTTTGATTTGTTTTATTTTACTTCGCGTTTTGTGCCTCTTGGCTAAGTTGCGAAGATGGGGATGAGGGATGAAATTATGAAATTGATGAATGGACATTTACAAACAACCATGCCCGAGCGGGATTCGAACCCGGGACCCCCAGCGTCGCAGCGCGATGTGCTAACCACTCGGCCACGGGGTGCGGCGTTTAAGGCTGTCATTTTAATAAGAACGTGAAATCGGGACATTTTCTACCACTCAACTCCTCTGTTTCCATGCATTAATATTGTGTGCCGGAACCATCTCAGTATGTATGTATGTTTGTCCATTTCTTCTCATCAGGCATCAAAACATCTATGTACCAGAAGTGTTTTTACGAAGTTATTACACATGCACGGAATGCACAATCCACTCGACAACGCAAGATTGAAACTGTGTGCTGGCAACTGGAATCAGACAGTTCACAAATATTTCTCTCTCATTCGAGCCTGAACGCCACTAATGTGTCTTGTCCTCCCATGTTTGCAGCTCTTATAAAAGCCGAAACCCACCAAATTGTTCATATTCATGCCTAAGCACTCGCAAGTGTCCAAAATTGCCTGTTGACTGTGTGTCGAACCCAGTAGCCTTAAACAAAAGTATTTTTTTATGCCATGGAATTCTCGGACTGCATACACAATATTTGGTCCTGGTACAACCAAATCATCACTCAAAACTTTGATTTTCAGTTGATCTGTGCAGCTTATTTCTTTTTTAATAAATCGCTCCAATGTCCAGTTCGATACTGCCGAAATATTCACTTTAGAGAGAGAGACCTTCGATCTCTTCGTCTTTCGACCCGAACTACTCGCAGCACTACTCGAAGTTCCGCTGTCGTCAATGTCTTTAGCTTTGGGACCGAACTGGAACTAGTGGTAGACTTCGTTACTTTACGGTATTTAGTCCATTTCATTTTCGAATCACTAGATCTTATAAAGCAACCAATGGACACTGACTGATCACTAATCGACTGTATGAATTGTCACACTTACCTCTGAAGTCTCCACGTATTCTGTTCTACAGATCAACCGGGAAATTGAAGCCGCGTATTAATATCATCATTATATTCTAGAACGTTCCGCAGATATCACCATTCGTAAATATTGCCAGTAGTTCGACTCCTCTTTTTCAAGAACGTTCCCTCTCGCGCTTTCCAGAGATTAAAAAATTACGATGAATCCGAATCGCCCTACCTGCGGCGCTACCTTTGTTGTGCAGCTTCCAAATGCTGACAAGTCTCTTCTACATAGTGTTCAAGTTCGCTACGACAACACCGAAAGCGTAAGAAAAGTTTACGTGCAATATTATCAACAACAGGGTTATAGAACATTCTCCGTCTTGCCTTGATAAGTATTTCTCTCCTAAAATTATCGTCACATTATTCAAGAAGACAAAAACCTAATTTAATCTAGTGTAAAATGAAAACTTTCCTCGTGGGGGGAGTCCACGAGTTACGTTCCCCACCTTGGATACGCACTATTAACAATAACAGGGTTATAGAACATTCTCCGTCTTGCCTTGATAAGTATTTCTCTCCTTAAATTATCGTCACATTATTCAAGAAGTCAAAAACCTAATTTTATCAGTGTAAACTGAAAAATTTCCTTGGGGAGCGGGGGGGAGGGGCCTCGAACCACCTGCTCCCTACCTTGGATACGCGCTATTAACAATAACAGGCTTATAGAACATTCTCCGTCTTGCCTAGATAATTATCTCTCTCAAATTATCACCATATTATTCAAGAAGCCAAAAACCTAATTTAATCTAGCGTAAACTGAAAATTTTCTGAAGGGGGGCTTGAGCCCCCTGATTCCCACCTTGGATACGAGCTGTTACCAATAACAGGGTTATAAAATATTCTCCGTCTTGCCTCGATAATTATTTCTCTCCTTAAATTAACGTCACATTATTTTATTTGACACCCCAAGAAACAAAAAATCTCATTTTATCTATTGTAAACCGAAAACTTTCGGGGGGGCTTGAGCCCACTAAGCCCCCCCCTTGGATACGTGCCTGGGAAGCAGTCACGTTTATTACACCCTTACATTTACATACAATATTATAAAGTTTTGCTTTTAGATCTCGCACAATGCCTTTTTCACAAAAATGGGCAATCTCGCATTTTTTATATCAATCAAGCTGTGATATTTTAGATTTATTCCGTTAGTTTTCTGATAATAGTTTTCACAGCTTTCCATAGCATTTAGGCATGATTTCAGTTGATAAGAACAAAATTATATTATTTCAAAACATAGAGAAAAGAGAAATCCAACGCGCTTAAGTTAAAACTCCCTTACATTGGAAGCCTGGAGAGAACAAAACAGGGGTTCCTTCGTAACACGATTTCTTGAAAACCATTTTGCACATTTGAATCAACTTTGTGATAAATTGATTAGAAAGGATGAATCTTAACAGTAAAAGTTGTAGCTTTTCCCTTGCTACTATATTTTAGAAGATATTCGTTGTCAAATTTCTCAATATTTGCATAAGGAACCAGCCTTTTCCGTGCCGAGTGCTTCGATGGTGACGTCATGCATCCACGGACAACTGCGCATACGATCTGCGCCGCCGAACGAGCACCCCCTGAGTTGCAGGCAGGTGCCCCGTTTCGTAGGAAGTGCAGTGTGCTGTGTGATAATTGTGCATTGCATGTAAGTTACATACTTTGTTTCATAATGGATAGAGAAGCTGGAAAAAGACACAGTATTGGTAAACTTCGAGGTAAAGAACGCATAATAGTTACACATATAATGGAAATGTAAAATTGTTCTAAATAGTTACGTCGAAATATAAACTTTTACATGCAAATCTTGAGGTGACTATCGTTTTTCCCAAAATGCATCAAATACATAGATCTTGAAGATTTCCTGTAAATTTGTCGCAATCATTAGCGATTAAGAGCGACTCGATGCGCCTCAGTTTGTTGATCTGGCAACGCCGCGCTCCATCTAACCCATACTGACTTTTAAGGTTGAGACGCACTATAGAGAAAAATAGGCTGTTATGCAGAGAGAGAGAGAGAGATTCAGATAAAGAATCGGAAAATAGAAGAAAATAGAGAGATGGACAGGAAAGCAGGAAGAGAAGAGGTTGTTAGAGAAAAGAGAACGAAGAGAGAGAGATAAGATACACAAAGGGAAAGAGACTTTGGCAAACAAGAGACGGAAAGATGAAAAGAGAGAAGAAACTACTCAAGGATGTGAAGACGAGAATTGAAGAGTACGGTTCCTGCCTTCACGGTGATACGACGCCAGAGAATGACCAATTAGTTCTGCTAATGCCGTGCTTATTACAATTACAAGCTGGTTCCTTGTTTTATCGTTCAGAGCGAAGTGCATCTACTACATTCCGATTTGCTCCGCAAGAGTGCACTGCTGTTGCGCTTCCTTGTCGATAACAATGTTATCGAAACTGAAATCGAATCACGTTAACACTTCCTGGCTTCATCAGGAACGATATTCAATTTGGTAAGCACTGTAGCCTATATCCAGGGTTGTTAAAGGTTCAGGAGAGTATTTTAATTGAATTTTGGTTTCCCGAATAATCTGTTTCGCGGTTGTTCCTTTCGCGTTTATTCCATTTCGCGCTTATTCAGTTCGCGGTTATTCCACAGGCCCCTTTCCTACCGGGACATTAATTCCAAACTCTTTAAGTGCTGTTTAAACTCGCCATGCTTCGCTTCTCGCCTTCCTATGAGGTAATATTCGTCCTCTTTAAACAACGACACGCTTCATCAAGATGAAACGACTAATAAACGACCAAGCAAAATCCACCAACGCGAAAGATCAGCTCATTGTGCAAGTGATTAAGTGGTGGGCGGAGCCTGTAGAGCAAGTCTGGACATGTTGGCACAATGTGGGAGCACGTGAGATGCTATCGGATGCCGGGCCCACCCACAAACTCCGTTTGGGGACCTTTTCGGATGAAAGGCTTTTCCAAATCAGCGCGGGAGTTGATCATCCGTAATACTAGGTCTTGGTAGATGCCATAGTGCGCTTAGTTAAATGCAACGGCTGAAAATTACAGTAATTTCACTGCTCCACTGGACAGGAATCGGTATGGTAATGTCTACGGTGGGTTGAAAACTTAACCGGATACGATTTTACTTGGCAACACTTACATTTCGTCATAGGAGTGAAGTAGCATCGAAAAGGGGACAAAGTTTCAAGTTAAAGGTATAGAGGTATAGAGAGCAAAGTATTATATTTTTTTATTATTTAGCAAATGTAACAGTTATTATTAAACTAGTTCTGGACACAATTTTTATTGGATTAAAAACTTTTCAATTCTTCCTGTCTAAAAACGGACATTAAAGCAAAATTAACTTTCTGCGCAACGCAAAATTTCAAGAATACAGCCAAAACTTTCTTTTAAAATGTAAAAAAACGTTAACTAGTGCCATCTAGCGAAACGTTTGAAACTACTCTCTTATTTCATTGGATTCGTATGAATACCACATTTAACTTCATTGCTTTTCTTTCTTTAATCATGTTATTCAGCGTAAAAATTCAGTTCTGTAAATGATCTTTATGATTCACTTAATAGACTGACCTGCCATCTCGTGGAGCATTCTAAATGAGAGAATTTTGTACGGCAAATGGCCTTGAGTTTCATCCCATTTGCTAGACAGATATGAACCCGGTATTATACGCAGAATGTGCTTTCCTAAGTAGTGAAGCAGCAAGCATAGTGTAAATGCTCAATAATGACACTAAACGTTCCATATACTACACATTACATAACCTCACATACCTATATTATTATATAACGCATTTAATATATTATTATGTAGCAAAAATTGGTCTGTTCAGCGTCATTTTACATACACGGAAAGTGTCTGTTTAGAGTATGCTTTGCATCAGCTTCCTTGTAGAACATCACCGCTTCTTTATAGTTTCCCTGTTATATATATGCTCATGTAATGGTGTGTAATATAACACGAATATTATTACGTGAACTGTTTCGGTTGTGATGAACGTAATGTTTCGCGCCTGATGCATTACTAGATACAAGTATCGTACTTGGAGTTAGAGAAATTACTATTTCATTGATACTTCATTTTATTAACTCCATCAAAAATTTTAATATTGAATAATAAAATGTGTCTTCCCCTCTCCCAGGTACACGTTTCTATTAATAGCTGGGTGAACCCCAGAGCCGCCTTGTACAGCCTCTACATGGTTTGAAAATTTTCCTGAGATCACTTACCCCAGGAATCGAACCCCGTGCCGACCTCCGTGGAGGAGTGGTTAGCACAGCGCGCTACGACGCTAGGATACTGAGTTCGAATCCCGGCCTGGGCATGAGTATTTTTGGTGAGTGTCCCTTCATCAATTTCATCATATCATCACTCAACCTCATCGTAGTGATTAGCCAAAAGTTGCAGAAAAGCTACGTAAAATAAATTAATTGAATCAATCAATCGAATCCAGCCCCCCCCCTTAAAGCAAGCACACAGCCTACCGACTGAACCACCACATCTTTCCATGCACACACACACACTCACAGACACAAGAAGATTATATAGTATATAAACACACGCTCAAGCACACACATTATATACATTCCTTTGCTTTCTATTTCGTATCAAGGAAGCTTTAATTCATTCTTTCTTCCCTCCCTCCCCATCTATCTATCTCTCTCTCTCTCTGTGTGTGTGTGTGTGTGTGTGTGTGTGTGTCCAGAATTTCACGACACTCGTGTTGCTGTCCTCCTAATGACGTCATTTCGTCATCCAATACCCTCTCGCTAGCATGTATTGACCCACCTGTACGTAGTCACCTCGCCAGCACGCTCGATTTTCTCCCAGGTCAAACGCTGGTAGGTCTTATCTAATGCGTGAAGAGCGTCAGCGCACGGCAAAGGAAAGTGTACCCAGAATGCATTTCGTTTATTTACGTGAGAGCTTCGGTTACGTATCGTAGATCAATTAAACCCTGCCCTGCCCAAAGATCGTCCTACTTATATTCTGTAGCAGGGAAAGTGAGAATGGTGAAGGTTTTGTGGATCGTAGGAGAAAGGAATGGACAGTCCACAGTTGGAGAAACACAACTTTTGCCTCTGGAACTGACGTTAGAGGTAGAAGCGCGTAGTGCCGCCAGCGAGATGTAACAAGAATTAACATGGATGAAACACTCGAGGCTAGCGGCCGTAGAAAAAGTCTGAACTTTCAAATATCCGACAGGTGGCAGCTCCGTCGACCAAACAAATCGCAATACTTCCTTAATACCTAGACCTTGTTGGTTTTCATTGGAAATTTATTCGATTTATGAACATAAAATCAACACAATTATAAAAAGACTACATTTTTTAATAAAATTACTATCGTGTCTTAATATAGGTTACATACCATCACAAACAGAGGGGGCAAGTTCTGAGTCAGTATATACTTTCCTCAAACTTCAGTCAACGATCAACTCACCTAAAAGACAAAAGAAAGAGTAATTTAAAATTTTATTCTACATATAATGGGTACATAATATTTACAATCACACACAAATAGAAAGTAAATATTTACCTATATGTAAATAACCTATATACGTTTCGTTGTATTCATAGCATTTGAAAAGCCGACCGCCAAGATTTGCCAGTTCTTTAGTCATGGTTCTAGCTTAATGGGAGGAGATACAGTAACGCACCAATTGTGCATTTATTTCAATATCGCCCGAGTGGGCACTTCTACTAAAAAAAACCTGGGCGTATGAAGAGTATGAATTTTTCTCCATATTGCAAGTGGAAGCGTTTTTTAATGTTGATTATTAAGCTGGACACGATATTTGAAAAATATGAAGAATAAGAATTTTCGGATTCCATGTATTCCTTAACATCAAGTTTCGGCTAATCAAATAGAAGTTTCGACTTTTCTGCTTGGCAATTACATCTTCAAACTGCCCTCTTCCCGTTGATATAATTTTCTATTCAATCGGAAGTTTGTTATTCCAAAGAGAACAAATCAAATAATACTCCCATATACCCAATGCATTTCTGCTTGCCTCCTGGCAGTGTTGCCAAAGCTGGTGCGCATAAAAGAGCTAAATTTCACCTTAAATGGAGTTAAAACTGGCTTTCAAGGAGCTAGATTTACGAAGTGCTTCCTAGAGTAATGTTAGTTGTCAAAGGGGTGCGGCGCTGCTATTACCGTTAACTTTAAATTGAATACAATTTATTCTTAGTTATCACCATCTAGATCCTGCGGCATCACCCATCTCATAGTCGTACGAAATCCAAAATAAAGGATTCCCTGATAACAATATTATGCCAATTTCACGTCAACACGAGGCAATATAAAAAAAGTAAGAGGGGATGGAGCGACGCAGCCAATATAACAATATCACGTCACGTACAAAATGTATAATCATGGCAAAAGGTGGTCTGTGTGGGCCGGAACCAGTGATGGTATCATAGTGAGGCACGGGGGCGGGCGCCGCAGTTTACAGCCAAACGAGTGCACGAAAGAGCCAGATCTGGCTCCAAGAGAGCTAAGTTGGCAACACTGACTCGGAGGAGGAGGGCGTAGAGTGAAATAGTTTTCTATCACACAGATGACTACTTTGCTAAATAACTTTTACATGTGCAAAATCATAAAATTTACTCATTATTTTGCTCCTATGGTTTTAGAACTTTAACAAAAGCACCATTAACTTGTAAATTTTAATACACCTGAACATTTCGGGGAGGGGCAATGCCCATCTTGCTCCCGCCAAGGTATGCCTATGTATTCAGTTATACTTTTACAACATTAAATTAAATTAATTTATTAGTGGTCCTTATCAAAATAATTTTCCCCAGTGGATGCCCCTTTGTAGATGTAGACATCCCCTGCACAATACTCATTGGTGGAGGCATGCATAAGAGTTTTTGACGGAAACAAGTAATGTGAAATAACACCCTGTAATGTCCATTTTCGTTTTTCTGAAAGGTGCGAGGTGCATTTTCGGAAGTTTGTGAAATTCACAGAAAATTTATTAATTCTGCTCAGCGGAGACGATTAGAAGGGACAGTCCACCCCCCACAACTTTTTGCAATTTTTGTCCACGCACTATGCTAAACCTTATGTATAAAGGGAAAATAAACTGCCCTTGCCCCCCCCCCCCCAAGTTTTGGCACCTTGTACCCGCAGTTTTCGAACCCAATCACCTGAACTGATTCTGCTGTAAATATTTGATAAGCAAGAATGTACCTTCTCTACACAGAATTAAATTTAATACTCTGATAACTACATAAATTGTGGTAAGACTTGAAGCTTTCCTGACGACGAACATGAATCGATTCTCTCGGGCTATCGACCAGGTGTATTGTCCACAACTAACCTGGTCGATAGGCCGAGAGAATCGATTCATAAATTGTGATGTTCCAAAGAAAATTTTTATTTTGTGTACTAAGTGTATTTCTTAAGTGAAATGTATGGTTTACATTCACCATTTTAACACCAAAATGACATTTTATATACCGCTTTTGATCCCGAAATGTGCCCAGTTCTTGTACTGAAATCTTGATCTTTTATTCACACAAATTAATGGCTCTACTTCGAGTCTCTTGTTTTTCCTAGCACTCAGAGTTGCCAACCCAGCCTTCGATCAAGAAGACTTTCAACGCAGAAGATGAAATTAAACGTTTCCATGCGTATCGCATTCCGTTTCCTCTCCCACGAGCAGATATGGAGCGTGAAGGATTCACAACGCACTCACTCGAAAATTAATCATCCTCCAAAACAACCCGGAGAAGAGCTTTCGCGCATTCCTCGTCTCGCCCCCTGGGGCAAATTTCCTCACATTAATTGGAAGCTTGGATTTCACCCATCTGGGTACACGTGGATTAAACCAAGAGCCCTCCAATCGTGATGGCCAAATTGCTAGCTCGCATGTTACTAATGGGAGGTTACATATGCGCCTAATGGAATCCTTAACGTGCACGTCTTCCAGTCTAGGCAACAGGAGAATCAATTAATATCCTTTGAGGTGGCCAGATGAGGTAACGGCAGGGCAGTTATGGCGCTGGGAATAATCTATTATCCCGTTGATTGAACACTGACGCCAGAGCGTCTGTTTATATTTTTGGCCGGTAGATGGCAATGCTTCTTTAGCGACAAATTCAAATCAACACCATAAGTACTTTTTCAAATATTGACATCTAAAGAATAAAATAAATTGGGAGACTTCTCAATGTAATACTGAGAATGAAATGTACTAGGTATAATCAGGATAAAAGTGAAATCTCCTGTCCAAGGGCCGTTTTCCATTTTAGGTTTTATAGATCGATAAGTAACGTGCACAAAAAATTTACTTGCTTTTTTTTTATTCGTAATCCTGTACTTCTGCTTTGATATGTAAAAAAGATGACACGCAATGAGACATTGTCTTGTCCCGGTATTAACACTCTATATTTCTCCAACAAATGGCCACTGGCAAGGCTGCCACAGTATGACGTTATTGTCGTTCTTTAATGTCTTGTATTAATAGTTCTGTCAAATTAGAGTCTTAACCTAGGCATTGAAATATTGAAACGAAACTTTCTGGGATCTGTTGTACTGCTTTTCTTGTATTTGTCACAAAAATAGTCTAAAATTCTCAAACTTCGCTTAATTCTCTGTCTATCTCCGACATACTATTCGTATCTTTCCCTCTCTTTATTCTACTTCTTGAAATTCCTTGTTTTGTCTTTCCTTTTCGTTTTCTTCTTTCTAGAGATAAATTACCTACGTTGCATTTCTTCCTCTCTCCTTTCCCTTTTCTCGTTTATTTATTTTGCCTTTATCTTTCTTAAATTCTGTTCTTCCTGTTTCAATCTTTCTTTCTTTCCCAAGATGTTTGCTTGCTTTTCTTCTTCCTTCCTCTCTCCCTCTTATCTTTCTCCAGATCTTTATCCTTTCTCCTTTTTATCTTTCTATATATTTTTTTGTCTATTTCTTTCTAGCTTTTGTTTCTTTCTTCCTTTCTGGAAGTTCTATTCCAATTCTCAATCTTTTTGTTCATCCCTCCGAGTTTCTATTCTTTTCATTCCTTCGTTCTATCATAATCTCTCTCTCTCTCTCTCTCTCTCTCTCTTTCTCTCTCTCTGAAAACATTCATGTTTCACGGTAACCCGTTGATATTAATTTAATGCCCACCAATAATGCATCCTAACTTATTTCTTTCAAAAAAATCTGATATTTACTGATTTCAACGAGCACTCCATCACGGTAACAATATAATAATAACAACAACAACACGACAAGACGGGTCTATATAAGTTGGTGCCACTGTCTCTGTCCTGTTGCTGAGAGTTAGATGAAATAGGTCAAGAGTAGTGGCGGCGGTTAGGAAGGAGTGGAGGGGAAGTTGCCCCCACTTTTTGCCACTTTTTAGCCTAGTCTATGTCAAGTGCCATTTCCGACGACACAATGAAAAATGAAAGAAAGAAATGTTTCCCGAGAGCGACGATAGATGGCAGCACGTTACACAAAGAAGAGCAGAGTTCATTGTAGAAACTAGGAGCGGAGAAAAGTGATTATATATATTATAGTAAATGCAAAATACATAAAGGAAGAGTATAAAAATTACAGAAGGAGTGAATAAAATGTTGTAAATAGCCAATTAAGATAATTACAAAAATGCTCATGTATGAAACAATTAGGAAAGTTAATAATTGAGCAAATGACTTCAGAAATGTATCCTTTTTGATCCTAGTGATCAAAATTTGATTTAATATCTCTGACGAGCGGTGATTTATAAAATCATTAAAGTTCATTATTTACTTTCTTATTTGAAGCTCCACTGTGAGTCCTACAACAACTGTAATGTTGATTTTGAACCCAGTGAGGACATTTTCTACGGGTACCTATGCTGAAGAAAGTTTAACAAGTGGCGTACCGGCGGGAGGGGGGATGTTGTAGAAGTGATAATCTCTTATGATTGCATCCAAACTCCCCCACTTATGAAATCTTTGGGCACAGCACTTTCTCGAAGCGTACTCGATGAAAGACAAGATGACTCAGCCACGCTAAGGGACTTGAACACCTTGTTCTCTACCAAAGCACACGTTCCGCAAACAGAACAAAATAATGTAATTAAAAAAGTCTACAAACACAACAAAACAAGTCTCTTCTGTTCCTCTGTTTGACTTGCCCTTCTGTTAATAGAGCATTTACGTCAATGGCCCTTCAGTCCTGATTCATTATGCAATTGTTACGCAACAATGGCACGAAAGATGTGGACCGGATTGATCCTTGTGAATCCGAGAAGTGCCAGATTTGGCCACCAGGGTGTGTCCCGGCGCTGAGTGTAGTGTTGAATAGGTCAAGCTTCATAAAACCATTAGAGTGTACTATTTGTTTAGGTTTCTTTTCATCTGAAGCCCATACTGTGTGAGTCATAGAACTGCGGTCTAACACGGGGTATTCCCCGAGTGATGTTGGAAAGAAGTGTTACTTATTATTGGCAACATTACATGTTCTTTTAGCTAAAGAACATTATTTAAATGAAACGCAAGAAAATTTTCACAGGAAAACTCGCAGCATTCCTCGTTTCTTTGTTTAAAAACCAAATTCAAGTTTCTACTCACAAAAAGAAGCATATTTTACTTCATACGAAGAAAAATATTTATATGCGTACTTTGATTGTAATTTCAAAGATTTTTTTTATATATAAATGTATATTTGGTTGTAGCTTTTCAAAGGAATAACAGCGTCTTACAATTCAATTTAACCACACCAACAAAAATTCAAAGCCAAAACCTAAAAACAAAACACAGTCCTTATTTACCATGGCAACAGGTCTTCCAAGATATATACATACAGGTCAGTCACTGTTGTGTGACATCATCAGAAACAGGTCTTAATATTAAAATAAACACAGACATTAAGTTACAGAGATTAAAAATAACAATAGATATTTGTTCAACTGGAATGAACAATAAATATTTGTACAACGAGAAAGGAAAAACAACAGCAATAAATATTTTTACAATTGGAACGGACGTATCACATATGGTATAGAGACGCGTTGGTTCAGTCGGTTGAGCGGGAGACCCGAGTTCGATTAAGGGCGGACGATTTCATGTTGGAATTTTACAAGCAACATCCTTGCATAGAGCGGCTCTGGGTTTCACTCAACCTCTATTAAATGAGCACCTGGGGAGGAAGAGAGGCTACCGCAGCGTGGTACTGATTGCATCACATCCACAAATAATGACTGAGGTCGTGAATGTGCGGAGCACATCAAATTCATCATTACTCATCCACATTGTAGCGATTATCCTAAATTCTCGTCCGCACCAGCCTTTGTATTTTTATCTAGCGTCGCTTTTATGCCACTTAATCGCGACTGTGGGGACCAGTGGATGAAATTTGATAAAGAGGCAAAGTATTGGATGGTTTGTCAACTTCTGTATTATACGATTTGTATTTACGTGGTGTGAAAGTTTATATTATTGTGATGTAATATATAATAATATTATTGGAATACATAAAGTACACCATTGTTGTGAGTTAGTGTATAAAAACTAGATTTATATGTACAGGGTGTACCAAAAGTCCCGTTACCCCCCACTTTGAATTGTAGACAAACCTGCAAAATGTTATATTAACAGCATGCGTATTAAATCAGACCAATGACCACCATTTACTCCAATGGATCTGTGTGTACACCGCCATTTTCATGGCACAGTATTATTCGCCTCCAGGTGCGATGTGAAATCCTCCGTAACATAAGATGTCAGATCTGGATTTCAGGTGGCCATTTTAAGAGAATACATCAATGATGTGTTCAGAGACAAATGGATTGCACGAGGATCGCCAAATTTACCAGCACCTCTAAAATGGCCACCCCAAAGTCCAGATCTGACATCTTGTGATAATGCGCTATGGGGGCACATCAAACAGACAGTCGCCCATAATCGTTATCAGACAACTGGGGAACTTCAAGAAGCTGTTCGCAGTGCGTTTGCTTCCCTCACGCCAGCCATGTTACGGAGGATTTCACATTGCACCTGGAGGCGAATAATACTGTGCCATGAAAATGGCGGTGTGCACACAGATCCTCTGGAGTAAATGGTGGTCATTGGTCTGATTTAATGGTATACCATCTCTCATCATACGCATGCTGTTAAAATAACATTTTGCAGGTTTCTACAATTCAAAGGAGGGGGGGGGGGTAATGGGACTTTTGGTACACCCTGTAGATTCGTTTTCTATGGGCAAAGATTAAAAATATCAATCCTAGTGTGGCGAAATGACGTATTCGCAATGTAGTTTTATATTGTAATATTAATATTCTCTTGCATCTGTTTTTAACACTAATAATAAGCATTTATATCCTCAAGAGAGCATATTTCTTTGAAAATATATGGATTTGCTGCTTAACTTGAATTTAAATGCCCAATTCTTCTCTCACCTTGCACAAAATGAGCATATTATTCTTTATACAGCAACTCTAACGTGATTCACACTTTCTTTTCGGAATGCCTGACGAAAATAAACTTGCCTGCGTTACGTAATCTTGCTGCCCATCCTTGCCTCTTACGTTTGATGGTCGTTTCCTTACACACAATACCGTTACCCCGAGTAAAGCCTTGAAACACAGATACAATCAGGCAGTCGCATTCGACAGAACAACCGTTATCACTGGACGAGCAACTCGAGTCCTCTGTGACGTAACAGTGTTGGCAGACCGTGAAACCAGAATATCCCTGTTTGCATGCAAAATAGTTCATTTGACTGTTGGTAATCAAAACAAGCATTCACTAATGCTGACATAAAATTAGGAATTGAACAGTTTTATTTAGGATTGTTGTGTAAAAAATTATAAACGCATATTTAATGCAATTAAAGACTCCTAATTTGAGTTCGAATTTGCTTGTAACTTGGAATTTTAGTAACATATAAATATCTTTAGTGGCGCAGGACCGGGGGGTAGAGGAGTTCATTATCCCCCATTTTTCTTTGCTAGGGTGTAGATTGATTGATTGATTGATTGATTGATTTTACATAACTTTTTGTGCCACTTTTGGCTAATTTGCGAAGATGGGGATGAGTGATGATATTGATGAATGGACACTCACAAATATCCATGCCCAGGCCAGGATTCGAACCCGGGACTCCTGACGTCGTAGCGAGGTGCTAACCACTTCACCATTGGGGCCGGCTAAAAATATATATTTCGCACATAATTTAGTTTTGTCACAGTAATTTATGTTAATTATTATAAGGGCGTTCAAAGAACATGATAATTTTAGACTGAAATAGTGCTTTTTGAGGAGGCGTCACTATTTTGGAGGAAAATATGCCACCTTTGCCCCCCGTGAGCAAAAATACCGTCTTCGCCCCTCCCTGGAAAAAATCCTGCGGACGTCCATGTTTGTACCCTCAAATTTGATAGGCCCATTTCTTGATGTTAACACACCGCTAGCATGTTTGCTGTTGTAAATATACACAGTGAGATCAGTATGAGATAAAATTCTCAACAAAATCACAACAGTATTTTAAAACAGATGGAATATTTGAAAATAGAAATCTTGATATCAAGTCCAAATTGTTGTGATTAGCCAAATGTGTCACTAAGGTTAGGAACGAAATCTTTTAATACTATAGGTACTTGCTAACAGTGGCTTTCCTACCAGTATCTGTAATCAGAAACGAACTTTCTTGATGAATATTTCGACAACAAAATGTACATTTTCTCCATTTTTAACAAACTCCTATAGCTAGATGGCAACAAATATAAGATACAGTGTATTTATGTCGGGGTTGGCAACTCTGTTCAGAAGGCCAAGCGAACGTCATGCCTTATTTGTACGTGAAGATGGATAAAGTGAAATATTGTTCTTCCAAGGCGGGTGAGTAAAGGTTGTGCTAAATCATGGATTGACATTTCGTTCCAACTTCCAGTCACGAATCGAATCTGGCTCTTGACTTTTTCTTTTAAGCGTGACTTCCTTATAGCTGAGTTTCGACATTTAAACAAGTAATTAACGAATCTGCAAGTGCTTTAAATTATGAATCGACAAAGATGGAAATGGGGGTCGTGACCTAAAAATGGAAGAAGTCCCAAGATAATGTTCAAGCAGTGGCAACACTGCCACTCAGCATCCACGGTTATTATTGCTGCATGAAATGAACATTCCAACAATGACATAGCTCAATAATGCTTTTGCAGTGAGTCGGCATGGTGATTTATTTCTTTTTCAGGAAATGCCGTATAAAGACAGTCCAATTATGATTTATTATTTAAATGCTCCCCATACATTATAAACTGTGTAAAAACTTTACAAAATTTAAGGAGCAGGGGAAAGATAATTCATTTAACCTGGGTTAAAGCACATTGTCAAAATTTAGGAAATGATATGGCAGATTTGTATGCAAAACAAGCTAGGGTAATTCAACCTGTACTGGAGCTGAAAACCTGGTACACAGACCTTCTACCGAGGGTGAAGAAAAAGTTGAAGGAAAACTGGACGGAATGGTGCAAAGGTGAATTTCAAAATGCAGGCAGCTTTTATCAGAGGATAGCTAATTTCAATAGAATGAGGCCTTGGTTTACAAAAGTTCAAGGTTCACGGAATGTGATAGTATTACTAAATCGTATTAGGTCAGGACATACAACTACTAAAAGGCATTTACAAAAGATCCGGATTCTACAAAACCCAAACTGTTCATGTGGCAACTAGGAAGATATACATCATATCATATTTGAGTGTAATAGATACACACAAGAAAGAGAGACATTCTATAAAACTCTTATAAACTGTGAAATTCCTTTTCCTCAGTGTTTGGAATCTTTGATTTGTGAACCTAATCTTACAGTTAGATATATATATTGTTATCTTTTTTAAGAAAATGTGACTTAACTATTTAGTAGATAAAAACTATTGATAGTGTCTTTTAATAATAATGTACTAAAAATGTAAGTTTATGTACAGTACATATATAGATATGGGAAAAACTGCTTAGCGGTAATCCCAAGTAAAATGTAAATAAATAAAAAAAGACTGTACTGCAGCAATTCCATTGAAAAGCTTTTCTATTGTAATAATTACAACCAAACACACAGGATTCGAAAAACACTATGACACCAAATTACTTTCGGTCTCATATCTGTGAAACGAAGAATCGTAGGATCTTAATTTTTTGCACATTAATTGATTTATAAGCATAATCATGGCTAGTTTCATGGCCGTATATACAAAGAAATAATGTATGAGGTTCAGGGATAATAAAATGTTAATACTTATGAATAGTTAATAATAATAGTAATAACTATTGATTGATATTAATTATTATCATCAAAAAACAGTTTACAATTAACATATTTCCTTTTAAACAATCCCATTGAATGTGTGTGTGTATCAATGTCCACCCATTAGAACAACATAATTATTCTTTATTTATGATTGTATTAATGCATTCTCAACTTTTGAAGTAAATCTGTTAAAATATTCAATTTTAGAAACTACATACAAATAAAATAATATATGACCTTCCATTATTATAAATGGACCATAAATATTTTTTGGGAAATTCTTCCAAGTAATGAAAGGATTGTGTAATTAATGCAAAATGTTTACTAAACCAATGAAAGAGGGGGTTGGACCTGTTAAAACCCTCACCTCACATACGGCCATGACTGTTGCGGTCGTGGCAAAATTTTGAGAGAAAGAAGTATTGAAAAACAAAATGCCTCAATAAAAGTTGTAGAAACAAGCTTTGCCAACCCCTTGTATAGTGTTATGGCAGTGTTTTGTGTAATGAAACTAAAATATTGTCCAATCTTTTGTTCTTATTTACTGGATACGTTATTTCTCTGCCTCTTAGGTTAATCGCGACGTTGAGGGTGAATGATGATGAGATGGATTTGATGAGAGGGCAGTCAGTCACAAAGGGAAGCTGTCGTCGGGACTCGAACTCGGAACCTTCCTCAATGCCCTTGGTTACACTAGCGCCAAAACATCTGAAACCTCGGAAAATATGTGAACTACAGGCTTCCCCGTGACGTCAACTAGCGACAGTAGCGCCACAGCTACCAGGACAGGTTTTCAAATACTCTGGTGGTTTATCTAACACGTGGCGGGAATACTGCAGATATTGAAAGGAGAATCATTGGAATAAAGACAAGGAAGTAACAAAGAGGGAGAAGACGAAACACGTGACCCGGGGAATTTTTCAATTGTTGACGTTTGACCTTTTCGGGAAGACTCGAAAGAAGATGAATGTTTTCGGATATTGTTGGTTGGAGTTTGTTGTTCGTGCGATCCTACCGCCTTTTTCATTAGTGAGACGCGCTTCCATGAACAGTACCTTCTTATAACAAGGCCCGCGCAGACACGTCTTGTCTACGTGGAACGTCATAATTGGTAGGTCACGTGTGGCAACACGATATCGTCATCACAGTCGCATGTAATCACAATAATGCAATTCCTGCAATTTATCCACGCACTGGGAATACCACGTTCAACCTCTCAGTGTCCCGTCTTATTAGTCACAAATTTCGATTGTGATGCTGATATCGTGTTGCGATCCATGACCTACCAATGATGACGTTCCATAAAAGAAAACATAATCACTGCACAGGCCTTGTACACTTCGCAACATGTTATTTGACCGCCCTGAAAAATTTCAAAGTCCGGAATTCGTAAATTTGGCAGCATAGCGCTTCAGAGCCAACTAAGAGTAGCCAACTTTGCAACATTTCTTCTTCCTGAATGAAAACGCTCGTGAATTTTTTTTTAATTCTTTCACATTCCATAAAGTAAAGATACCCTAAAGCACTAATAAAATACATGAGTAGACAAAAAAATGTTAAGTAGAAATACGAATGTTGAAAATATTTCAAGATTCCTCGCTCTGAATTTGAAAAGAGGTAAATTTATGTGCATTTTGAAACACTGAACAAGTTCTCATCCACTTGGAAAGAATTGCCGTCACATTTGAATGCAAGGAGGCAAATTCATGATGATTTTATACGAAATTTTTATGAAAGATACCTTGCACAACACCAAACGATTCTGCAAAGTGTGTCTTTTCCTTGGTTATTGGCGAAAAATGGTTCGAAACTCCGGCACAAGGTTTCTTCAACTGAGATCAACGTGCTTTACTGAGGTTTTCGTTAGAAATCTCCTGGAGTAGTTGGTTAGATGACAACACTTTTCATTTTTTACTGTTTTCGTTAAGATCGAAACATCGTAGGTTCAAATCCCACCCCTTCCTGATTATGTTTTCTTTTTTATTTACCGAATACGAAGTGTTGTAATAACGTAATATAAGATTATATGATATTACTGTAAATATTTATGCGATGCATACTCAGTGGCGGCGATTGAGTTCCAAAACTGATGGGGCAAGGTGTCAAAACTGGGGGTTTCCCTTGGGAGATAAGGTTTAGCATAGTGGGAGGGCAACTGTTCCTCTACCCCCCCCCCCCCCGTCTAATCGTTGCCACTGTGTATGCCTCAAGTAATATTTCTACTAATGTTCTTAAACTTTCAGTGATTGGCAGGATGTAGGAAAAACTTATCCTTTCATTCAGCTGTCATAAGTTATGTTAACACATACGCGTATTTAAGAACTTATATGTCATTAATATCTGTTCTTAAACAGGATGTTGTAATCAAGGGGTCCCGGGCTCAACACCCGGTGGAGGCACGTTGCTTCGGATTCTAGTTTAAAATATAGATCCAGTACCGAATAGTCTGTCTGTGCAGCAAGTAGACTTAAAACAACAATAGAGAAACATATACAAATCAGCGGCGTATACTCTGGGTCATCTAGGTAATAGCAGATGACCCGGCTGTATTTCTTTTTTTTTTTAAAAAAAAAAAAATGTATATATATACACATTTCTTCCCAATTTTCTTCCAAACCAATTTCGATGCATACATTTCCTTGCTTCCAGCGCGCGAATACTTCCAATCGTTTGCCGCCGAATGTCCGGGAACCTTTCTCCAGGTCTACAGGGAATCTCACCCTGACGTTATTCCTCCCGCTTCCCTTGCAACCCTTGGCGAGGAGGGAGGAGAAAGGAAAGAGGGGGAGGAAACATTGCTTTTCAGGCGCGGTGATTCCGTGCCCAGGGTAAGCTCCTTCTTGTGAGAGTCCACCGGTCGCACTCTCAACCTTCAGAGCCTCTCCATTCCCTCCGCTGAATAGGGAAAACATACCCGGTAGAGTGCGAAGAACAGGAAAACTGAATAACATGGGCAAACCAATTCTACGCTAATTTTCACTTTACATTTGCTTCTGTCTTGCTGATTTCTGTTACTTGAACATAAATTTATCAAAAGGGAAAAACTTAAATATTGAAGATGAAGCAAACTGAATTAAAATTCAAAGCTTAAGAAATTAAAGCACCTATTTGCTGACTCCCCCCAATCCTTGTATTTACAAAAATAGTGATTGTTTCTCCTCTCTAATCTTCAAAAGCAGCGAGAATACTTCTTTCACGGAACTGAATATTTTTTAAAGGGAAAGATATGAAAAATAAATTATATATATTAGTTAATTTAAGTTGCTATATTCCGCCTGTTTAGATTAATAGTGATGAAGATGAACGAATTAAACATAAACGAAAAAAACACATCAGGCACGTAACCAGGTGGAGGACTCGGGGGGGCTGAAACCCCCCTTCCCCGAAATCCTACAAATATCTAATTTAAAAAGTGTATAGTGATAATTAATTTTACTTCATTAGCAGGATTAAACACTTTGCATAATACGTTGTAATAATCTGAGATTCATCTTCAGGACTTCTAACCCCACTGTTTCAACTTTATGTGGCGGCTGCTAATAAGGGATGATCCGCATCCCGAAATAAAATTCTGGCTCTGACCTGCAATGATTCGAACTTTTAAAAACCTGTCATTTCGAGCTCGGAAAGGGATTTTTTTTTATCATTCATAGGGAATTTCTTTCTGAGCCAGGAGCACAACAACAGAAGTTTGGCGCGTGAAACTGAATGCGTGTAGTCGTTGGCTTCGTGTTTATTATTTATTAAGGTGTTAGTGTTTGTCGTGATAGTGCTGTGTTAAAGGGTAATGGATGTGATACAAGATTTGCTGGTGAAACCTTTTGGAACAAGATCTTTTCAGGAGAAGTTGCAAATTGTTAATACAGGTAGGCCAGTGTCATCGCTTGAACTTATTTCTACACACAAAGACAAAAATCGGGAATATGTGAGGCATATTCGCAAGCAAATTATGACAAAACACCATGGTTGACAGGAAGTATAAGTGTTAATAAGCTTTGCATTTTTGTTGGCCGTGCTTACTTTTCGGGGCTGAAAAGAATGTATGGACGCGTGGCTGATACTGTAATCTTTGCAACACTTGTGTCAAACATGAAAAATCCAAAAGTCACATAACTTCCTTTGTTAAGCTGCAATCTTTCGCAAAGACACGTATTGACGTGAACTGGACAAACAGCGTGCTTTGGATGTGGTACGGCACAAGTGATCGGGTCCTGGAGTAAGTTGAATTTTGCACTTAAATTAATATTGCGGGTTTTTATTTCACTAGTGCACGTCTTTCATTTTATATTTCACAGGCTGTTTTTTATAGCTTTATAATACTGTCTTGTTTTATTATTTGAAATTCTACACGTATAGTAAACTGCAATAACGAGAATTAATTGATTGTGATCGTAGCAATAAGACAAATATTCCGACACAATATTCCTAAATCCAATATGGAGCTTGACATAAATTGCACGGAAACTTTTGGAGTTTGAGGATGAAAAGGTCGGAGATTACCCACTCGTTAGAACCAGCATACACCACTGATACAAATAGAATGTTCTTTGCTTGGAAGTTACGAGTGAGTAGCGTAACCCGGTCATAAAAATCTTCTATAACGGCTGAGGGCTCGACGTGCTGACCCCACGTCACCTCATACCAGTTGAAGAACTCACACCTCTAGGTAGAATTGTGGGAAGGAGACTGGCAGTCGGGAGATAGGCCAAGGCCCTATATGCTCGTCAATACTCGTCAGAAATTCAATCAAATTCATTCAGCTGTGCGTCATAAGTTGTGTTAACACACATTATGAGTCAATAATAATAAGTTAAGAAATTGACAAGACGTTTCTGTACTGAAGGTAACTAGAGGTTGTTTTCTTGTAACGTCGTTACTGTATCCAGCTCGGCATTGTGATTAAAATTACTCTATCTGCATGTTCACTTTCCTCTTACATAAGTTTTCCTTTCGCGAAAACATCGTTCCATAGTTTCCAGTTTCTCAATATATTTTTCTATGAAGTGTTGAATATAATTCTAGCCTGCTTTCCACAAGCTACACAACTTCTTCCTCTCTCTCTCTCTCTCTCTCTCTCTCTCTCTCTCTCTCTCTCAGAGGTGCAATGTAACATAATTTAAGAAGGCCATTGTTGCACAAACGATAAACGAACATGTGTTAAATTCGGTAAGATCAGCAGGTAAGGGAAGCTCGATTTTAGCTGCAAATCAGTGCCTTCGTTACAGGAAAATCCCCAACAAAGCAAGGAAATAACTAATGAATGGTTATGCTTTACGATCTTTAGGGTTAAAAAGAGGTGATCTAAATCTTTAAAAGAAAACCGTTTTCCAGATAGAATAGGTGTATGCATGAATAGAAAACAAAAATTAAGATATTGTATTAGCTGTGGAGTTCATTCTGTTGTAGCTTTGTGGCACATCCGGTAAAGGCACCCATTTCCAGTTCCACTTGTGTCTTTGATTAGGGTTCGAGCCTCACTTCATCTGGATATTTTTATTTATATTGAGGCCTGTAAGACAATAATATATGAAAGGTTCCAAATTATTTCTTACACGAGTGTATTTTTTTTTAATTTGTTAGTCCTGAAAAGGACTGTTTGGGAAAATTGAACATTTATTTAATATCTTGTCCAGTAGCCACCTGCATCTATGACATGTCTCAGGCGTCGAGGAACGGATTGCACAAGATGTCGAATATACCTGTGCGAAGTGCACACTTCATTCCAGGCATTGTTGACGTGGTCAAATAGTTCATCACTTCTGCGAGGTGGTGGATCGGGCCAGCTTTCTTTCAAACATCGAACGACCTCGGCCCACATATTTTCAATTGGGTTGATGTCGCATCCCATGGGTGGCCAGTCAATTAGATGTATGTCGTTTCGTTCAGAAAACCAACGCTGAACGATGGCTGAATCATGGATGGAGGAGTGGTCTTGCTGGAAGTCAATATTTCCCTCGGGATACAAAGCTCGCACGCCAGGAACCATAACATGCTCCAAAATGTGCACATACTGTATCCCGTTGAGACGTCCTTCTATGCGGTGTAGGTCACCTCCGCCACCGAGAGATATCCAACCCCAGACAGGCACGCTCACGCGTCCACGCCGACGTGAGTTAGCAAAAAAATGGGGATCAAATCGTTGTCCTTGACGCCGGTAGACCAGAACCGGACCATCATTTGCAGTAGAAAATACTTTCTCGTCTGAGAAGATTACTCTATCCCAAATCCTATCAATATTTTCTTCAGCAAATGCTAGCCTATCAGTTCTGTGTGCATCCGTCAAGACCTCCTTCTTTGCTGCCCTTCGTGCCCGTAAACCAGAAGCAGCCAGCCTCCGCCGAACTGTCTGTGGGCAACCAGGAAAATCGGCCCTTGCCTTGAGTTGAGTGGCTGACTGGAATGGATTGGCTTCACACTCCGCTATCAGCCGATCGTCTTGCACTGGTGTCGAAACACGGCCCCAGCTCTCGCGTCTTTTCCGTGATGCCTCACCAGTTTCTTCGTATCGAGCCCACCACCTCCTTGCTGTCCGTGCTGGAACGCCATACTGCTCGCCAGCTAAACCAGGTGACAATCCAGCTCCCTCGATCAAACCGATCACTCTTTCTCTTGTGGATTTGTTGTAGTGCTCCATTCTTCGCGAGGTTGAAGAAAGAAATGTTGCATGCCTCTGTTTAGAGCGTAGTTCAAAGGAAATAAGGTCTTCTATTGGTATAGTTAATCACGTGATGCTGCAGTTGGTTCAAAGACGACTTCCAATTACATTCAGCCATGAAAAGTTTCGTACGAATTCATACCAGAAAAGGATGTCAAGAATAATAAAATAAATTTAACCATTATTTACAATTACATTACTTTCATTTAACAAATAAATAAAGAATAATTATGACAAATGTGCTACAACGAGTGCTCTTTACATCCATGTGTAAAAGTATTTGGTATTACTAAACACGCACACACGTTCGGAACATCTGTAGCGTAGTTGTAACGTTTCAGACAAGCATACATCTTCTTACGTTCATCTTTTCTCTTTGAGGTATTGGTTCAAACCCGGCTCAGCTTTCACGTTTTTTTTTATGTAATACTTAGTAAAGTTTTTGTCACAATTTTTTCGTCCACAAAAAAAAACAATAAAAACAATAATTAAACGATCTTCTCCCCAAAACAATAATTGCAACATCATATTTATTCACATAATAAATCTATTCCACTCATAAAATTGATTCCTTCGGGTCTTAATGCAACATCACCGAAACATTCAAGTTTCAATGTTCATGTTGGAAATTGAACAATAAACAGTTTTGGGGACACATTGCTTTATATAAAACCTCATGTTATTATGCGTAAGGAATACTCTTGAAACTCTAGAGTTGTAATCATGCGATTTGTTTTTCATAGAGTAATCTGTTATATTCAAGGTTAATTATTTCAAATTTTTTGTATTCAGTAAATATCGTACTTCTGTGTTCACTTCAACAGAAAAGAAATTGAGCGGCTAGGATTTGAACCTGTGATCTTTCATTTTAGATAAAAAAAATACACGTCTTACCAACTGTTCTACAAGGAAATAGACAAAAAGTTTCCTAACATGGTTGCGGCAACAACCACCTGCCAGTGCTCCAAACATTTCTTTGCCACAGATTGTGGATAAGTTCCTCTCTACACAAATGCCCGGTATTTTGCAGTGTATTTTAGCTCAAATTTTGCCTAAACTCATGCGAACTTTGATGAAGAGGATTTACCGGGATATCAACGAGGTTATTTCTGGATAGGCTTCCGAGGTTTCGAGAGCTCTTTTATCTTCAGGGATTGAAGGGATGACGGATAACGTGCTTGTTACTGGCAAGCGTGGTCGTAACTGCGATTCCTCATGCTGCCGAATTTTATTTTCGGAAGGAGTATGGCATCGGACGTAAAATATATATATATACTGTTCTTGGATGATCTCTCTGTGTATATCAGGAGGTGGCAGTAATGATGAAGCGTTTAGAATTTTCGGAAACCATTTCAATTATATTACTGAATCACGTGCCACGTGGAATGGCAGAATCAAGTAACGTATAAGCAAGTCTGAGGGTGGCTGTTTTGAATATTGCGAATTTGGTGGAAAGTTCGTTAGATATACTTTCTGTTGAAATAACAGTATTATTTTGTTGAAATTAGACAAGTATTTTGGATATAAAGCAGTGCCGAATTAATGATCATTCTCAAGTTTTGCATTTATTAGATGTCACGTAATATATAAATAGTTATTAGTAGATTTTTATCGCATCGGCCTCGGTCGCAAAAGGTATTTACTTACGTTTATTGGGGATTTATTATTAGATTTAGATGCATTGGAAGATCGAAGTGAGGGGAACAAGAACAGTCATTACTAAATAAACGACATCACATAACCAATCTTAGCGAATTGAATACATTAAACTCTCCCGTTCGTTACAAAAATTCAATACATCAATGTAGTGGATTATTTCCTATTATAATTGTGTGTGTTTGTGTGTTAGTATTTTGAAATAATTAATATTTTAGTTGTGGAGTGAAGAGCGTACACAATACTTATCTTAAATTCCATTACTTGATTGATGATTTGGTTTAATTTACTTCGCCTTTGTGACGTTTTTGGTTCATCGCGAAGATGAGAATGGGTGATGGGATGATGAAATTGATGAAGGAACACTTACAAAGAACACCCATGCCTGACCAGGATTCGAACCCAGGATTAAATACCATTACCTACAGCATCCTGAATGCATATATATTATATGTAAATTAGTCATAATGTGTGTTAACTCAGCTTATGACGAATAGCTAAAATACAAAAAGTTTTAACCTTAAATCCTGGCAAGCAACTGAATAAGCATTAACCTTCTTAGGGAGAAAATGTGCAGAAGAGACATCCCTTGAAGTGTGCATCGGATATTTTACAGTGTTGAAATATCAATTGTCTCACACACACACAAAAAAAAAGAAAAAAAAAAAATAGAGGGTGGGATTTGAACCCGCGACCTTTCAAGTATGTTGAAAAATATGGATACCAGCGTCTAACCAACTGCTCTACGTTAACTTAATGACAACATTCCCTTACAAACACGTAGATGTTTATGATAAAATCGATCTTCCTGTGTTCCAGCATGTTTTCTCCACAAGTCGTGAAATAAATGATTTCTTTTAGATCTGTTCGATATTGTGCAGGGCATTGTAAATAAAATGTCGCATAAACTCCTCAGAAATTTGCCTCTTTCTACTCAAACTTGATGGCGATTTACTCCAGGTGGAGAAAACCCCTGTTCAGTGTTTCAAACCTATGTGATATCAAGTCGAGCACGCAGAATTGTTACAATTTCGCACGATTCTCATTCTTATTCTTATTTCAATTTACTATTTCAGTTTCAGTGTGTATTATATTAGCGATTGATAGTTTATAAGTTCATGGAATGTGCGAAATTGGAATCCTTTCACCGCAGCGTTTTTCGTCTAGTTGAATGACGAACTCAAAGTTGGCTACTCTCAGCTGGCGCTGAAGTGCAATGTTGCTAAGTTTACGATTTTCGGACTTAGAATTCTTTCGGGGCGGTCAAATAAGAAGTTGAGAAGTGTACACAAGAAGGCTTTGGCCAAAAATGTTCGGATGGATTCAAAGGGTCTGAGATATTGCATGATAATCAATAAATAGTTAAATTTTTGTTTTATATTGCCTAATGCGATGAGTAGAATGTCTTATGAGTAAGCGAAAGCTATGGAAATCTGGAAATTATTTATTTTATTTCCAGCGTAACAATTTTCAGACAGTTTACTTTTTAATAAACGGTTTCAATATAGAAATATATAATTTTACGTATTAGAGTGTATCAGTTTCACTATATATATCCATATTTTATATCATAATTCTAATGTGTTTAAGCTCCAGTGGTTTTTAAATAAAATGTTGTAGTGAATTTTATTTTGCACAAAACTTAAATTTTTAACATCATCAATCAACAAATAAAACAAAGGCACTACTTTTGATTGGTATTGGAATAATTGAATTCGTGAGAGAGAATGTCATGGCGTCCAGTGAAATTATTTGCGCCCTATTAAATCAATATTGTTTCAAATTGCAAAAATTGGATCTAAAAATTTTCTTGCTCGCATTATAGTTGTTTTCTGTAAGGTAATGTATTTAAAAAATATATGTCCTAGCTATATATGTATTGGATACTCTTTCAATACGTGCACGATTAATGTTAGCATGTTGCATATATATTTTCTTATTTTATGTCGCTCCATGTTGCATATGTGTAAGACATAAAAGTTATAAATGTTATATGTACAGAAATGATTATCTACGGAATGTATAATTCATTTTCTGCCATTCAAAAATACAGTTTGTGTGCTTGTTTCCCATTATTAGCTAATGTGAAATTGACAGTGTTGAAAAAATAATTCAAATAGTTTGTTCCAAACAAATGCTTTAGCACCGACTCTGCATAATTTATGAAAATAATAACGTTTTTGATACTACTACTACCATTAGAAATAATAATAATAATAATAATGTTGTTGTTGGTACATTTATACTGATACCCCCCCCCCAGACAAAAAATCGTGGTTGCGCCTCTGTAACCTTCATAAATAAATTAAACCTTTCGTACAAAGCGACACAACAAACTGCACATACCGCTTGTCGTTCAGACTTGGCCGTCTTCTCAATAGATGAAAGTCACTGACGTCATCGAAATGGGATGGAATGGGAATGCCATGATTGCGAGCCTCGTAGATAAACAAACGCGACCTGACGTTGAAACTAGAGTTCAACGCAATTGTTCATTGTGCAACGATCAGTTTCTATAATAGAAGTTGCCACTTGTCATATTCTCTGAAAATAGATATAGTCCTACGAGGGATCAAGAATTGTTGTCAAGATGTTTTTATATATTTTGTGCGTTTATCTTTTTATAAATAAACCGAACCAGATAATTTGAATCATGATAACGCGATCCAAATTTATAAATTTTCAAAATGGAATTTTTTCCCCGCGGCGGTAGAACGTATCAATCCATATAATTATTCTATATTTTTATTTTAACTTTCTCTAAGCTTCAGTTCACCTAAGTTCATTCACTTGTTTACACCAGATGTCCAGTCCTCTCAGGCATTTGAATTATGCACAGTCGAGCGTTAAACACTTCCTGATATATTGGGGCTGCATGGTTTACATCAGGTAAACAAGAAGCAGCTTACATGAGTAGGAAGGTAAAAACTGACTCATCAGCGTATAGGAAGTCTGCAGAGAGAGGTGTAGAGAAGGACGGACAGACTGGGAAGGGACTCACTTTTGGTTTTGGTTATAGACAGGCAACAGGACTTTGGAAAGGAGAGAAGGAGCAGTCAGACTGACTTAGGTGAACTACCGACGAAGCCTAGAGAGAGCTTAGTTCATTTTACTCTACGTTTCCTAAAAATCATCATCGTTCTTCTAAGTATAGACAGGTAACTAACTATCCTAACCATAACATGCATGATTCAGTTCAAAGGTTCACAGAATCGAACGAGTGACTATTTGCCATTGCTAGTAATATATTTAGGCATTGTATTTCAGTTGTACCTTTCGCAGCCAAGCATTCAAATTCTCATGAGCACTAGGGCTCTCATCATTAACGAGGATGAATGATGATTAGTTACATCTTCCATTAATCTATTGGGAGTGGTTGGTTCGATCCCATCATTCTGTAGAATGATACGATATGTAGAACAGAGTGTGAATAAAGGTGATGTCCGCGAATGCACGAGAACATCCAGCAGACAGATACCATGTGTTGTTGAATTCCAAGATCTTGATATAACAATATTCTTAACTTTTTTTGAAATAATTATTAAACCTTAGCAAGTGGAATGGACGAGATGACTGTATATACCTGGCATTTCAAACTTTGCCAAATATTGATATATATTTTTTCATTTCACCAGCGTTGAGTTCATACTAATCAACACAAGACAACTTCACATTTTTCTACCGTATCTCTTTCTGTCGATCGTGCTAAGAGTTTGTACACTCCTGTTCAAATAAAGTGGCATATACTTGAATTGACTTAAGCCCCTATCACACGAAACTGGATTTCTAGTAGGAATGCCCTAGTTGGTGCTGAACTAACTTTCTAAATAGCAATCATGGCCGCCTAGCTGACTGCTTAACTGGTTTGGAGGAATAGGACATGTTCCAATTGCTACTTGCTTGCCTCGACTGGATTCTGTGGAACAGCCAATCAGAGCAAAGTTTCGCCATGTGAAGATAATCTGTGAGTTTGCAAAGGAGCGTTTTTGTCTGTGGTTTCCGAGTGTTACTCTAGCAATGTATAACGTATACATGAAAGGCGCTTTGAGTTACACTATCTACGCTGGGTGCACGGTGTTTACATTTGAAACAACTAAAATGTTATTCCATACGTGTACAGTAAACGTTATAAAGTATGTATTTTAGTAGCGCCATTGCTTTTGTACCTAATAACGTTTTATACGAAACGTTATTCCTCTCGGTTGAATAGTTATCGGCTTTTAAAAATGTGAAGTGATACATTGTTTACATCTCGCGCGGCCGCCATTACAACTTCCCTCGTATGGGAACAAAAGTCTATCGACAAGCACGCTGATAAGTATCGTGTGAGGCGAAAACTAGCCAATTGGTAGCCAGTCCAGCGCCAACAAGAGCATACCTACTGGAAATCCAGTTCCGTGTGATGCAGACTTTACCTAAAAAAATGTGCCATTTTATGTGAACAGGAGTGTACGTATGAAGCAGGGTGTATCTGGCATCTTTAAAAACGCTACATTTCTTTCTTGAAGAGACAAGCTCACAAATTGATTGATTGATTGATTTAGTTTATTTTACTTCGCATTTTGTGCCTCTTGGCTAATTTGCGAAGATGGGGATGAGTGATGAAATGATGAAATTGATGAATGGACATTCACAAACAACCAAGCCCGACCGGGATTCGAACCCGGGACCCTTGGCGTCGCAGCGCGATGTGCTAACCGCTCGGCCACAGGGTCGGGCACAAGCTCACAAATAAATCCAATTGTACTGTTTCTGCGGTCTCTTATTTGATGGGGGAACGCAATCTCCTTCAAAAATCCCGATGACAAAGGACAAAGGTCTTGGACATCCGGCAATCAAAGAGAGAAGGATGTGCCACTACAGCGGTAGCCAAGAGCATGAACCGAAGGCCAGCGCCTCCAAGCGGAAACGGCTAAACCATTCTTTTTTTTCCTCTTTACGTGGAAAGTGGGACACATTCGGGCTTGAAGATGAAAACAAAAAAAAAAGCTTCCATTTGTCGCTATTAGCGACGTGATCGGCCGTTGGAACGTAAGATACGGGCCTTTGGCAAAGGAAACAATACTTGATTGTCTACCGCGTGAATTCAGGAAGCGATTGTCACGCCTCTAGCGGCCGGTTCCACTTGACGGATATTTGACTTGTTCTTGCCCCTTTAAACCCGATCGCTGTTAAAAGGTCGGAAAACAATGACGGGACGTTATGCCTAGGTTAGAGAACAATGGCGGCGTAGAAGATGCAGAGCTGGCCCTAAGTGGGGGTAGGGGTAGAGTAGGGGCATATGCCCCCTGCGAATTACAGTAAAAGTAAAATATTAAATGCCGTTAGATTTGAAAGATGAGATATTTATATCAATTGACGCTTCTAAAAATAGTAAATTACTGAAATAATTCTATTAAGGTGATATATCCGTTTAAAGGCTTCATTTTTCATCATCCACTCATATATTTTGCCATATTTTCGTATATTAATTGGAGCAACGGTGGTCTAATCGGTATGGCGTCTGTCTGACATACGGTAGACCTGGGTTCGATTCCTGGGTTTGGTGATCGAAGGTCAGAATTTTCCGGCCTTGGCCTTGCATAAAGTGGCTCTGGGGTCACCCAGCCACAAACCTCCTAAAATGGCCGAAATCGAGAATGTGTGGGGCCCTACCTACACATCTATTCTATATTTGACATCAATGTGCACGCGAACTTTGCCTTACCTTTTAATAAGATAAATTTAATTTTAATCTTTTTTTAGAAAAACTTGGCTCAGAGGTTCTCTGTCCACAACCCTCCGTGAGAACGCCCATACTCCGTGCAAATTGCCAATCTATTATTTTCTCAATTATTTTAAAGTTAATGAAAATAATGTGTATGTTATAGAATAATAATAATTGTCTTAACCAGTGGCGTATTGTATGATTTTATTTCAGGAGGGAACTGAAAACATGTTTTCTTAGCTACACTAGGTTACGTTTTCCAAACACACAAAATCCATGTTTTATTGATGTGTTTTTTATAGATGTACAGAAAAAGAAAACTGCACAAAAATACATTATCAGGTTCGGTGACAGAGTGCGCTATGTGGTCAATATATAGAATATTTGAGAGATCAGGAACGTGATATGTTACTTGCATTGAACTTGGATCGACCATAGTAAATCGATACTTTACAGACACACTGCACTTTGAATGAGACACAAGTTTAACGGTATTATTGATATGCGTTCTCCTACATTTCAGGGTTGCAAGGTGTATGTAATTTATTGCATATGTTCGAGAATAACCAACTTTCTCCTTTGTCATTAAAAGTGCCTTAGTGTAATAGCCTGAGGTGAAACACGTCTGTTAGTGACAAGTGACAGCAACAGTGTTGCCAGTGTCCCTCGTAATATTGTGAAAACATCGATTTTTGGAACAGCCCATTTATTCCCTTGTGCAATGTTTTTGAAACTTCGTGAAAGTTCTTTTTCTGTCAAATTCAAAAGATGGCCATCCAAATTGTTCGTTGGTATTGTGAAATGTTGCAATCATTTACCTCAGTGAGTTCTGTGCATCAATACACACGATTTGCAAAAAAAAAATCCCGCCTTTGGCAACACTTTGCTTATTTGTTATTAAAACATGCATGTTCTTACATATGTTTGTCTCTCTAAATTTTCTCAATATACAGGGCATTCTCTTGGCAGAAAGCGTTTCTTCTCATTCCGTTTCGCTATTCCGTTATACGGTCGTAAACACCGGTTTGCGTGACTTTTCGGACACACTGTAGTATCGAAATACGGTTGCCATAAGAAAGTGGAGATGTGTTTTTATAATGCTTATGGTACAGTCTCGTGGAATATATTCAAGGACACGATACTTACATGCCAAAAAACACCACTCCCTCTCCAAAATCTCACCATATCCTTGAATATTCTCACCTTGGAGCATGCACCGCTGCACAAAAGAACGCCTAACTCGTTACTCGCGAATTACATGCAAAAATATTTGCAATCATTACGCTCGCCGAAAAATAAATTTCATGCTGGGTGCTTTTTATGCGACGACCTTTCATTAAAAAGAGGCAAGAAGGTTTCATGTCCTCAAGAAACATGGGCGTAGGCTTTTCTCAGCTACCTTAAATACTGGATGGTTATGAATAGGGGTGTATATGATTAGCGGGGTCTTAACTTTCCTCAGAATCAAAATAGGTTATTTTTCAATTGGGGTTTCGTGACTACACTGGCGGTTCTATTAAGGAGCTTATTACAGAGAAGTGGGTTGAAGTTCCCCTCCCCCAAGGAATGCCATCATGTCGCCTTATGCTTTTCCAACACTAAACAACGGCAAAGAAATGTACAAAAGATTAAATTACTATTATTTTTATGCTGTTTACGGTTCGGACTAATCATAATCTTTATCCGTTGATGCAATAATTCATGGGTATGGATATTGTCAGATAAATGAAAGCATAAAATAAGCTATAGTATGATATATATTACATATAAAACAAAAAAGATTATTACACAATGCACATTATGTGATGCATGAATTTACATTAATTGTACATTACTTGTACAATATTAAAAACAATGCTAAACACGTGTACCTAATATGCATGATTTTTGTATGTATAAAAGATACATTATTTCTTAAATGCATGTGGTCAAAAGCACTAGGGTCTATGAGGTTAGTAAATGTCTTTGTGTATATTTAACAGTTGTAGCCAATCTATTTGATGTCATACAGAGCTCTGTCTGTGAAGTACTGCTTGATTAACTATAATTTATTCTTTAAAGGATTGATATTTTTCAGCCAAGAGGGTAGGTAGTTTGTTCTAAAATTTTGGACGTGCAGTCTGGATGTGGACATTTCTTCTTTGCCTTGTATTATGTCCATGAATTTGTTTATTTCTAACTAGTGTTAAGCATATATATAACAGACTCACGAGCATACAGTGAGTATGTTATATGAGCGAGGAACTATTGTGAAAGAATTACAGATACGAGAAATTATTCATATCAAATTTACTCATGCGATAATAAAATAGCAATTGTTCCTATAAGAACCCGAATTGCTCATAAAAGCCTTAAGTAATGTTTGTAACAAAATGACCGCAGTAGTTTTGGCTTATTGATTGAATTAGGTTATTTCACGTCGCTTTTCTGTCACTTTCGGCTAATCGCGACGATGAGAATGAGTGACCATATGATGAAATTGAAGAAGGATCCTCACAACGAACAACCATGGCCAGACCGATATTCGAACTCGGAACCCTGGCGCGCTGTGCTAACCACTTAGCCACGGAGAACATAAACATAACACAATGGCGGCAGAACTTTGCATAAAATCTCAGGCTATTTATAGAAACATTGACTGATACTCATACAGTATCGATTAATCTGTGCCTTTAATATTGTAAATCGAAATAACCATGTCTAGAAATATAAACTGTATAAAATATTATTTGGTTGTTATTTTAATATTTCAAACACGCAGAACAGGATACTGCAGGCATATTTTACAGTCATATTGGATTCGTTACCCACATCCCTACAGGTACGATGATTGATTGATTGATTGATTTTATTTTACATTGCTCTTGTGCCACTTTTGGCTAATTTGCGAAGATGGGGATTCGTGATGATATGATGAAATTGATGAATGGACATTCACAAACATCCATGCCCAGGCCAGGATCCGAACCCGGGACCACTGTACTGGTACGATGAGAACAAACATTTACAAGGGCGGGAAATTTGACAGATCTTGCGAATTGAAATAACTTTATTCTCTACTACAAAATAATCTTACGGGACCTTCCTTTATCAAGAATTAATATTCAAGTCTATATTGTTATTTGGCGTCGCTTTTCTGCTAACCGCGTCGATGAGGATGAGTGATGATTAAGATATTGATGAAATGATATTCACAGAAAACACCCTCTACCCAGGCCTTGATTCGAACCCGAGAACTTTGATGGCGAGTCGATCACTTAACAAGTTTGACTCGTAGGTCCAGTCCTGATTAGCCTATATGTGCATGAATTTGTCTTAAAACTCAAACTCCAAACTCGAATCTAATCAGGATAAAACTCGGGATAATATTTACATAATACACGAGGCACCACAGAGCTTCTTGGCGCCAGAGCCTACTTAGCCTGCAACAATACAGTTTCCTTTGTGTAATTGTAACTGCATTACCTATAATTTGGTTACAATAATTAGTAACGATAAAATCAATTGAGGTTTACTACAGATATGGTTTCATCTTGCCGCCATATTGAAGATAAGTGTTGAGAAAAACCGGTTTCTATTTATGGAACAGTCCAGTCGCCAACTCAAAGGCCTTCTTGCTCACAGCCTGACACGCCCGTGCTACAGTGGTGACTCAGCGACAACTATTGAATCTTTGGTTCTACGTGATAATAATACACGGTGTGAATATCACGAAGTTCACCTTGAACTACTGTTCTCTCGCTAGTGTTCCTACTTTCTCACACTGGCTACTTCTTCTTGTTAAGCCAATAATAATCTCTGATTTCCTACAAGTCAAGGATATCTAACGGGAAAGGAGCTGATCCAAGACGAGTAAATAACAGGTGAGTCAACGATGAATTTTGAACGAGCGAGAAATGACGTCACGGTGGCAAAGCCAGAAGCCAAATAACATACAGAAATCTAGACCACTAGAAGGCGCTGCGCGGTCGGGAATAAGTTGAACCACGATGAAACATGGCCAAACAATCCATTTCTACATGCAAATTCAGCATAATTTTAACGTTTTTAAGAGAATGAAGATTCCTTTGTCTTTTTTTTGTTATTTTGAGTCCTTTTCTACGACTCTACGTTAATCGCAATAAAGAGGATTTATAATCATATCAAATCAATAAAAAAATAAAATGAAATTTTGGACTGGATGTTTTCATTGCTGTCTTTTAAAAATGAACTGTGTTTCTTAAAAATATATTTAACGTTTTGTCCACGGAAGACTTTTTATTGAAAGAATTGGAACACAGAAGAACATTAAAAAATGAAATTACTACTATTTTTACTTTAAAACGTTAATGCGTAACACAATACTAATTATAAACAGAAAGCCTGTATTATGCTATAAATATTTTTCGTATTTTGTATTTTTTATTTAGCGTTGCTTTTCAGCCAGTTTCGGCTAATCGCGACGATGAGGATGAGTTATATGAAGGTACACTCACAAAGAACATGCATGCCCAGTAAGGACTCAGACCCAGGAATTTTCGGTGGCGAGATGGAAAGTCAACCACGCAACACGTTCAACCACCGAGCCGGCTAAAGATATTTTAAAAATTTAAATCAGAACATACGAGCACTTTGCTTTTACAGTTCAGTATCATTTTGAAAAAGGTCCGCAACCTTGAATTTCTAATTATTTCTCGCGCCTAATTTTTAAAAAAGAAAAAGTCTTGAATGGTCTTCGGAATGAGTTTTCACACTTTCAAACTTTTATATCGTGTCGCAAGCCTTCCAGTAATATTGCAAAATTAACGAATAGGTTGTTTTATATACCTACCTTGGGTGTGGACTACAACTTGCTACAGGACAATTTGCAAATCAAAAATTGAGGAAACGGGCAATTTTCCACTGGACAATTTGCAACTACGGAAGTAGACCATTAACCATTGCCCAACCTGTTTGCCGAAGACAATACTTGGTGGATTATATCTAGTTGTTTAATTTCAAATTAGGGCCCGCTTACGCTGGAACAATGCAATTAGATATCCGAACAAAGGCATATGACAATTTTCGAAACGAATCATGGTGTGGACCATCTAGTAGCACGCCTATTGGTCAAACGTTGTGCAACGGAATACAACGTTTAGATAAATTCACATTATCTGTCAGAATTGTGAAATCTAACAAGATGAAAGCCACAATCAGTTACTAAATATTCGAGAGCCCACAAGAATAAGGGACCATCACGTTGAAATTAGAATTGTAGATTTGAATAGAATTGGCATATCTCTTCGTAGTCAATTCAGAAGACACACTGAACGGGAATGTAAAAAACAGCTTTTAGTGATATATTTTATAATAATCCAATAGCGCCACAGCTCAATATTGAGCCCTGGCTTACCTACCGACTTCTGGCCTCCCTCCCATGCGAGCCACCAGGGGGGCGTGGAGATCTGCAGCCAGACTAGGGGGACGGGCCGACCCGTTGCAGGACCTCGCGACCGGATTACGCTCACTCACTCGGAGCTCCCCAATTTGGGTTGCCACCGGCCCTATACACAGGCCGAAAATTCCCGGAGTCTGAACCCCGGATCGAACCCATGCCGTCCTGCCACCGCCGGTGCCTTAGACGGCACGGTCACGGAGGAGGACTATTATTTGTTATTTTGAGTTGGTGTTTTAAGTGCACTTTATGCACAGTAAGGTTAATCGGGGCTGGACATACAGTTTCAAACAGTATACGAACCACTATGTGCCTCCACTGGGTATCGAACCCGGGACCTCTTGATTACAAGGCGAAGACGCTACTACGGCGCCACTGGGGAGGCCTTTGTGATTTATATTATTTTTAAGGCTTGAGTACGTAAGTATTGTCCACGAACGCTAAAAATAGAAGAAAACGAGAAACCAGATGAAATCTCCCACATAATAACACAATGCTTTTGGAAGAAATATAAGATCGGATGGAGACTAATTGACAGAGAAATATTTAGTAGTGGGATCCATGAGTATTACCGTGCAAATTGTCCATCACCATGTTCGTACATCTTATTTGATCCAATAAGAGCTTCAAGAATTAAAAGAAAACTCAAAACAAGCTGTTGACAACTTCTGAACCAGCATACATAAAAATCCATTGATTAAAAACACACAGGATGTAAGAGAAAAATTAATGAAAATAGTCATGGACAATTTGCAGGGTAATACTCATGGATCCCACTGTTAAGGTTTATGCGAATTGAACGTCGTAATAGCAAATAGAAGAATATGAAAACTGTTTAATGTGTTAGTTTAAATAAAGCTTGTACAATTCAAAACTTAAAGTATATTTAATTGAAACTGTATACAGGACATGCAATAAAACACTATAGTTGCCACGAAAGGTTGGTGTTAAAAAGACTGATTACAATCGCATATAATGTGCATTCTCAACGAGGTAGAATGTAGTTAGAGGCGCTCAAAACCTGAAATCGGCCGTGTTTTGTTGAGGCAAGAATCTAGCGTAATCTGTTCACGTTTGCAAGTCAACTTACAAATGTTTGAACAGTGATGCCAGTTCCTTCCCAGCGTTGAACCATAAAACAGATTAACTAGATTATACATTCCATTTGCTTCGGCCAGAAGTTAACTCACTATTTAAATCTCATCGCTTACCCACCTGCCGCGAAGAAATAGTTAGGCAAGACTTTGTTTCCACTCAATTCAGCCAGGTCAGAGTATTTTATCTCATAGCATCGCCATAAAATAATTAGTCATGACCTCACAATGGATGCGCTTCGGCAAGGAGACTGCTTAAGTCCTCTAGAATCTTTTATCTCGTTGGTGTCAGAAACATAAGTTCGATTTCATTGCTTCCACAGCAGGTTTTTGTTTACGTTGTACGAAATTTCTAGATGAACACGATGTTCATGTACATTATTCCATGCAGCACACACACTGAGGAATCTGTTCAAAACCAGTGTGAGGTGTTAGCCAATATGCAAGTTTGTGAAGTTGCGGTAGGGAAAGTGGTTAAACGTACATATTGCTTCAGCGAGTTTGAAGGTTGTCAAGAAAAACAGGAAGTTGCATAAACATTCACAACAGCTACTAATAAACACAGCTTTCAATATAGAACAACATTTTATACGAACTCCATGGCGTAACAATTCTTTGAGGGGCAACACATGCTTTCCGATGGATCACCCAGCGCATCGAAGTCTTTCACTGCTTTAAAAGGGAGTGGGGGGCGTTATCTCTTCATGAACTTTCTTTTCTAGAATTCTGAGATAAAGGTGAGACCATAATACTAGCCAAACGCCCATTGGTCATGCCAAATGTAGATATACGTTACTTTGAATCGATTCTACCCTACACTTTTGTGAAATGTGACTACTCGAACCCAGATATACCTGATTACCAGGCTAGAGGGTAACTAATTTTGCTCATTTGACTTATTTTGCTGACCTACTTTCTTTTCAGGCAGCTCTCATGAAACCAGCATGTAAGCCACAGTCCTAACAAGAATCGAACTCGAGACAGCTTCAAAGAGATTAGTTTCTTCTTGCTGAATTAGGTTATTTTCAGTCGATTTTATGTCACTTTTAACTAAGAGCGGCGATGAGGAGGAGTGATGATTTGATGAAATTGATGAAGAAACAATCTCAAAGAACACGCATTTCCAGGTCGGGATTCGAACTCGGAACTCCTGACGACGGAGGTGGCTACTGGTTTGTATATTTTGCCTACTTGAAGTATATTTTCTGACTTTCTAGGTTAATCGCGCCAATGATGACGGAACAAAAGTAAAGATGCGTTAATTCATAACCAGGATTCGAACCTGTAACCCCTAGCTTAAGAACACGACAAGCTAACCACCCCGCTTAGAAAGGCTACCGATTGTGTTCGTGCTGGCTGTTTCTGATATAAGTTAAGTGTGCTGTTCTAGTGAACGAAGGAGAGAAATTGGTGTGACGTGACGAGATTGCAAATCTGAAGTACAGTAAGAGCTCGTTAATCCGGATCCCGATAAGCCGGACTTCGCTTAAGCCGGACAGGCAAAAGGAAAAAAAAAAGAAAAAAGTAGTATGCAAGGTTTTAAATGTGGCTAGAAGTCAACAAGAGAACTTCCCAAAGAAAAGGCAGTCAACCACTGATGAAATGCTGTTTCCCGCACACTTTGTACTGTGCTGCATAGTGTATTTAGGCCTAAGGTGTATTTAAATACACCTTAATAAACGTGTTTTGTTGCTATAAAAGGAGTTTTAATGTACTTTCTACTGTTTTTTTAGATTATTTCAGTTCGGACTTTCGTTAAACCGGTCAACTTATCCCCCCCCATTATCCCGGATTAACGAGGTTTTACTGTACTCTCATTATTCTTTTATGACCCTCAAAGTTTTGTACAGGGCACAAGAGTTGTTACTTTTGAATTAATGTGGAAACCATAATGCACAATACACCCATACCATACATATATCTTATCTTTCTGAATTATAAGAGGACACGCCCCCTTGTTGCCCTGCTAACAGCGCCCGTAATATAGGGAAGGAGTGCACAGGATAGAAATTATTAGGTCATTCTCAATTTTCAAGAGAAAGTAAGAACACATGAGTACAATACATGATCTCGTTACCTTGTTTTGGTTATCAAGTTCAGTTTTTATTTACAAAAAACAATGGTTATATAAGACGCTGGTCGGATCACCTACAAAGGAGCTCGTTAATAGAAAAATATAATGGAAAATTTAGGTTGGACGGAGATACATGTTGTCATAACTTAAGAAAACTTAGCTTACAAGCTCTAGTTCCTGAAGTACTTTCTAATATTGCATTGGTAAGGGTATGTAGCTTTAAGACATGTAAACTTTCGTGTAATTTAAACGTTACCTACAATCTTGATAGGATAGTGTGTTAGGTCAATAAATGTATGCCGACTTAGGGTTAGGTACAGTGGGATCCATGAGTATTATCATGCAAATTGTCCATGACTATATTCATTAATTTTTCTCTTCCATCCTATGTGTTTTTAAGCGATGGATTTTATGTATGCTGGTGCAGAAGTTGTCAACAGCTTATTTTGAGTTTTCTTTTAATTCTTGAAGCTCTTATTGGGTCAAGTAAAGTGGACGAACATGGTGATGGACAATTTGCACGGTAATACTCATGGATCCCACTCTACATTATGACTAGAACCTTTGTGAGCTATCATATTTGATTAATATCTCGCTACACTATGTTGAAATACATATAGGTGGGCCCGTTGATAATTTTCGTGTGTATTTGGGAGTTTTCGTGGGACATAGTATTAAGGTCATAAAACGGCTATTCTAGAGCTACCTGTTCCAATTATGGTTTTCAATTCATAAATGCAACCAAATTTAAGGAATATGTTGTAAATAAATTTCATAAGACTTAAAATTATACTCAAGAACTCAATGGCTTCTGTGATATAATATTTATATTTTCTGCCTTGTGATAGCGTAGTGGTAACTTCGTCGCTTTGTAATCAAGGGTTCGATAACCGGTGGAGGCACATAATGGTTCGGATCGCACTCTAAACGGTAGATCCAGTCCCGATTAGTCTATCTGTGCAAAAAGAGGATTTAATCTTCAAGAAAGGTTCTTGTCAAAAACAAAGAAAAATTAATTAATGGAAAAAATGTGGTTGAATAAAAGAACATTCTAAATAAGATTTGCGTATCCCTATTTATTTCACTTAGAAATAAACATTTAAAAATAGATTGTAGTAAATTTGGTATTCAGAACATTTTATTTCACAAGCTTCTGAATGGTTATATACTCTTTTAGATGTACATTTTTTCAAACTGAAATTAAAATATCAACTTGATAACAATCTCATACATCGTGAAATTTTGCATAACTCTTGTAAACCTGTATCCTCTGCCCGTATTTTTGTCCTTGAACGAAGCATTTATTATAACAACAGGTATAGAACATGATTAAACTTACGCTTTTGGTGTGAAACTCTTGACCTATTTAGTGAAACGGCTCAATTAAGGCCAATTCGAAAGATGACTGTCGATGCAATGTAACGATTATGTAACCAGGAACTCTGAGAAAGGAACGCACCGACAGAAGTGCAAGGGGAAGCAAAACACGCACTTTCGTAAAAATGTAGAAACAAGCGTGCAAGATCTCGCTCAGATGTGATTCGTTATTCATGCGTGGAATTCAGTCGTGCCAAGTCCTTTCACTACCTGGCAAACTGCAGAATGTAGAAGAAACGAAAAAGATAACACGAGCGATATCCGTACAACAACTTTGCGCGAATCATCAGTGTTGCCAGGCTGTAAGATTGTTTTATCACCTTACACAGTTTGGTTTTTCGTGTCTGGTGAGGGGAGTGATGGTTCTACATTGAAACGTGGTCAGTGAAACACAGGAAACATTTGTGGTTTGTTTTACAGTCACAGTAACATCGCAATATAATGCTACACGTGAAGTGTTGGGTTATGGACTAAAGTTTCCCAGATATGCCTACCGTCCATCTAAAAGAACACTTTCCTTGTATGGATTTAATTCCCTCTGGAGGTGCCCTAGACCCTGCGTGGGGCTAGTTTTGTGAATTATGCTGCACCTTATGGTTTTCAGCAGTGGCGTATGCTGAGTCTTAAGACCTGGGCTATCTCACTATGACACCTGGTCCTAGGCTATGGAGGAAGGGAGAAGACTAGACTCATTCTTGACGTCTTCAAGGAAGCCACGTTGCCATCCCAACGGTAGTCAGGTTGCAAACTTATAAGAATTCAGGTTGCCAACTCCTAAGAATTCAGGTTGCCAACTCTTGATAATTCGGGTTGCCAACTCTTGACAATTCGGGTTGCAAACTCTTGACAATTCGGGTTGCAAACTCTTGACAATTCGGGTTGCCAACTCTTGACAATTCGGGTTGCCAACTCTTGATAATTCGGGTTGCCAACTCTTGATAATTCGGGTTGCCAACTCTTGATAATTCGGGTTGCCAACTCTTGATAATTCGGGTTGCCAACTCTTGATAATTCGGGTTGCCAACTCTTGATAATTCGGGTTGCCAACTCTTAAGAATTCGGGTTGCCAACTCTTAAGAATTCGGGTTGCCAACTCTTAAGAATTCGGGTTGCCAACTCTTAAGAATTCAGGTTGAAACTTCAGAATCGCCATTATCTTCTTTTTCAAATCAGCTTAATTCACACAGTTTCTAAGATATTTATCTTCAGTATTTTACTTTCTAGGCTTCAGGCTTCGCATATAGCCTAGCTGGCCTGGAATATACGCCCCTGGTTTTCAGAACATAACATCACAGTCCATCACAGTAGCGGCTATTGCTGTGTTGTTTATCTTCTACCTTTTACAAGTGTTTTAATTACTTTATGAAAGTTATTTGTCTGCTAGGTTCACATGTATTTGTGTAAAATCAAATAACAAGTAACATTTTAACACACACAGGGGCAATAATAACAAAGTTAGGTCTCCTTTCAGAAGGACCCTAGACACTTGAGTGTTCCTTGTGATCACCTCAACGCATTTCTACACGCTGGTTTATTTGGTGCTCTGCTATCCCTCCTTTAGGAGGAAGAAGCCTCGCGCTACGAGGCCAGGGGTCCCTGGTTCGAATTCCGTCTTGGACATGGAAGTTTGCGACTGTCCTGTCATCAATTTCATCATATCTTCACTCATCCCCATCTTCGCAAATTAGCTAAAAGTGGCACAAAAAGCAAAGTAAAATAAAACAAATCAAACAATCAATCAAAAACAAAGTACTTGGTCTGGGCCAATCAGTGGAGCTCATGTACACAATTGTTTTTCAGCCTATTGGGTCTTGTCCTTATCATATCTTCTTTGATAACTTTACAATTCCTCTTCTTAGCGAACTGAGCCCGCGTGGTATTAGAGCTGCTTGTACGATTAGAGAAAACAGAATGGCCAAATGCGTTTTCAAAAGCAAGGAAAGCATGAAGAAAGAGAAACGTGTTTTTTCGAAACACTTGTAACAAATAATAACACTTTTGTTGTCACTAGATGGAGTGATAATAACATTGCGACCAACGCAGATGGCACAGATACACTGCACAATGCCACGTGCTTCTCTCGGGCAGAGAGGAAAAAGATTTCGGTAAATCAGCCACATTCAATTCATGTCTACAACCAGGTGTTGATCGTTGTGACCAGAACATTAGTTTGTACCGCATAATACGGGGGGAAAGTGGCATTTTCCCCTCCTTGCACAATTGATAGATGTTGCTGAAAAAAGTGCTGGCAGCTCCAAAAATACAGAGGTGGAAACTTAGATCAACTGCTTTTGTCGACGAGTTGCTATGGCATTAATTGAGAGCAGCCAAAGACAAACAAAAACAGAAGCAGACCAAGATCCAAGACATGACGTAGATGAAACCTAATGGTATCCCAATGAATGCAAAGATGCAGGTTCTGTCATAAAAAGATATCAACAAAGTGTCAAAAATGTGATGCAGCATTAGATGCAAATTGCTTTGCAAGCTACCATACAAAGCATTAGTACATTTGCTCTATTGTTTGTTCAATGTTATCTAATATTTTTTTCATTATAGAAAAATGTACCTTACTTTCTTAAACTTGTACAATGTATTCCCAAATGCCTACTGTCTTTCTAAAAGGACACCATCTCTAGAGCATTGTTGAAACTAGACACTTCAAAATAAACACCATCTGATTTTCCTCGTATTAAATCAGAAAAAAAAATGAAGAAATTTTTTTTCAGGCATATCTGGGTTTTAATATTCTGTTCTGGCAAAATACAAAAAGCATCCTGAAGAAGTTATAACAGTTTAGGCAGTGGCGGCGATTGGGTTCCAAAACCGGGGGCAGGGTGCCAAAACTGAGGTGGGGGGGGGGCAAAGGCAGTATATTTCCCTTTGTAGATAAGGTTTAGCATAGTGCGGGGTCAAAAGTGGCGAAAGGTTGGGGGTAGTACTTTAAACTTCCTGAAGTGAAGTTATTTCAAAGAACTGAATTACAAATTGCAAAGAGTGGAAAATATGCATGGGAAATTTCAGTATTATGGCAATAAAAATCGATATATATTACCAAGTGGGTGTTGATTGGTAAACATAGCCTTGTTTACGTTTTCTACGAAACGGAAACTGAAAACATTCGGTGTTGTTTAAGCTGTTTGCGTTGCTCACGAGACAAGACAGACCAAAGTCTCGTTTCGCTTCGTCTCGTGAGATACTATATAGCGCACAACAGTGGCGCCAACTATTTTATTTTAGAAATAAAGTACCACACTTAAAAAAAATCTTTCATCATTATACATTTATATAATTCTCAGAACTTAATTATTGACTGAGTGTAGTCAAAATACTTCATAATGATTTGTTACACCTCAAATATGGTAGTTTTCAGTGTCCTATAATATTTATACCACCCGAGATCATATAGTTTTAAGGAACGTAAGCGAGGAAAAGGCTTATAACCAGGAAGAGAATCGTATCTCTAAAAACTCTAAAAATATGAATGAAAAAATAAACTAAAATGCAAAATTGGCCCTAAAATGGATTATCGTCGACATATTTCTCATCATTTCTCTGATTGGACAATACTATCAAAAGGCAGTTATCTTTTAAATGGATAATTATGACTAAAATAGTTAAAAATGGCACAATAATATTCATGAGCACCTCTCAGAAGTGGTCTGACAGGGCCAAGGAGAAATAAAACTCATTTTACGGCAGCCCACTTACGACATATATTATTGCATAATATAAAACAACTCTCCAAGTTTAACCCACATAATGTTTCTCAAAAGTTGGCACTAATGGTACACCTTATTTCCCGTGCAGAGTACAAATCTCTCAACAGATGGCACCTCCGTTCCAGAACCACGTAAACACCTCTTCAGCCAATGAGAAGGTTGGCAGAGAAGCGCGGACCGCGCTGAAGACAAAGCGGCGGGATATTTTCCCGCCCAAAAAAATGTTTATTGTGGGAACAAACTGCTTCGGTTACTTTCAATGAACCATCTCCACTTCGAACTTGGAAACGTTCTGACCCAGAAAGAAGTTTTAACTGCTACGCATGGCCAGGCACTCTTTCCAGAAGAGTACTTTCACCGTTGAGGTACTCATCGTCCCTTCCCTCGATTCAGATCTTTACTGGTGCGAACAAGTATTGTTGCCCAATACCACGGCTATAACATTCATCGTTAAATTATATTAGATTAAGACGAATCGTCTTCTGTTACTCTAGGGCGTGAGGAAGGATCCCACGACTATGCGTGAATGTAAATTCAGGCACATCACAAAGAAAGCATTGAGGTATAATATATTGCCTTGTCAGTGTGATACCGCTAACGTTTATAGAGCATAAAGAAGGAACTTAAATTCGAGGATGGTAAATCCTAAAAGACAAGCGGGTCACGATTGAGATGGTGTGGTCAACAACAGCACCTTGTTCGTGACTGGGTTGTCAGTTCGTGTATACATTGTTAGAGGATTTACCGTATATTTTGCACAATTCTACCGTTAAAAAGTTAACGGTCTGCTGTTAATTTACAAAACCGGACGTAACAGTTTTTATTTAAATTTAAATATTTTATCGTTGATCGATTGAATCGCGGCGTTGAGGATGAGATGATGAATTTGATGAAGGGGCATTCGCAAAGAACACTCATGCCCAAGTCGGGATTCGAACCAAGGATCCATGGCTTCGTAGCGCTCTGTGCTAAGCACTCTGCCACAGAGGTCGGCGTGAATATTGTATAAGGCAGAAAGATTGAGTGAAATAATTTCGGAAGGTAAGAACGCTCGTATTCAGAGAAGGGCTTTATGGACACCTTGTATTTCGAAAAATGATCAATTTAGTCGTTATTTTTTAGAAATTAATACCAAAACGTTACTGCCTGGGAAAAACAATTGTTGGAGTTCACAACAAAGGCAAGAAACAATGTTGCAATTGCGTTTTCTTCATTGTTGAAGCAGCCGTTACTATGGTACATAACTGCGACCACTCTTAGGGAAGACGACGCAAAAATGCGTGAATGAAAACAATTGACGGGAGAAAAATTACACTGAACTGAAAATCTGCAGGCAGAGCAACCATCTTGAGTGCAAGCGGGACAAGATGGAGTCCCTACTGAGGAGAGAGAAGATCGTCGAACGTGCCATGAGTGTGATCCAGAAGCAGCAACCCAACAAAGTCATCCCCTTCACCATGACCGCCTTGGATGTCGCTTTGGAACTGGGCGAAACTCTGGACGATCTCTTAGTTCAATGTGTACAAGAAGTCTTCGAGAAGCTGCTGCTGTCGGGAGTACTAAGGATGCATTATGGACGTTACTTCCTGACTCAAGGCTTCAGGTCTAAACTCGCCTTGCAGTCAGCGATTGAGCAAAGTTACGGAGGCTTCTTCCCGGCGTCGCCAATGGGGGAAGGCACAGAGCCAGACGATATGGAAAGGTACGTCTTGAAGTACACAAGGGGTTGCATCCCCGACGAAGCTGCCGTGTACAGAGAAATTACCTGGAACGTCTCTCGCTGGATTCCAGCTGGGACACTGAACGGGGTGGAACTCATGCAAGAGCTCGACGAGAGTCTGAACAGGCTCATAGAGGGCGCTACTCTGAGCGTGGAGGGTTTAACGAGGAGAAAGCACGCAAGATGTACTTCATTGCGTTGAGTAACATGTAACTGACATGTTTTGCACCTACCGTTAATAACTAAACTGATCATCCCTTTGAGCTCCTCTAGAACAAATCTTAACTCTACAATTCCGGCCTTCACTGCAAACAAACAATTGTAGAAGAAGCAATAAAATGGTTTTTGAAATTAAACATTTTATTTATTAATATGAAACAATTGACAATCAAAAGTTTAAAACTGTCTTGCGCTCCCTCTCAGGCAGGGTAGGCAAATTTTGTGAAACAGACAGTTTTATTTGTTTCAAACATGTTATAACTGTTTGAAATAGTGTTTTAAACAAGAACAAAAAAACATGTTTTAAAGAAATAAAACGTTTAAAACATAATGCCAGAAAGACATTTTCTAAGAATAATGATTAATAAGGACTCTGTTTGTCATAACTGTGTTTATGGTTATAAACACTTCTCTATCTTCTTAAAATATCTATTTACGTTACTCTTAAATCTCGCATGTACGCTGTTCGAGAAGGTTCAACTAATCCACAGTTGCCAGCATTGCAAATTTCATGTCGTTATCGCTTCTTGTACAAACTTTCAGTAGCGTGACTTTTTAGACACCCTGTAGTTTATAAAACAGAGAAATGGACACCATAAGAGAAAGTGCACTTAAGAAGGGAGGAAATAAATATTAGAAGAAGGGATGCATTAAATTTGGAACCGAATAAGGGAGAATTAGTAGTGAAAAGAAGGGTATGGGAAAATACTTGAAAAAAAGAGTGGAAATGCCCACTTAAAGAGATGAAAAGGATACCACGAGATGGCGCTGAGTCTTGCGTTGTTAAAAGCATAGGATTGACGGCTGCTTAATAAAACTAGATCTATCAGAAATATAAAAAGTAATTTGCTTAAAAATCCGTACATACTTCATATATTTATCTTTTCTCTTATGTACACAGGGAGATGTCAATTTGATTTCAAAGCCTACTTCCTTCATACTGAATTCCGACGGACACAGAATAAAATCTGCACGAAAACCATGTTTGATTCCGGTCCAAGCTCCGGGATATGAAAGTGAGATATCATGGACACGACTCACTTGCACTAGAGAGAAATTTAACGTTATTACGTTGCAAATGTACGCCGAGTGCGCGTTTGCATGTTCAAACGAGAAAGTGGATCAAAGGATTTCGCTACGCGCGCCCAGACTGAAAGCTGAAAAGTTTAGTGTGCAACCTTGGATGAATGGACCATGTAAATGTACAAATCACCCTCATTGCCAGAAAAACATAACGCGTTAAATGAGAGACCGACATTTTTATTAAGAATTTGTCTGTGTAAATACTAGCAAGAATATGGTAAGATTTTGAAGGTGTAAAATATTCATATTTTTTTTGGTCGGCTCATAGTCAGATATTTCCAACCATATTTTTTTTAGAGATTACTATGTAGAAGTTATGAGCCGCGGTAGGTCAGTCGTTAGGGCGGCGTCTGACTATCATGCGAGAGACCCTGGTTCGATCCCGGCGGGGGAGAACCGGAATTTTTTTAAAAACCTGTTCAAGCGGCTCCGGTGCCCACCCAGCGTCGTATAAAGTGGGTACCTGGAGGAAACTCAGGGCGGCCAGGGGCGTCGTGTTGATAACATCACTCCATCTTTGGCCGAGATCAAGAAAGTGTGGGGCTCTAACTCCACATTCCCTATACGCCTTCGTAGCGTGGTGCAAAGCACAGGGGAGCACTTTTTTTTTTATGTAGAAGTGAAATATTAAGGAAAAGAAAAGGCTCAGTCAACAGTTTACTGAGCAGTTATAAGAGCTCAGTCAACAGTTGACTGAGCAGTTAAAAGAGCTCAGTCAACTGTTGACTGAGCTATCTTAATAATTTGATGTTCAAAAATCAATAGTAGTGTACTAGCGACAAGTTTGAAGTTCATTAAAATCAACATTATGCACAGATAGGCTAATCGGGACCGCATCGAACCCGGGATACCTTAATTACAAGGCGACGACGTTACCACTACGCTACCAGGTGTGGGAGGCCCTTTTCACCTCAGGAAAAAGCGGAAGGAACAATACCCAACGAACCTTTTGCCTTGGTTACAACTCGAACCCACGGATATGTTTCCGTAAGAGATTAGTCCATCATTGTTAGCGTTGACAAACATCTTCTAGCCTCTTAACAGGCTCTTTAAGTAATGAGGACATATCGAGGAAGCTTTCGCTTCATATGTATTGTGCAACGTAACGATTGCAGTTGACCAATATTGTACACGCTCCAGTTGTATGTGGGAAATCATGTTACAATTTTTTCAACGATAAAGATCAAGGGGAAGATATGATGCTGAGTAAAGGCGCATCATTGCTCACTCAGGTTCTCCGCGTGTTTTTACCTGTAGGCTAGTTGTAACGATGGAAAAGATGGCATAGGAGGGGGGGGGGAAGAGCAAAATGTTTCTGGTAGAGCAGGAATGATTTACAGTGGCGTGTCCGGGTTTTTCGAAATGGAGGGTATGATCGCAAATGTGGGGTATGTCTTTCTTTAGTAGTCAGGCCTATATTTGACCATCCTTTCCAGCATGTTACGTTATTTTTTGTTACGAATAAAGGTTCAAAGGTAGCAGATTTAAATCCCCCACCAACCCCTCTTGGGCACGCCACTGGCTACGAGATAACAGGGTGTGTCTCGTTATTGCTTTCGCGCCAAGTTTCGGTACACGCATTGCGTGTACGATGTTTCAATTTATAATTACGTTGTCTTTTCTGCCTCTTTAGATGAAATTAATAACGAGACACACTCCTTGATTCGAACCTGGAACTTTCAGTGGATACATTATGATTGGAATCTGTGCTTAGGCTGGATATCCGCTGACCCCGAAGCAAAACTCTAAGGAAGAAAAATACGTATGTAATCAAGGGCATTCTTGTGTGTGTTTCCTTTGCACATTATTGAAGAATTACAAAAATGTATACTTTTCCAGAGGAAATGACTCTCTACAGATATCGTTTGTTTATTTGTTTCAGTGGAATAAAAATTCTATGCTCACTGAAGTAACAAAATTCTCAACAACAATCTTGCTCGAAATATCCAGTTTTTCCCAGAACGCGAAATTAATCTACATCTTCCCAGATTTGCACATCCAGGTAGGCCAATTGCTTCACAAGATACGTTGATTGGAAGATTATGGAAATTCCTTTGGACTGTTTTACTTAGTACACAATGTATACACTAACCATAATAGTCTTTTAGACATAAAAATTACATTTTTTGGAAATTATTATACATTAACTTCACAAATCTCCAAGGATTAATGATAGTAATAGAAACAAGAATACGCAATTCTTCACGGTCGTAACAATATACACGGAAGATGGTGCTAATTCAGCTTTCGTACATTTATTTTTTTATTCCAACATATTTGATAGGCTTCCTGTTATTGTCTGTGAATACAATTGTCTTAAATTTTCTCACTTTCACACATTAGATCATTATGACTCACGTACTTTTGGCATATTGTCCTCAATAATTGCAATTCTTTTTTTATTTGATGTCAAATTTTATTTTGTCCTCTAGCAAAGACTATACACCGGATTCAACTACAAATGTAGTTAATTAAGCTACATAGTCTTAAACAATTACTGTCTTGTTAAAAAAAATCGTCTTCCTTAATGAAAAATCCGGTTATCTATGTGTGAAAGACAAGCGATTGACGTTTTGAAAAATTGACCCAGTTTTTTATCATCAGAAGTTACCAGTAGTACCAGATCCTGTACAAGAGAGTTCCGTTGTCGTTGTCGATATCACAATGACTGACGACTTGTGGAAATGTAGATTCCGCAAGTAAGGTTCAGTTTAAAAGGCAAAAAAAGTCTAATGACAGTAAATGACAATTCAGATCACTCCACTGGTGGAATAACTGGTCTATGCGAACAGTTTCGTAAGGCGTGAAAAAAGGAACAAAATGGCTGCCGTGAAAGAACGAGAGTTACTTTCTTTGTAAGACTTTCCCGGATTTATTTCGCTCGTCCTGTAGATGTCACTAGTTTCGTTATCAACGAATTGTCAGGGTATTACGGTTGCATATATTTGCACATTGAGAAATTTGCTGTGGAAATGGGTTTTTGGAAATTAGTTTTTGCTTCAAGTACAGTTTATGCACAGATAGGATAATTGGGACTGGACATACAGTCTAAAGTGGGATCTGAACCACTATGTGCCTCCACCGGATATGGAAAGTGGGAAAATCAATTGAACTTTAACTTCCGATGGAAATTATTCCTAAAGCTAATAGAATCAGTTCTCTGATGGAATGTTTTTCTTTTTAAATTTAAGTAGAACCTTCCTCTCTCCGATGTAACTTTCATCTAACACACCCTGCATTTTGTAGACTAACGAATCTCTGGCGTCTGAACTCACAGCCAGTGTAATCTTCTGTTTGTCTCTTCATTCATTTCATTCATCCTCATCTTCAAGATTAGCCAAGAGTGGCAGAAAAGCGAAATACAATAAATGAAATCAAATCTCCAATGGAAATTATTCGTCAAGTAAATAAAAACATTTTATCTGATGGAAATTAATCCAAAAGTAAATATGACTTTTTCCTCTGATGGAAATTATTCCTAAAGTAAATATGACTTTTCTGTGATGGAAATTATTCCAAAACTAAGTAGAAACTTTCTCTATTTGATGGAAATTATTCCTAAAGTAAATATGACTTTTCTCTCTTATCGAAATTATTTCAAAGTAAATAAAACCTTCTTCTATTTGATGGAAATTATTCCTAAAGTGAATAGAACCTTTTTCTCGGATGGAAATTATTCCAAAAGTAAAGAGGATCTTCCTCTATCTGATGGAAATTTCATAAGTGCAGACCTCACGTACACACAAAGCAAACCTCTGTAGTAACTTCACCAATAATTTTTTTCGCTTGCTTAGGACTGAATCGTGCTCACAGAACGACACCGGTCATTAAATATCAAAGATCAAATTTCCTCAACTCCAAACCATCCACCGGTCGGGACCTTTGACATTACCTTCGACTCTGGCATTTGGCCAAATGTTGCTTTTCGAGCTCTCGCAATGTGTAGACGGTGCAAGTAAGATTAGGATAATTGCCGACTGTGCACTGGACAACTTCTCATCTTCAGTTGGTTCCAGCTCCAGCACATACATCTTCCTACGCAATCTGTTTTTCCAGTGTTGCCACAATCTGAGGGCAAATGTCCCATTCTCACCAAATTTTCCCCTTCATCTGAAGAAATCGTATAATAATAATAATAATAATAATAATAAAGTACTGTTAGTACTGCTGCTGCTACTACTACTACTACTAATTACTATCAGCCTGAAGTTGAACGTCATCATTATTTGTAAAAATACTCTTAAAAAATTAATATCATCTGCATATAGTAAACATGTGATAGATTTAAAACATAAACTAACATCATTGATGATGTTATATTATATATATATATATATATATATATATATATATATATAAAATAAAGTACTGTTACTGCGTCTGCTGCTACTACTAGTACTACTACTACCACTATTATTAGTAGTATTTTTGTTAGCCCATATTCGTACATATAAAAAAAAACGAACAAATAAATCACATACAAGCTCATAGCCAATCTCGTCGCACCGGGACAGATGTTCCAGGTTCGATTCCTGGTCAGACATGTATAAGTCTTATCAGTGATACGTTCATCATTCAGTAGTTGACAGATGCTGTAGAGAAATGACGTAAAATATAGAAAATATAAATAAATATAGCATTATACTCCAGAGAATAGAAATAGGAAGAAACAGCAAAGACGGATCCGAAATTCAAATCTAATGTAATCTGTATTAATACTGAGATTGATATCTTGAAATGTCCCTTAAATTTTGGTACTCATTGTAAAATTTTCCCTTTTTTTCCCCTCTTGGCTTAAAATTCGGTCCGAATTCCGGGTCGCCAACAACAAATTCTATTTCACACTTTTTTACCTTTCGCGGATGTTCCGTTCCCGCTTAATCATATCGCTCCAATTTATTTCGCGCTTAATCCGTTTCGCTGTAATTCCATTGGCGCATTTTCAATTTCGCGCTTAAATCTCTCGCGTTTATTCCATCTCGTTTAATCCGTTCGCGCTTAATCCGTTTCGCTTATAAACCATTCGCGCATAATCAGCTTCTCGTTTAAACCTTTCACGCTTAATCAGTTTCTCGTTTAAATCTTTCGCGCTTAATCAGTTTCTCCTTTAAGCCTTTCGCGCTTAATCAGTTTCTCGTTTAAACCTTTCGCGCATAATCAGTTTCTCGTTTAAACCTTTCGCGCTTAATCAGTTTCTCGCTTGTTTAAATCTTTCGCGCTTAATCAGTTTCTCCTTTAAGCGTTTCGCGCTTAATCAGTTTCTCCTTTAAGCGTTTCGCGCTTAATCAATTTCTCGTTTAAACCTTTCGCGCTTAATCAGTTTCTTGTTTAAACCGTTCGCGCATTATCAGTTTCTCGTTTAAACCGTTCGCGCATTATCAGTTTCTCGTTTAAACCGTTCGCGCATTATCAGTTTCTCGTTTAAACCTTTCGCGCATTATCAGTTTCTAGTTTAAACCTTTCGCGCTCAATCAGTTTCTCGTTTAAACTTTTCGCGCTCAATCAGTTTCTCGTTTAAACCTTTCGCGGTCAATCAGTTTCTCGTTTAAACCTTTCGCGCTCAATCAGTTTCTCGTTTAATCCTGTGTTACGTCTCGCGGTTGTGCCCTTTCCCGCTTAATAACTTTCGCGGTTATCCCACCATCCCCGAATTCTCCTGCAAATAGGGAAAAATCCACTCATGTGGCAACACTGCTCCTGTCACGCTCCATCCAGAGGAAAAGAGGCCGCGCCGGTGTCTACCAGAAGGAGTAGGACATTCCTTCTCAGTTTGTGAACTGGAGGACCTTGGCATAACGGAGCACTGCGCATATCAATCAACCAGAAGTCCTTGTCTTTGGGTAACGGAACTGCATATGGCTTCACGTCATGTGAGACTTTGCTCTATGACGTCATGCTCATTTAGAGTCCAAGTCTAAATTCCGGGTGACGCCTTCGGTGCTATTGAACATGCAAATCTTCCGCAAACTTGGTTACAATGGGTCCTCTGGTTAACTTAACCCATCAGCGTATGCCTTCCACTTTCGTTTTGTTTATCATTTACTAGCTGATTGGCCGGCGTTGCCCGGGCATTTATTTATCCCAATCTTCTATTAGACAGGAAAATAACGAATTCTAACTATAGTGTAAAATGTAACTAATTTTAAATGTGATCGTGAATGTCACCAATTAGCTTAGCGACTCCGAAAACTATGGATTCCATTCGCAACACAGCCTGAATGTTAGACAACCCGAGAAACACTATCGTTGTGCGGATTGCATAGAGTCACGGATGTCTGTTTGTACGGAATTTAATATCGGTGGTTCTCGATTATTTTTACATGTCACGCCCTTCCAACTCCACCCCTAGGGGTGCCAGGGGTGTCTTCCCCAACAGTATTTATTTCCAGGTTGCAAGTGATATGTGTACCAAGTTTGGTTGAAATCGCTCCAGGCATTCGTGAGTTATGTCGGAACAAACAAATACACACACACACACACACACACACACACATCCATTTTTATATATATAGAAGATAGATTAGCTTTCGCCATTACTTCAGTGTCACTTCGGTGTGAAATCAACCTAAATAATGTTATTTTTTTTCGAAACAATTGATGGCGTTAAACGCGACAACTGAGATATGTTATATTTCAGCTTTTAACACCCACAGAACAAAGGAAAATACGTAGAATTGGGGGATTCCATTGTTACGAGTGCTGTCCCCCGTGGCGGAGTGGTTAGCACATCGCGCTACGATGCCAGGGTCCCGGGGTCGAATCCCGGCCTGGGCATGGATGTTTGTGAGTAGTGTCCATTCATCAATTTCATCACATCACATTTTAGTTCTCTATAATTCCTTTTTCGCGATTAATCCGTTTCGCGGTTGTTCCTTTCGCACCTATTCCTTCGCGTTTAATCCTGTACGTTTCGCGGTTGTGCTCTATCGCGCCTAATCCCTTTCGCGGTTTTTCCACCGCCCCGGTCAATGCATGCAATATGACCATAGGTCCCATTGCATCTAATATGGTTAGTGCATGCAATATGCCTATTAAACATAATATCCCGATGCATGAAATATGGACAATTTGGCAATGTGTGTATTGGAACCGATAATTCTTACAAACCTGTCGTAGGAGATTGATACCAGATTAACCATCCTCCCAACTAAAAACCTGAGATGCCGATGCTTCTAGCTACAGACTATTTGAACATATCTGAAAAGAGGGGTTGGAAGGGGGAGCGGGCACCGATTGAAAACTTTCCAAAATTCCTTCTCCTCTCTCTCCTGTCCACAGTTTTTACTTTCGTGATTTCTTGCGAAATCTTTTGGCCGCTTCTCGATGCAATTTTTGCCAATCCGCTCGATTGGTTCCAGATGCTCCCGACGCTTTCCCGCGAGAATATTGGAAAGTGGCGACAGCGGACATAAAAGGTGAAATTGTTTTTCTTCGGTCACGTGTCACGTACGCGGTGCATGCCTGGAATTAGCCTCGTTCCTTGCTGCAAGAGAGTTGTGTGTTCCACGGTTCACTGTTCTCGAAGAATCCGTGTTTTTCAGACTGTTTCGAATGCAATGCACACCAAATGATGGTAGTATGTTTAATGAATCTAAATATGCTCAATGCATGCAATATGACCTTTGCACTTACGCCCCCATGAATTTAATATGATCTGTGCATAAGATATGCCTATTGAGCATGCATGAAATGTGGATAATGTGACATGTCTCAATGCATCTAATATGGTCAGTGCATGCGATATGCTTATTGAGCATATATCTCGATGCATGACATGTGGACAATGTGACATATCTCAATGCATCTAATATGGTCAGTGCATGCAATATGACTATTTCGCAAATGCCTCAAGGCATTCATTCCAGTCAATGCATGAGATAAGGCCATTGTACTTATGTCTCAATGCATCCTATATGGTGCAATCACTTCGCCTCCAAGTTAGAAATGGGCTCTCTGTTTTGTACCATGATTTTTATGGTACAAATATTTTTTCCCTAACTCTTGTTCATTTTGTACATTCAAAATATAGATTTTTAAATGATGAAGTAAAAAGCCATGGGACTTTATGTATGTAGGGCCTTTTATTTAGTTCTCAGGGGGCATAGGCGCCGAATCCATGGGGCTTGGGAGGCTCGAGCCCCCCAAATAATTTTGCTTTAGAGGATCTAATGTATTATTTTGCTTCTCTTGTAAAGTTTACTCTGAATTGTGCCACATGAACTTAACTTTAAATACACATTTGAAATGTTCTAGACCATCAATTTGGGGGGCTATGACCAGAGACAGCAAAACACATGACTTATTACTATATACTAAGTATGTAATTATGAGTATTGTTACCATTTCTACTAAAAAGAGTTTCAAAAGACGATGTGCATGAACTAGGAGAGTGGATGGGACGTTCGGGCTACAAATGGCTCTCACATGACATTCAGAACGAGATCATTGATATATTAGGGAGATCTGTTTTGCGCTCCGTGGTAGCAGATATTAAAAGTCTATTATGCTATTATGGTTGACGAAACTTGTGACATATCCATCCGTGAACAATTGACATTTTGCATTCGAACTGTGAATGAAAATTTTAATATTTTTGAGGAATTCATGGGCTTTTACGAGATTCCGAACACTGAGGCAAAAACTTTAAAATGGGAGGGAGGGAGTCATTCATTAATTTATTTCAGTGATCAGAGCCTCCCAATAATTTTGACAAGTCGGCGCCCCTGCCAGGGGGTTGTACATAATTCCAATGTATGTGCCATACAGACAAGACAATTGTATTTGTGCCAAATTTATGCTGAATGGAAAATGCTGCATATAAATCCATCACTCAACATGTGGTCAATGCATGTCATGTGAACAATACATAAAATATGACCATAGTGCATGTATCCAACCAGAAGCGTAACTAACATGGACTGCGCCCCCCCCCCCCCCCGCAACTTTCAACTGTGTGGCCCTACTTTTTTCTTTAATAAAGCTTTCCTTTCTAAAGTCTTAATTCACGCCTACATTTATATTAGAGATATACAAATATGAAAATACATTCATGAAATTTGAATAAATGTAAAAACTGGTGCGAAAGGTTTAGACAACAAACTGTAAAAAATATACTGTTACTACAAAAATTACGATATTTTTAGATATTTTTAAATGTCCATTACCAGTTCTCTGCGTTTCTTGATGGAAGCAAATTCTTGTTCTAGTTTCGTCAAGTCCAGTTTTCGAGCCCTATTGCTTCCGATGCTTAACAGCGCCAGTTCACTCACTCTCACTCTTGCCATTGTGCTTCTTAAGTAATTTCTGATCAATTTTAGCTTGGAAAACGACCTCTCAGCTGATGAAGACGTCACAGGCAGGGTCAAACACAGCATGTAAACAGTGCATACGTCAGGAATGCTGCTACCCAGAATATTGTTTTATATCAAGACGAATTCTGCCACTTTGCTGATGATCGACATCTTTTGATTTCAGTTGATACTAAGTCCCGAAAACAAACTATTTCTCTAACTACAGTGCAAGGTACATTTTCTTCATATTTATCCCAGAAATTAGTAGCGGATTTCACTGTTCGTTGGTTTTCCGTTAGGGCGGTGGGGCTTGAAAAAGTGAAGCTTTGTTTGTTTCATACTCTGAAATCTATTGTTTACTTGATTGACTACAATAGCTAAAACACGGTAAAAAAGCGAAATGTTCTTGCCTGTCGACTACTCTTGTGCGACGTAATCAATGACTTGAACTATTCATGTAATGAAGGTTTTCTTCTAATCTGGTTTTTCACAAACTTTTCTAGTGATTAACATTTTCTGTTTGCAGTTGAAAAAATTAAATATGTTTGGTTGAAAATATATTTTAAAGGAAAACTTTTTTTTAACTATCGGTCTTGCTTATCTTAACATTCTTACTGCACAGCGGGGGTTGCGGGTGTGTTATTTACGCCCCTGTATCCAATGCATGCAATATGAATAATGAATATGTGTACAAAATATCCATAGCATGGCTAATACATGAAATATGGACAAGGGATGGATAATGAATGAAATATGCCAAATGCTCTCAATACAGGAAGTTACGATGCAAGGAATGCGGGAAATATTTTCTGGAGGAAAAGGTTACATTTAATATACAAAATGTGCAAATTTGGCCTATTTATGTTTTTTAAAATTTTTGTTTTCTTTCTTTATTTTGATATAATTTATTTCACTTCCCTTTTCTGTCACTTTTGGCGAATCTGGAAGATGAGGATGAATGATGATGAGATGAAGGGATGAAGGGACAATCACAAACACACAGGCCCTACGAGGATTATACTGGTCGTGAGTCCAGACTGCAGATCCTCGCTTGCAGTCCAGGCTGTACTACGTAGAAGTGCAAGCCCCCGTGGCGGAGTGGTTAGCACATCGCGCTACGACGCCAGGGGTCCAGGGTTCGAATCCTGGCCTGGGCATGGGTATTTGTGATTGTCCATTCATCAATTTCAACATATCATCACTCCTCTCCATCTTCACAAATTAGCCCAAAGTGGCACAAGAAGCGAAGTAAAATAAATCAAATCCAGTCAAAAGAATCAAAACTACGTGAGGTTGACAGTTGGATGTCTACGCAAAGGGTCACACCTTACACCCCCATGTGTCTTTATTGTTTGCGGCGGAGGGGGAGAAGGGGCTGAATCCCTCAGCGGAGAAAAACTTTCAACGTCCTTGGTTACGCGAATCGTCCTGTATTAGACAGTCACCATAAGCAGGGCGTCTACGCGTAAACAACGATAGTCTACCTTCTACACGTAGACTATTTTATACACGTAGATTACGTAATTTATGTATACAACATGGCGAAAGGTGATAACTTAGCAAAGGGCGCCGTGGAAGTAAAACAAAATTATACTGCGTATCAGTTGCTGATGTGTAAGGAGAACTTTTCATACTCTTTCTTCCAAATTCGGACAATTTCTCATCTAAGAAGAAACCTAATATAAGAAATATTCTAGTGTTTTATGGGAAAAGACCACTCTTGCCTCACGACTGCCATCTGTTGTTGTTTTTGCATACTATTTATCTTCTTCCATAGTTGATAATAGAAGAGAAGAGAAATTTGTTGTAAATAGGATTCTTTTCATTTCGTTAGGAACCAATATAGTTGAAAATGTCACTTTCCTTTCTTGAAACCCTTGAAAATTAATTTTAATACACTTTAAATTGTCTACGTGGTCTATGTAAACTACAACCCAATGTAATCTACGCGTAGATTACGTGTAGACAACTCATGTAGACGTAAACTTATAGTCTACGGCACATCACTGCTTACACCCCTATGTGTCTTTATTGTTTGCGGCGGAGGGGGAGAAGGGGCTGCATCCCTCAGCGGAGAAAAACTTGAAACGTCCTTGGTTACGCGAATCGTCCTGTATTAGACAGTCACCATAAGGAAGCAAGACGGTGTTTACTGCAAATTAGATTGTTCACGTGTGTAACTGCAGAAACCTAGAAACCGTCATATGCTGACGACACGCCCACAATCTCCCGCAGGGTTCCTTCCGCTATATTATGTGGACTCCAAGTGAGAAATTGCCTCAGTGCTTACGTAACATGCCGTGTCTAATGAGGACTAGTGTCACGCGTGTAATAAGTGCCTGGGAGGAAATGGATCACTTGGCGACTGTTTTTTGTTTTATCTTAACTTTACCGGTGTACGTAACAATGGTTGTGGGCAAGGACGCCAGCAGAGGAGGCCAAGGGGCACTTGCCCTTTTGAGATATCAGGAAAAAGTTAATGCAATTTGAATGGTGTAGAGTGAGGACATGGATGAGGGGTGCCTTGGAAGCAGTGATGTGCCGTAGACTATAAGTTTACGTCTACATGAGTTGTCTACACGTAATCTACGCGTAGATTACATTGGGTTGTAGTTTACATAGACTACGTACACAATCTAAAGTGCATTAAAATTAATTTTTAGGGGTTTCATGAAAGGAAAGTGACATTTTCAACTATATTGGTTCCTAACGAAATGAAAAGAATCCTATTTACAACAAAATTTCTCTTATCTTCTATTATCAACTATTGAAGAAGTTAAATAGTATGCAAAAAACAACAACAGATGGCAGTCGTGAGGCAAAAGTGATCTTTTCCCCATAAAACACTAGAATATTTCCTGTTACGTTTCTTCCCGGATGAGAAAAAGTTCGAATTTGGAAGAAAGAGTATGAAAAATTCTTCTTACACATCGGTAACTGATAGGCAGTATAATTTTCTTTTAATTCCACGGAGCCCTTTGCTGAGTTATCACCTTTCGCCATGTTGTTTACATAGATTACGTAATCTACGTGTATAAAATAGTCTACGTGTAGAATGTAGACTGCTTGGAAGACAGCATATGAAGTGATCTCTAATATCTGTGGGTCGTGAAAAAGTCCCAAAATACACAAAAAAAGGCTAATCGGGATTGGACACACAGTTTAAAGTGGGATGCGAACCACTATGTCTCTCCACCGGGTATCGAACCAGGGACTCCTTGTCACAAGGCGATGCTAACACTACGCCATCGATGAAGACCAATACTTGATTCGAATCTTAACTTGTGATCAACGCCCACGAATTTTTAGTTCAGTTTCACTTGTATGATTTGTCATAATAATAATATCAGAAGGCAAAATACGTGTTTCCGTGGCTGAAGGGTAAGGAATGAAAACTTACTGTCCACCAAGGCTAAAAGTAGAAATTGGAGAAGGGTGGGGGATGCTATTTGAGAATTCTCTTAAGTGCGTGATAGCAACCCTTCTGCTCTAGCAATAGAAGCAATGTTATCACAGTTACTTTACAACATTTAAATTGTTAACACCTAATTGTTAATGAATGGCCATTAATAGTAACAATATGAAGACTTCTGTACCAGAAAAATAAATAAAACTCATGTAGGTCTTCACCGTACATGCCGGCACATAAGATGCGCCCTCTTTCTGTGCACATTCTTTAGAAAAAAGCTTTATCACTGAATATTATAATTAACTATCTGATTGCCCGGCGTTGTCCGGGTATTTATTTATCCCAATCTTCTATTAAAGTTTTCCGGGGGAGAAACATGGCGATCTTAAATCAAGTTTCTCTCTTACACACACTCTCTCCCTCTCTCTCTTTTTCTCTCTCTCCCTCTCCCTTACTCTCTCTCCCTCTCCCTCTCTCTCCCTCTCTCTCTCTCTTTCTCCCTCTCTCTCTATCTCTCTCTCACACACACACTCTCCCTCTCTCTCTCTCTCTCTCTCACACACACACACTCTCCCTCTCTCTCTCTCTATCTCTCTCTCACACACACTCTCTCTCTCCCTCTCCCTCCCTCTCTCTCTCTATCTCTCTCTCACACACACTCTCTCTCTCCCTCTCCCTCCCTCTCTTTCACTCTCTCACTCACACACACTCTCTCTTTCTCTCTCCCTCTCCCTCCCTCTCTCTCTCTCTCTCACTCTCCCTTTCTCACACTTCCTCTCTCTCTCTCTCACGCTCTCTCTCTCTCTCTCTCAAATGTCATCTTGAATGTCACCAATTAGCTTAGAGACTCCGAAAACTATAGATTCGACATTAATGTAAGTCATTTTTCACCCCTTCTCACTCCCATGCCGATAGATGATGAACTTGGAGTTGAACTGCATTGGGAGTGTCACTATTCATCTTACCGACCCCACAAACTATTGATTCCACACTAATATCGGTCGTTTTCGATTATTTTTACATGTCACCCCTTCCCAACCCCACCCCACCGCCTAGGGGTGCTAGAGGTACATTACCCCCACAATATTTCTTTGCAGTTTGTAAGTGATATGTGTACCAAGATTGGTTGAAATTGCTCCAGGCGTTCGAGACTTATGCCGGAACAAACATACTTCCATTTTTATATATATAGATTTACAGTATTTCAAATATAAAGTATTGTGTAGGTCTATTTTTAACTTATAACTTACTTAATCTAACTAGGAAAGAATACATTTTAATTATCTTTGTCAAAACCCAGACATTCATTTCTAGAGCAAAATGCAGAATCACTTGAACCCTCTTCTACACGAGAATCTGAGTCCGCATACAACAAATATTGTCGTCTATACCATCCAGTGCATTACTAATGCCACACTTTCTTAATGAATGGCCTAACCACTGTCTTACATTTCACAGCATTCCATGAAGCTTTGACTCATTCAGAAACTTCCTTGAAGGTAATCAAAGACTGAGTTTTGGTGCGTAAGGCCTATTTTTAAAGGGAAAAAAGTGCGTCTTATACGCCTAAAAATACTGTAGTATACAACAATTAATGATCATTGATTGGGTGTAATTACTTTGTAATAAAATTTCCACCAGAAAGTAACTGTTAAAGTAAAATAAAAAATACATTTTGGTGTGGGAGGGGGCAAGTGTCCCTTTGCCCCAGCCAAGTTGCGCCTATGATATCACTAGATACAGTACGTTCACGAGCGCAGGAACATATTGAACATATCGTCGACCTCATCGATTTAAAGTTTAGCACATATTTTAAAACTATTACTACACTATCATTTCTGAAACTAATATTTCGGAAGTGTGTTTACTGAAGATTAAAGTTTATTTTCAAGCAATATTCTCAAAAATTATATTATATCTAGTGGTATAGAAATTATGATCGTTAAAATCATCAGCATATATTCGAAATGTTGAATTTTCCAAAGGACAATTTTCAACACAATAGATGGCGCTAGGAGTACAATTCCGATCTCACCCAACTTTTGTTTCACACTTCGCATCCCCTACATTTCTCTTAATTGAAATATAATAATAAAAATTATTGCAATAATATCAGCATATCAACAAAGAAATATTAGCGGATTTTCTATTAGCTGTGTGTAACAAAACTGCCGTTCTCCAAAAATATTCAATAATAATTTATTTTAATAAGATAATTTGTCATAAATTTCTCAGTTTGCGTTCTATCTCATATATGTTCCTCCTTTTTAGTTATATTTATTATGAGTAGGGAAGGGATTCTATGGTGCAAAATTATGGTCGGGAAAGGGAAAAAATATGTTCTGAAAATGTTTTAAAAAAGATGGTGATAAAATGCCTTTCTTTTTCTGCGCCTTCTGTATATAATGCTCGCGGACCTCATAGAGAACTGTGGTTGCGCGCGGACCGCTGAGAGAACTGTGGTTCTGCCGAATAGGTTTTGTTGAAGTTCGTGTTTTCTTTCGTGGGTTTTTCTTCATTATCTTGGGAACTATTGGAGCTGCAATGATTATATTATACCATTTCATACCTCTCGTTCTGCTCTACAAGATGAGACTGTAGGATTTTATGTAGCTGCTTAAGAAGTGTGAAAATCGTTTATTTTTCTGTTCAATTTCTTAACAAAACATGAAAGAAAAGGAAGGAAAAAGATGCTGACGGAAGCATCAAAGAGGGAGTAAAAAGGGTATAACTGTGGTAATCTCACAAAAATGTGCAACAACGTGTACTCATTTTACTTGATTTCATTTCGTAAAATACATATCTCAAGCGATCGGTATGAAAACAGCTATATTTTATGAAAGGTGCTGCACATTAAAATCCCTTCCCTATTAATGATACTCCAACAGAACCACCAATTTCCGTGCGCTTACAATAAAAGCATTCATTCACTCACCTAGGACTTGTGTCTGCAACCGCATAGTGGCATTGGTTGGTAGTTAGAAGGCGGTGGGTTTGCTGACGACCGGATGCGCTCCAAAACTCTCGTTGCCTGGTCCTGGAAGCAAAAAAACAAGAAAATAATTCAGCATTAAAATCTTATGAAGGTCAGTTGGTCAGTGTGTTGAGGTGGCTAATGAACGAAAGCCAACGCAGGACCTTTCTAAAGGTGTCAAAGGTCAAACCTGCTCATCCTTTGACCTTAAGATCTACTGCCTCCTTCAGGAAGTGCAAGGTGTTATGATGATGGAATTTATCCAATGCTTTCCTTCAATTAATTGCATTATATTTTCAAAAATATGCACTTTTCATTTGACTACAAATAAATGCACATTTTTGTTGCTATCAGTGTCAGCGTCGTATAAAGTGTGGTACCTGCAGGAAACTCTGGGGGGGGGGGGTAAAGGCGACCAGGGGCGTGGTGCTGATCACTTCACCCTCGGCCGTGATCAAGAAAGTATGTGGCCTAACTCCACACCCCCTATACGCCTTCATGGCGTGGTGCAAAGCACAGGGGAACACTTTACTTTTGTTTAACTTATCGGTTATTGGAAGTAACGAGATACTTACAATACATTCACCAAGTAATAGTTACTATTTCGAGTTAGTAAGTCCTGATTAGTTATATATATTTCTTCAATAGTTTTTAATTATAGTGGATCTTATATGTAGGGGAGTTATGTAATGTAACTCAGTTACATCTTGAAATGAGCAACTGTAATTGTAACTCACTAACTTTTTTGAAATTAGTAACTGTGACAATTCTGTAACTTTTTGGTATTAATAAATAACGTAATTTAGATACACTTACTCAAAACTCGTACACAAAAAGAGCTATTGAACTAACAACTCCGAAAACTTGACCAAATTTATATTCCCAAGTACAAGCTTAATGTCCAGGGTAACCTACCTACAAGTTTCTTAGGCCCGTACCCAGAGGAGGGACCATGGGGGCCATGCCCCCTCCCTTGAGCCATGAAATTTTTAAACGTGAACCTGTAAAAAGCTACGAAAATAACATCCTTGCATAAATATATGTGTTTGTTGTGTAGAGAGGCAGTCCGCGACATTGGGTAATTTTAGTTTGATAACCCCTGATGCAAGGATACCAAAGTGGCGGCGATTGGAGGGCATGGGGGCAGTTACCCCCCGCCCCGTTATTTCCACTTTTGCTCTTGCACTATGGCCTCTTAATGCTAAGCCTGGTCTACCCAGATCCGGTGGGGGTACGTAGTGATTCGGATCCCACTTTAAACTGTAGGTCCAGTCCCAATTAGTCTATCTGTGCATAAAGGTGGTCCTAAAACAAAAACTCAAACGTGTCTACTAAGAGAAAGTAAATTGTCTTTGCTCCCCCCCCCAGTTTTGGCACCCAATCACCGCTACTACCAGGTGAAAATCTCTCCCTCTTTTTGGGGGGGAGGCTATTGTAGCGGGCTATAGGTTACATCACATTTAGAATTCTATATTGTAATAATAATTTCTAATGCGTATAATTTAATTTATAGATATATTATTTTCAAAACATAGACTTATCATGTCTGTTCAATGGTTCTGGTATAACAAAATTAAGGAAATTTGGAAACATATATAATTTGCGAAACTCAGTACTATTCGAATCTGGCCAGTATCGGCGATTGGGTGCCAAAACTGGGCGATTGGGTGCCCCCAGACACCCCCCCCCCCCCAAAGAGCCGCTACTATATAAACACGGATCTGGTCCCTTCCTGAAAAATATCCTGGGTACGGGCCTGCTTGTGAACATATTAATACATGTAAAATATCAGCACTTTGTCATGGAAACTTAAGCGGGAAACAGCTGATGTAGTCGCAGCTCGGCGGAATTGATCAGTTGCAGAATCGTGTCCTTCTTTAATCCACAAGTTTTTAGGAAATGACAATTATTTCATCCCAATTATAGTATTTTTTATTATATTCTCAAAGTATGAGAAATTGGTTGCATTTAGAGAAAGAGTGCTGATAACTTCTTATACGTTAAGAAAATATTGTGTGTCCATGTTGATTAGTGTAAAAGATATGTTCCATGAATTAGTGATGAATAAAATGCAATATGGCCAATGAATATGTCATATTGAGCTAAATTCTGATATTCATTTTACTGTAGAATGAATATAAAGTAACCACTATAAATTGAAATTGGGATCCCTTCACAATAAGGCTGTGAAAGTATAAAAACTATGAAAACGTTCAAAATTTTTATTTTTCAGCGTGAAGCGTATTAAAATACGACATCGACTAGTAATCTTAGGAGAGAAAGTTGCGTTTTAATAATTTCACAAGAGACAAGAAGTTATATGACACCCTAGCGCCATCCCACGACTTAAAAGGAAGTTTAGAAAAATGACTCCCACACTTTCGACGTGGCCTTAGGCCACGTCTCGTGCGCTCGCCCACGTGCTTCGCTTATTTCAAAAGTTTAGAACGTAACGTCATGCGTGTACGGGCTCTAATATGGTATTATTGTCTATTTTGTTAATAATAAACTGGGTAAGTAAAGACCGTTTCAAGATAGTTAGTTAAATGTTTTATGTAAACGAATTCAATAGCGACACCTAATTGGAAAAGCAATATTTGCGTCTTTTGTAATTATCACATTTCTAAACGTAATTGAAAAATAATTGAATGGCTTATTGCAGAAAGGGACCTGAGTCACATTTTTGAGGTATCGGAGTTAATTTTTTCATCTCCACTGTGTCTAGCAGCATACTGCAGGGGGGTGCATTGAGGGTTGCAAAGTTAACTATTCATTATATTGAATATTTGAGCCAAGAACGGCACATTTCTTTCTTACACTATTAATATTATACGATTTTTCATTGTTTTTCTCAGAATTGTGCAAAAGTGACTCAGGTCCCTTTCTGCAATAAGCCATTCAATTGTTTTCCGTCATTCCCTTCAAACACCTACCTTGCCTCTGTAATAAATTCAGACACTCGTATTTTGAAATACGAAAAGTCTAGTACAGTGGGATCCATTAGTATTACACTGCAAATTGTCCATGACTATTTTCATTAATTTTTTTCGTACATCCTGTGTGTTTTTAAGCGATGGATATCTATGTATGCTGGTGCAGAAGTTATCAACAGCTTATTTTGAGTTTTCTTTGAATTCTTGAAGCTCTTAGTGGGTCAAATAAAGTGCACGAACATGGTGATTGGACAATTTGCACGGTAATACTCATGGATCCCACTGTACAACTCAATTGCCGTATTTTTCGGGGTGGAAATAAACTTTTTTCTTTTAGTTCCCTAGCAATGTCCGTTCCATGGACAACAACAAGCACCGCAAACTCTCTAAAGAATTGTTTCTTATTATACCTTTAAACATTTAGTTAAAACAAGCACGATGTACATATTTTCGCATTGAGTATATCAATATCTAATTCACTAATTGTATCTGGACTGAATCTACTTCTGATGTAGATGTCAGTCTTGTTTGAGGCACCTTTTCAAAACCAGGAGTTGATTCATCTGTGTGCTGTTGATCTGTGGGAAATGTAGCTAGACAATTAAGAATTGAAGGAAACAATGTGAGCAAAAAAGAAAGCCATGGAAACGGTTGCTAAGGACGTGAAAAAGGGCATTTTCACCCTTAAAAAAGGACCAATTGAGCATTTTCTTAATTTTCTAGGCTTTTTGGGACAATTTTATGGGGGGTCGTAATCGGGCATTTTTTGCCTCCGAGGCTTCCTTCATGGAGAACATTTATGTCAGTGAGTGGTGGGATTGGGACTATATATATATTGGACTCGCGCACTTTCGACGTGGCCTGTGGCCACGTCTCGTGCGCTCGCCGACGTGGATCGCTTATTTGGAAAGTTTTGAACGTAAATTTATGTGTGTATGCGCTGTAATATGTACAAATAATCAAAATATTATTGGTTTCTTTCTTAATAATAAGCTGGGTAAGTAATAACAGTTTCAGGATAGTTAGTTAGATGTTTTATGTAAACGAATTCAATAGCGACACTAAATTGGAAAAGTAACATTTTACTTCTGTAGTCAGTTTTACATTTTTAAACATAATTGAAATAAAGAAATGTTTTCCTTCATTCTTCGCAAATTTCTATCTCTCCTCTGCAATGAATTCTGATGCTCACATTTTAAAATTCGAAAACTCTAATACTGTGCACAAAGTGGACTTAAAACACCAAATCAATCAATCAATCAATCAATCGAAAACTCTAGCATAATTCCCTTACAGTAGCATTCGGGGTGAAAATAAACTTTCTTTAAGTTCCCTAGCAACGTCCGTTTCCATGGTGAACAACAAGCACGGCAAGCTCTAAGGAATTGCATGTCATTATACCCCCTAAACATTTAGTTGAAACAAGCACGATGCAGATATTTACGCATTGAGTATAACAATATATACGTAATTGTATCTGGGCTGAAACTTCTTATTATGTAGATGTCACCCTTGTTTCAGGCACCTTTTCAAAACCAGGAGTTGATTCATCTGTGTGTTACTTATCTGTGAGAAATATAATGTAGCTGGACAATTAAGAATTGAAGGAAACAATGTGTGCAAAAGAAATGCCCGTGGCAACGGTTGCTAAGGACGTGAGAAAAGGGCATTTTCACCCTTAAGGAAGGGCCGATTGAGAGATTTTTGAATTTTCTCGGCCTTTTGGGACGATTTCATGGGGGGGTCGTAATCGGGCGTTTTTCGCCTCCGGGGCTTCCTTCATGGAGAACATTTATGTCAGTGAGTCAGTGAGTGAGTGGTGGGATTGGGGCTATATATATATATTGGATGGATGGACATACTCTTCCATTTTCTCTCAGGGGATAAAAACATCCCTGGCATATTTAAAAATAATTTTCTTTTGACAGGGATACAATTCTCGTGTGTGTGTGGGGGGGGGAATCCCCGGCATCCCACCTAACTGGTAGCACTGCGCCACGGAAGTCCTCTCTCTCTCTCTCTGTTTTTGTATACATGCTCCTCTCTCCTCCTCTAAGCCCCGCGACAAGTTAAGTTTGCAGCAGGTTTTATGTATTAATACACGCAAGAACGGCGCTCAGGGTATCCTGTGCAAGTCTTGCCTCAACCGCAGAGCTGTTCATATCACAGACAGTGAGAAAATCGACAATATTGTAGAGGAAGTAAATTCTGCGCGCACGTTTGGGTCTATATATGAGAAACGTTGCTGCAAACTTAAGCTGTTCCGGGGGTTAGTTCGTTTTATTTTTCCTTCTTCTTTCACCTTTTTGCATCTCTATTTTCTACCCTCTCTTTTTTTCCTTCTTTCTTTATTTCTCTGTATACTATCGCTTTATTCCAATCGTTTTCTCTTTCCTCCTCTAGTATCAATTTTCTTTCTCTCCCTTCCTCTACATCCCTATCTTATTTCCCTCTTTCTTTTGTTTACTCCCACTCTCTATCCGTCTTTCATTTTCTTCTATCCTCGATTTCTTTCTTTATCTCGTTCGTCTTCCATCTTCTTCTTCCTCATTTTCTTCATCTATTTCTTCTTCTTCTGTTTCCCTATAGATCCGTGAAGACAGCCCCACACAAAACGGCACAAATTATAAAACATATTATAAAAATTAGTGCCGAATTAGTGCTATCAAAATATGCAATCCAAAAAATTAGTGCTACTTTAATATACCAGAAAAATGAAAAAGATTCTGGGTGAGGCTAACTTCACGGTGGCCCCACCTACAGCATGTGCTAAGATTTAGTGCTAAATTAGTGCTGATCGACCCGCATGAATGAACAATTAGTGCTATTAATACAAGCAAGTTATTAGAGATTTATTGATTCCTTTGATCTGTGCCGCCTGTGAAGCTAGCAGCACCCACAACACCCAAAATGTTTAAATCCCACGCCAAGATTTAGTGCTAAATTAGTGCTGATCAACCCGCATGAAAGGAAATTTTTTTGGATTGCATATTTTGATAGCACTAATTTTTAGAATATGTCTTATAATTTGTGCCGTTATGGGTGGGGCTGTCTTCACGGATTTTTTCGCTCTTTTTTCTTTGCTTTTTAGTTTCTATCTCTTTCCTCTCTTAATTTTTTCCCACTCTTTCTATCTGTTTATGCGTGTTTTACTTATCGCTGTATTTAAAATGATACTGAAAGTTTGTATTTTGGCGTGCAAAGACTATTTCATGTTAAGCTACCCTTGCCCCTCCGCAGGAAACGCCACTCTGGCTGTTTTCAAGGCTCAGTTTCGAATCTAAAGAGAGCGACAGGCAGGGCAGAAGTGAACGGGATCTTTTAAGAGTGCATGACGTCATACGTCTTCCTGTGCATACATATTGCTTTCTTAAAGCTACGCGGCCAACCGCTGTCATATATTTCAAATTTTATCATCGGCTTTCGTTTCGGCCTAGTGTCGTCACTGAAATCGTCCGACATTACGTAAAACAGATCAAAACAACAAAAATAGCGGGACTTGAGTGAGAGTGGTCAACTGAAGATGGCTCTAGTGTCGTTACTACACTTGGTCGTTTTTTAACTTCCTTTTATGTCGTGCGATGGCGCCAGTGTGTCAGATAACTTCTAGTCTCTTGTGAAATTATTGAAATGTAACCTTCTCTACTCAGGTTACTAACCAATATTGTATTTTAATACGCTTCAGGCTGAAAGATAAAAATTATGAACGTTTTCGTAGTTTTTATACTTTCACAGTCTTATTGTGGAGGGATCCCAATTTCAATATATAGAGGTTACTTTATATTAATTATACAGTAAAATGAATATCATTAATGATAGGCCCTTTTTAGGACCAAAATTCTGACGGCCCTTTTAAGGACCACAACACTCAGTTCGTAACTGAACTGCCATCACAGATCGAACCTCGAGCGACAGTTGCAGAGGTAACAGAAACCAATTCATCGCACTACGCCATTACCACAACTATAAAACAGATGGGAGTCAAGGAAACGATGCTTCTACAGAAAAACTTCAAGAAATTTCAACTGTCAACTGAATATCAGAATTTAGCACAATATCACACTTCGTGAGAAGAAATTCGCCATATTGCATTTTATGCATCACTAATTCATGGAACATATATTTTACACTAATCAACATGGACACACTATATTTTCTTAACATATAAAAAGTTATCAGCACTCTTTCTCTAAATGCAACCAATTTCTCATACTTTGAGAATAAAATTAAAAATACTATAATTGGGATGAAATAATTTTCATTTCCTAAAAACTTTTTAGACTGAAAAACAAGCAAAAATGTTCAAGGTTATTGATTGATTGATATACTATTTTTCGTGGGGTGGTTTCGGCACGTGTCTACATTATACAACCTTTTAAGTATGTATACGAGGAAATATACCCTTATCAAAAACCTGTAACTTAAAAATTTAAAAAAAGGGTGTAAAGAGCCCCTTGAAAAAGGTTGTAAAGATTTTGAAATTTCCTAACATTTCCAGGTTTTCCAGTCCAAAAATGAAATTTTTCCAGGACATGTTTAACTTCATGATTTTTGCTTTTGAACCTTGTATTTTTCAATTAAATATATAATCTGTTCATTATTATGAATATTCAGTTTCACAACTTTTTTTTTTTAGCATATTTCATTTTATGCACACAAGAACATGTGAAAATTGGAAGAGTAAAATGCAAAATTTCAATCGGTATCAAATGTTTGGGTGCTACAATCGCGTGCATCTAGCCTTCAGGCTAAGGTAACAGAGGCACCAAAACAGATCTCCAGAATATAAAAACAGAAAAAGTTCATAAACTACATGTTTATAGTGTCGTAGAAAATTCTGCTTTTTTGCTTACATTCTAAGTACACAGCATCTGGAGAAATTTTTGTTGCGTACAGGAATTCTATAGAAAATGCCTATAAAATAATAGACGATAACCTTATCTTCACCAACCTTTCCGATAATTATGATTATATTGACAATGTACATTAGTTATCAATCAGATATTTGGACTGCAAGTTTTCCTTTGATATTCTTTCTAATATCTAGTATTATAAAAGTGAAAATATATTACAGAAATTCGAAAGAAACCATAATCTTGTACAAGACTGAGAATCATAAGAACGAAAGAAACAAGTTTCTAAACTGAATTTTTTTTTGGGAGTTGAATCACAAGAACCAAATCCAGAAGTGGAAGTGAACTGATTGTTCATTTTGCAACTTTTTCTCTTGCAGACTCTAAAATGCACGTAAATTCCAGACAATCTGCAAAATTCTCTGACATTTACCTGATTTTCCCCTGACAGGTCAAATTCCCTGACATTTCCCTGTTTTCCCAGACGCGTAGCAACCCTGTATAGGACACATACCACACATTAGAAAGGCAAAGCTAAGAACTTTTCTCAGAAACAGTGTAAAAGGTTCGCCCTTCTCAGAAACCTACAAACATTTGCTAAAACGCTGTCATCATCTTCAAAGATGGATGATCAATCGTTGGGAAGGTTAAAACTCTCTGCGAGGAAAGTAAAATTGGTACATTCATGGACGTCCCTGAAAAATGAAAGTCAACCAAAAGTTATAATTTTTCACATATAATTTCATTCCAGCCACAATCATATGTGTTAACTATTGCATGAGTATGATAAATTCCAATTTAAGCAATGTTTTTTTGAGGGAACAACACTATTATTGGGGAAAATGTGCCTTCTTTGCCCCCCCTGAAAAAAAAATACCTTCCTTGCCCCTCTCTGGAAAAAATCCTGCGGACGTCCATGGGTACATTCGAGAAGAATGTGCCGAATACTTAAAACAGCCTTACATACACGACACATACACATCTAGCCTTTGCAGCAAATGACGATGTGTGAGTCTGTTGTTTCCAATTCTAAGCACCTTTATAAGCTTTATAAAGGGGGGAAGCCAGGGAATTTCTCCCCCTTCTACTTTCTTCATCCACGGCTCTACATTTATATTTTCATTCCCAACCAGGGAAAGAAAATCCCCCCCTTTATGAATGAGTGTTCTATTATTATTCGGGATGGCATGACAGTCATAGCACATTCAATCAGGGTTGTTATAAAGGTCCAGGAATTTTAAATAAATTCAATTCCGGTCCAGGAGAGAAATTCGACAACCGTAAATGGGTTCTGAAGCGTAAAGAACCTTTTTATTTGTAAAGTATTTTAATTCGGTCCAGGAACGTTTTTTCCAGCTAAATTTAAATACGGTCCAGGAACCCTCTTTTCCCGAATGAATTTCAATACGGTCCAGAAACCTTTTTTCCGCCTTAATTTAAATACGGTCCTGGAACTTTTTAATGATACAATACGCAACTCTTGTACCGAACTTAAATTTTGCGATAAAAAAGGTTCCGGTCCTGCAGCGGAACCCAATTGAACCCATTAGAATTTATGGGTTCATGGACCTTTTAACATCCTTGCTTTCAATCTTTTATGGATGATCTTTACTTTATGTTCAGTCAAAACCGCAAAAATCAAAACGATCTGTTCGAGGATGGTGAAGCAGTGGCAACAACTATGACAGAAATTAACAAAATGTTTGACATTTGTTGCGTGGCTACTTATCAACCTGTGTCGGCAGTAATAAAGAAATATCCGGCCCTTTTACATTTCACTTCGAGTCATGAGCTCAGTGCAGCTATCAGTTGAAAAGAAAGAGAAAATGCTAAAGAAGGTACCAACTTATACCCTGTCCCAGCTAACTGTGGAGCAAGGCCGCAAGTTTTGAAAAGTAACTCCGTTATAGCTAGTCACTCTTCTAGAAACGTTAACTGCATTGTAGTCACTCATTTTGAAAAGTAACTCCGTTACAATCATTCGTTTTAAAAGGTAACTCCGTTACAGTTACATGTATACAAAGTAACTCCACAGTTACTTATTTTGAAAATTAACTAAGTTCCAGTTACTCATTTTTAAAAGTAACTCAGTTTCAATTAATCACTTTGAAAAGTAACTCAGCTTCAGTTATTCATTTTTAAAAGGTACTAAGCTTCAGTTATTCATCTTGAATAGTAACACAGCTTCAGTTATTCATCTTAAAAAGTAACTAAGCTTCAGTTATTCATTTTTAAGAGATACCAAGCTTCAGTTATTCATTTTTGAAAAGTAACTCAGCTTCAGTTATTCTTTTTTAAAAGTAACTCAGCTTCAGTTATTCATCTTGAAAAGTAACTCAGCTTCAGCTATTCATTTTGAAAAGATACTAAGCTTCAGTTATTCATTTTAAAAAGTAACTCAGCTTCAGTTATTCATCTTGAAAAGTAACTCAGCTTCAGTTATTCATTTTGAAAATATACTAAGCTTCAGATATTCATTTTTAAAAGTAACTCAGCTTCAGTTATTCATTTTTAAAAGTAACTCAGCTTCAGTTATTCATTTTTAAAAGTAACTCAGCTTCAGTTATTCATCTTGAAAAGTAACTCAGCTTCAGTTATTCATTTTGAAAAGATACTAAGCTTCAGTTATTCATTTTAAAAAGTAACTCAGCTTCAGTTATTCATCTTGAAAAGTAACTCAGCTTCAGTTATTCATCTTGAAAAGTAACTCAGCTTCAGTTATTCATCTTGAAAAGTAACTCAGCTTCAGTTATTCATTTTTAAGAGATACCAAGCTTCAGTTATTCATTTTTGAAAAGTAACTCAGCTTCAGTTATTCTTTTTTAAAAGTAACTCAGCTTCAGTTATTCATCTTGAAAAGTAACTCAGCTTCAGCTATTCATTTTGAAAAGATACTAAGCTTCAGTTATTCATTTTAAAAAGTAACTCAGCTTCAGTTATTCATCTTGAAAAGTAACTCAGCTTCAGTTATTCATTTTGAAAATATACTAAGCTTCAGATATTCATTTTTAAAAGTAACTCAGCTTCAGTTATTCATTTTTAAAAGTAACTCAGCTTCAGTTATTCATTTTTAAAAGTAACTCAGCTTCAGTTATTCATTTTTAAAAGTAACTCAGCTTCAGTTATTCATCTTGAAAAGTAACTCAGCTTCAGTTATTCATTTTGAAAAGATACTAAGCTTCAGTTATTCATTTTAAAAAGTAACTCAGCTTCAGTTATTCATCTTGAAAAGTAACTCAGCTTCAGTTATTCATCTTGAAAAGTAACTCAGCTTCAGTTATTCATCTTGAAAAGTAACTCAGCTTCAGTTATTCATCTTGAAAAGTAACTCAGCTTCAGAGCAAGGCCGCGCACAGCGTCAGAGAAGCGAAGGAAACCTATTGGCTAGAGCGAAGCAGTAGACGCTGCTGGGAAGGCTGGTAACTTCAGTCGCTTTCTTCCATGCAATTCTGTTCCTCTCACGTGTTCATTGGTGGAGCCGTCTCGCGTCACTACTTGCGCAGAGACTTGCTTTCGTCTGCCTGCTCCACAGGTAGCTGGGACGGAGTATAGTTATTTGTAGGAGAACTTTGTCTTTCCCATGGGCATGTTGTAAAGTTGTATTACATTTCCTCAAACAGTTTTCATTGCTTCTACGTAATGCCAAGTCGAAAGATGTACAACAAAACAGCCGCGGAAAAAAAACTTTCCTCCTCCCCCAAAGGAGTCCTTTTTCGGACTCTACCTACAGGGACGATTTTCCTGTGACATTTTTTTTCTGATATTAGGCTGTAGAAAAGACACCGTGCTGCAACAAATAATTTATACATTGAAATCAGGGTACCGGTTTCATAGATCGGAGACACATTAAAATCGGATATTTTGTGTTTCGCGTGGTTCGTACTTACCAATTGTGTATTGCGGAACATAGTTCAAGGTACCATTATGCTTTTTACACGAAACAAACGCAATTTTTCACATTCTGAGTGCTTTTTTTATTCCTTTCTTCGCTTCCGGAACACACAATATGGCGGGCACATCTTGACTCACGTTGTGGGTATGCAGTGTTTCAACCTTCTTCACCGAAAAATACCTACTTTCGTGTTCGTCACCGGTGGAAATTATACATTATGCACGGGTAGCTGACGGATAGCCCCACGAACCATTTCCGATAAGGTTAGGTTAGGTTTGGTTACGTTAGGCAACCACAGTAAAAAAAGGGGGGTTGGAAACACTGACAGGGGCTTACGTCATCAAACGAACGCAGCATCCGGTTGTCGTAGGGCAAGCAAATGAAAGCAATGGCAATTGTGCGTCGGTGAGATATTTCTCTTGAAAAATACATGATTTCCCGGTCAAATATATTCCGCGATGAAAGAAAATACCTCGACGAACGTTGTAAACCTTCGAGAAACTAATTTCCGTAAGTAGTTTCTTGCGCAAAATTGAAGAAATGTGTCTCCGATGTATGAAACTGTTACCGAAATCAGTAGCGGCTATTGGGTGCTAAAACGGGGGCGCAAGGACAGTTTAATTTTTCTCTGTAAAGAAGGCTTAGCATTAAGAGGCCATAATGCGGGGGCAAAAAGTGTGTGGGGGGAGCAACTACCCCACCACGCCCCCTAATCGCTGCCACTGATCAGTAGTTCTGAAGTTTCCCCTGCATTTTCTTCAATTCGAACAGTGAATAATGACAGATATGTAAGAATCCGAAAAGCTATTTTAGACCGTGGGCAAAACTAAGCCGTGCCCAAATTAAAGTGACACTTCATTACAAACAACGGAACGCTATGAAATCGTTGCAAATTTTACAATGTAGCTAAGTAATGTAAACCATGTTGTTGCCAATTATTCCGTTTTGTTTAAGTTTTAGTTGGTGTTTTAAGTCCACTTTAAGCACAGTTGCGTGCCTGAAGAAGGGTAGGATCTCATATTAACCCTAGCTTACCCGACGGGGGAGCTGTCAGGCCAACCTCCTATTATTTTTTCGATTTTTCAACTCTTAATATTTAAAAAAAATGAAAATAAATTAATTTGTTTCCTACAGTTTTCCCAATATTTATGTTACTCTTCTTCAAAAATCCTAAAGGTAACTTAAATAGAGGCAAAATTCGTGTGGTGGGCCTATTAGCCTATCAGCCCCCCCCCCCCCGCACTGGTGATGTTTGTTCGGACATGATATTTTTTTATTTGATTTATTTTACTTCGCTTCTTGTGCCACTTTTGGCTAATTTGCGAAGATGGGGATGAGTGATGATATGATGAAATTGATGAATAGACATCACAAACGTCCATGCCCAAGCCAGAATTCGAACCCGGGACCCCTGGCGTTGCAGGTTCCGACATGACATTCATGTCTAAAATAGTGTGCAATTGGTTGATAATGTTCTTTTTTGTAATTATTATACTGACTATGTAAGTGGACGTATATAAATTCCCCCCACCAAAAGCATTTATGCGACATTAATATGTTTTTTCCAAGTTTAGTGAGAGTGTGACACTTGTGCAATATTTTTTTTAAATGTTGTAATTTTCGTAAATATTATGATTAATGTACAACTACACCTATATAAACAATGAAGGGAGAGTGAATCAATAACAAAATGATCTTCTTTGAATTTTAGTGATAAAAAAGGTGGGCCTGTGCCCCCCGCCCCTGAGGCAAGTACGTTTCTCGTACGGCAAGGTATGGTTAAGTCATATCAGCAATATTGCATGTTTGGATATTGAGAGTGGGTCATCAAGCATCCCCATTTCTTCCCTGGCACTGATTTCGTGACCTACCAACGATGACGTATGTAAACAAAGATTCTCTGCGCAGGCCTTTATTATAAGGAGGCACTGGCCACACGTTACATTCGTTGCCGCAGAAAACGTCGGGAAACTCTCTGAGGATGGTAAAAAAGGAAAACGACCGCTAAAGCTTTCTCCTGGCTGTGGGAATGCCAGCGATTTCCATTGAAGGTCACTATGGCATGTTCTCACTTTCCACGCCAGCCGCCGTCGCCATAATGGCGCTGTAAGCAGAGCGGAACGATATGTGGAGAGGGGGTACCATCAGTCCCCGGGATCTGAGGCACCGAATGTTTTATGTTCCGGCCGTGCCCTGCCAAGTCACGTACCATGTTGTCGCAGGTCGTCGAACCCACAACTGTCCGCATTTAAACCCTCCAAGTTAGGATTGGAGCAGGGGCGGTTCTAAAAAATGGTTAACGTATAATTGATTTGGTGTTTTAAGTCCACTTTATGCACAGTAAGGCTAATCAGGACTGGACCTACAGTTTAAAGTGGAATCCGAACCACGATCGAGCCCGGGACACCTTGATTACAAGGTGACGACGCTACCACTGCGCCTTCGGATAGAGACTATACCAGTCTTCAGTGGCTAACTCCGTTACTCATTTTGAAAGATAACTCCGTTAAAGTTACTTTTATTTAAAAGAACTCAGCTTCTTTTAGTCATTTTGAAAAGTAACTCCATTACAGTCACTCGTTTTGAAAAGTAACTCCGTTATAGCTAGTCACTCGTCTTGAAACGTTAACTGCATTGTAGTCACTCATTTTGAAAAGTAACTCCGTTACAATCATTCGTTTTAAAAGGTAACTCCGTTACAGTTACTTGTATTGAAAGAAACTCCACAGTTACTTATTTTGAAAATTAACTAAGTTCCAGTTACTCATTTTTTAAAGTAACTCAGTTTCAATTAGTCACTTTGAAAAGTAACTCAGCTTCAGTTATTCATTTTGAAAAGATACTAAGATTCAGGTATTCATTTTGAAAAGTAACTCAGCTTCAGATATTCATCTTGAAATGTAACTCAGCTTCAGTTATTCATCTTGAAAAGTAACTCAGCTTCAGTTATTCATTTTGAAAAGATACTAAGCTTCAGTTATTCATTTTGAAAAGTAACTCAGCTTCAGTTATGCACCTTGAAAAGTAACTCAGTTTCAGATATTCATTTTGAAAAAAACACTAAGCTTCAGTTATTAATTTTGAAAAGTAACTAAGCTTCAGTTATTAATTTTTAAAAGTAACTCAGCTTCAGTTATTCATCTTGAAAGTAACTCAGCTTCAGTTATTAATTTGAAAAGATACTAAGCTTCAGTTATTCATTTTGAAAAGTAACTCAGCTTCAGTTATTCATCTTGAAAAGTAACTCGGCTTCAGTTATTCAATTTGAAACGATACTAAGCTTCAGTTATTCATTTTGAAAAGTAACTCAGCTTCAGTTATTCATCTTGAAAAGTAACTCAGCTTCAGTTATTCATCTTGAAAAGTAACTCAGCTTCAGTTATTCATCTTGAAAAAACTCATTTAGAGTTACTTACTTTGAAAGGTAACTAAAGTAATTTTAGTTCCTGTCAACTCTTTGGAATGGGGAGGGGGGTTCTATCTAAATTTAGCTTATTAATTTTAATGAAAAGTTCAAAAACTTTCAAATTATAACTTTAATTTATAATGACAACTCGTCAAGGTAAAATAAATTTCGTAAATTTAACGTATAATAGGAAGGAAATATATGAATTATATACAATATATTATGTAGTGGGATCCATGAGTATTACCGTGCAAATTGTCCACGACTATTTTCATTAATTTTTCTCTTACATCCTGTGTGTTCTTAAGCGATGGATTTTTATGTATGCTGGTGCAGAAGTTGTCAACAGCTTGTTTTGAGTTTTCTTTTAATTCTTGAAGCTCTTATTGGGTCAAATAAAGTGCACGAACATGGTGATGGACAATTTGCACGGTAATATTCATGGATCCCACTGTACAATATAATATGAATTATATATATATATATTGTATATCTATAGTACAACATTTGTCTATCTCCCATTAACATGCAATATTTGATTGGCGACATGCACGCATAAAAGCGTTATCTCAAGCCTAATTTGAAGGTGAATTTGCCTTCAAACTCCATAAAATCGTTTGTACACCCTCCTGGAACAAAATCTAGGTTTCAAGCCTAAATCGGTATTTCTTTTTTGTACTTGTTGCTTTGAAAGAGGGAATTTTAAGGATGTTTTGAGACACGACAGGGTAATTACCCTCTGGGCAAGGAACATCACTTTGTAATCCTTCTCCAACTTAGAATAGCTCATTGCAGGGCGGGATAGGAAGCTACGGTCACTGGGCCTTGGGTTACGCGTCAAGGAACTCTCGAAGAAGACGTTACGTGTGAATGTGTGGGAATGGAACTCGCGAAGGTTGGGAGAAGAGAAATGCGTGGAATTTTTAATGCACGCAGGGCTGGATACGCATGGGCGTGTCGGAGAAAAGTGGATGAACGCATTATGACTGCACGAAAGGATTGCCTAGAATGGAATTAGGGAAAGGCTCTTCAGATCTCATAAATCGTTTCGCATGATGAGGATGGATTTGATCAGGTGGATGGCTTTGGGCCATTTCCCAATACGGAGAGACTGCTTACTTATTGCACCTTGTTTATTTTCTGCTATTGTTTTATTTGTTTACTGTCTTTGTTTGTTATCAATGACTTCATAGTTATTGAACTTTGAATATGCGCAACAGAATAACTATTATCTTTAAAATGCCGCAAGTTACTCTTAAATCAGACTATTGGTTAGTGAAATTTATAACCTTTCAATTTATTTGAATAAGCATATTTTAGATTTATATTTTATAAATCAGTTTGGTGATAAAAATATCCATATTCAACAATAACTACGCTCAATAATCATAATTTAAATCTTAGTGAAAAGCCGTTGACGCAGTTTTCTATGGTTTTAGGGCATCTGTACCAGAAGCTGGGCCTATTTCCGGTTTCTAGAAGCTTCTAGATATATCCAGGATCTAACGAGATAAATCTATTGTAGGGATAGTATCTAAATGCAAGTGGTTGTTACACAAAATAGGATTGTAATATTGGAAAATAATATTTTTAAAAGATCGTTGTACTGAGATGGATATATTAATAGTGATACAAAGGCTTCAGTAAACCATGGATATAAAGTTCATTCATTCATACTATATTGGTTTTAACAGTATACCAGCTCTACACCAAGTGTCCTAAACATAAGTCATGCATGCAACAGTTTTCATATACATCATATATCTACATCTATATCATGCAAAATCTAAAATTTATAATAAATACAATTGTTATATCTGGTGACTATATCAAGTTATACATTTTGAATATTTATAATTTTCATATGTCTATATTAATATCATGGAAAAATCTAAATATAATAAATACAATTGTTACACCTGGTGCCGATATTAAAGAGGATAAAGAAGTTGGGAGAGGTTTTCTTTTTTTTATTAAATGGATATAAAGTAAGATATACGTTTTTCATTTAAACATCACGTCCTGAGAAGTTTCAGTGTATATTTTAAGGAGAGTCCCATAACTCTACCTTGCATGGTGATTGGCCAGGTTAGCGTGACGTGATAATTTTTACCAGGGAACGTCACAAGCTGATCGGAAAGTTTCCTGAAACAATTTGGAAGGCAAGGGGAAATACAGCGTTTGAACAGTTTCTGACACATGTGCGTCGCCAGGAATTATTGTAAAGGAGGGGGTGGGGGCGTTAGCCCTTCCAAAAAGATATTATACAATTAATAAAATAAACAAATAAAACCTGATTCTTGCATTCTACATTCAATTTCTTCGATCAAATGCCGTTTTTACTTTGCTTATTCTGTTCGCATACTAACTAAATAACTTTATTTCTTATTAACAATAAAAATAACAAGCTTCGTGATTTTTTTAAACTCGAAATAAACCATTCTAATTTCCCATGTTTCTGAACATTATTCTCCCAAACTTGTTGCCGGACCCTGTGGCCGAGTGGTTAGCACATCGCGCTGCGACGCCAAGGGTCCCGGGTTCGAATCCCGCTTGGGCTTGGTGGTTTGTCAATGTCCATTCATCAATTTCATCCTTTCATCACTCATCCCCATCTTCGCAATTTAGCCAAGAGGCACAAAACGCGAAGTAAAATAAACTCAATCAATCTCCCAAACTTGTTGTCTCACAGGTGCTGGCTACACTGCACTTTAAGCAACATGTCTGGACTTATTCCAGATTTCCTTGGTGTTCTTCTGGACCCCTCCAGGTAAACGTGCTTTAACTAGCGGATATGCCTCATCTGTTTTTTGTTGCCTTTTGTACACTATGTAGCCCTCATTTCGAGATCACGCTCCACGACCCAACAATTAACGAAATCGTCTCCTTAATATTCAACAATGTTACGTAAGCAATTATTATATAACAATGGTATTGGGAAACGATTTTGATTACAATTTTAAGAAGGCGCCACTTCCGACCTCTCGGTTGCGTCTATGTTAACTATGACAAATTGTGGTTCGCAATTTTTAAGCTAACATTACGAGACGATTCCAACTCTTTTCTACTGAAGTTGTTTTTGGATTAATTGAGGGTTAGCCGGCATCCGTGGAGGAGTGGTTAGCGTATCACTCACGCCACGACGTCAAGGGGTCCCGGGTTGGAACCTGGGCATGGATGTTCTACGTGAGTGTCCCTTCATCAACTTCATCATATCATCCCCATCTTCGCGATTATCCAAAAGCGAAGTAAAATAAAGGGTCATCCAGAAAGTAAGTTTCCTTGGCCAATTAATTGATTGAGTTGGCGTTTTAAGTCCACTTTATGCACAGTAAGGCTAATTGGGACTGGACCCACAGTTTAAATTGGGATCCGAATCACTATGTGCCTCCGCCGGGTATCAAACCCGGGACCCCTTGATTACAAGGCGACGACGCTACCACTGCGCCATCGGGGAGGCCCAACTATTACCCATTATTTCTTTTGCATTTGACGCAGTTGGTATCTGAAATGCATTTTCATATTAATTTTTGCACGTTCAAGAAAAGGCTTTAAATGTTAGGGGGGATTTATTTTCATAAAGTTTGTTGTGTGACCTTTCACCTACAACTGTAATTATTAGAATTTTGAAACCTGTGGAACGATTTGTTCTTTGGATGAAATGGTAGAATATAACCTTGATCCTGTATTTTTCACTCGAAGTTTTATGCATTTTTATTTTGATTATTCTGTTCGAACACTAACTAAATTAACTTTATTTTTGTTCTTAACAATGAGAGTAACGAAGTTTAGTTCTTGTTGCATATTTAAATGAACGGTATCAATTTCCAGATGGGGTCCACCGACCCATTCGACCCCCCCTCACGACGCCCTTGCCAAGAAGCGTACATGTAGTTTCAATGCGGGACTGCACGAAAAATTCAAATTTCTGTGTCTCGACACAAATTCAAAAGAAAATTGCTAATGAATTGGTGAATGCTATATTTTCTAGTTTAACTAATAATGATAATAGTTTTATGATTGCGGATTTTTCAGGAGGAGGAAAACCGACTTCCTTGAGACGTCCTGTTTTTGGATAAAAATATTATGGTCACCCTATGTGAGATGATCTCACTATGTTCTCTATTTCTCCGTCTCCTCTTTCTTTTGTTCTTCGTCAGCTTGGGAGAGACCCGTTTGTTGTTGCCAAATTAGGTTATTTTAAGTCGCTTTTCTGTCACTTTTTGCTAATCGCGGCGATGATGATATGATGAAATTGATGAAAGGAGACTTTCAAGGAACAGAGCGGGATTCGAATGCGGGACCCCTGTCGTCATAGCGCGCTGTGCTAAACACTCCGTCACGGAGGTGTGATATGTGGCTTAAGAATGTGACACATAAACCACTCCTCTTGGGAGGCAATTTTCGTCTCTATCTCTTCTCTTTCTTTTCCTCTAAGTCTCTTAATTCACTTTCTCTCCTTTTCCCTGTCTGTTTCCATGTCTTTACATCTCACTGAGATGTAAAATAAACATAAAAAGAGGAATAAAGTGTGCAAAGAGATTAAGAGCAAAAGAATCAGGAGAGGGAGAAAGAGAGAAAAGAGAGAAATGGAAAATAAACAGAAAAAGAGTGAAAGAGAATAAGAGAGAAGAGAAACAGAGAGAAAAGAGAGAAATGGAAAATAAAGAGAAAAACAGTGAAAGAGAATAAGAGATAAGAGACAGAGAAATGAGAGAAATGGAAAATAAAGAGAAAAAATGTGAAAGAATAAGAGAGAAGCGAAAGAGAGAGAAAAGGGAGAAATGGAAAATAAAGAGAAAAAGAATGATAGAAAATGAGAAAGGAAAGAGACAGAGAAGAAAAGGAGTGAAATAGAATAAGAGATAGGAGAGAGAGAGAAATAAGAGAGAAATGGAAAATATAGAGAAAAAGAGTCAAAGAGAATAAGAGATAAGAGACAGAGATATAAGAGAGATATGGAAAATAAAGAGAAAAAGAATGAAAGTGAATAAGAGATAGGAGACAGAGAGAAATGAGAGAGAAATGGAAAATAAACAGAAAAACAGGGAAAGAGAATTTGTGAGAATAGACAGAGAAAAGAGAGAAATGGAAAATAAGGAGACGAATCATAGAGAATAAGAGAGAGAAGAGAGGAGAGACAGTGAGAGAGAAAAGGAGTAAAAGGGAATAAGAGATAAGAGACAGAGATAGTATGTAGAAATGGAAAAAGGGGAAAGAATGATAGAGAATAAGAGAGAGAAGAGAGAAGAGACAGAGAGAAAAGGAGTGAAAGAGAACGAGAGAAGAGACAGAGAGAGAAATAAGAGAGAAATGGAAAATAAAGAGAAAAAGAGTGAAAGAGAATAAGAAAAGAAAAGATAGAAATGGAAAATAAACAGAGAAAAGAGATAGAGAGTGAACAAAAAGACTGAGCGGAAAAGAAAGAAGAGAGAGAGAATTGATACAGACACAAAGAGAGAGAGTGAAAGAAAAAATGAGAAGAATGAAGACGGAGAGAGAACAGGATATAAGGAAACACAGAATATAATCAAGGGACATCAAATTTGCTTTGATTAATTTGCAGTTATCTTTCAAACCTCTAAAATACTACCTCTTTGCAGATAAATATTATATTCAAAACAAGAAATATTTTTTTATTAAACGAAACGGTTTCCAATGCTTATCTTTGGAGAAAGTAAGCGTGCTCTGAAGAAGTAGCCTATTTACGCATTCTAGTTTTATAAGGTAAACGCATAATCGCTCCATGCCTCATGAGACAGGAAAATGACCGAAAGTTACAACCGTGTAGTGAAACCCACCGTTATGTGAGATCCTTGGACGTTAATGCATACTGGAGCGTGTATCATTATGCGACCCATATGAACACACACGCGGAATGAGACGCACATGCGTGATTGGTTGATGTAGGTAATCAAATGTGCTCACGACATGTGGTACGTTCTCACGGGAGGAGCGAGCAAGGTTGAACCGAAAACTATTATGTAAATTGTTTACAATTGAAGGACCTGCTCGATAGCGTAGTGGTAATGTCATCGCCTTGTAATGAAGGGGTTCCCGTTTCAATATCCGGTGGATGGACATAGTGGTTCGGATTCCACTTTAAACTGTAGGTCCAGTCCCGATTACTCTCTCTCTCTCTCTCTCTCTCTCTCTCTCTCTCTCTCTCTCTCTCTCTCTCTCTCTCTCTCTCTCTCTCTCTCTCTCTCTCTCTCTCTCTCTCTGTCTGTTTCAATGTTTCTACTTCCCTATTTCTTTGTTGATTTTTCTCTGCTTCTCTTTCGTTCTTCCTATTTTCTCCATTTACCTATTTCTTTCTTTGGCCCTTTCTTGTATCTCCTGTTTCTCTAATTTCCTCTCGCTTCTTCTCTTTCTTGTACCTCTAGCTTTCAATAAATTTCTTTCTTCTTCTCTTTCTCCATCTATTTCATTCTTCTTCTGTTTCTTTCTCTCCTCCTTTATTTCTCCATCTCTTTCTTTCTTCTTCTGTTTCTCTATTTCCTATCTCTTATTTTCTTTCCCTACTATATCTTTATTTCTTTCTTCATCGGTTTCTTTCTCTCCTCTTTTATCTCTCCATCTCTTTCTTTCTGGCTTCTGTTCCCTTTTGTCTTTCTTCTTCTGTTTATGTCTTTCTTCCCTCTTTTCCTTCTCCATCCTTCTTCAGTTTCTGTATCTTTCTACGTCTCTTTGATTCTTCTTCTTCTGTTTCTCTATTTCTTTCTCTCTTCTTTTCTTTCTCTTTCTCCATCTTCTTCTCTCTTCTTCTGGATTTTAGGTTTTTCTTTTTCTGTTTCTCAATTTCTTTCTTTCCTCTTCTCTATCTCCACATCTCCTTCATTTTTCGTTTGCTTTCAACTTTTTCTATCACTTTTGCCCATTCTTTCTCGCTATAACCTTATATTTATCCTCCTTGCACCATTACAATTGTCTTGAAACTTCCTCATTTTCTAATGCATTCCGCTCCAGGATCGGAACCCTTTTTTCTCGCACAATATTAATTCGGTGTAAGTTGCGTATTGTTTCAATGAAAAATAAACCTGGACTGAATTTAAATTGAACCGAAAGAATTGTTCCTGGACCGAATTTAAATTCAGTCTGGAAAAAAGGTTCCTGGACCGTATTTAAATTCAGTCTGGAAAAAAGGTTCCTGGACCGTATTTAAATTCAGTCTTAAAAAAGGTTCCTGGACCGTATTTAAATTCAGTCTTAAAAAAGGTTCCTGGACCGTATTTAAATTCAGTCTTAAAAAAGGTTCCTGGACCGTATTTAAATTCAGTCTTAAAAAAGGTTCCTGGACCGTATTTAAATTCAGTCTTAAAAAAGGTTCCTGGACCGTATTTAAATTCAGTCTTAAAAAAGGTTCCTGGACCGTATTTAAATTCAGTCTTAAAAAAGGTTCCTGGACCGTATTTAAATTCAGTCTTAAAAAAGGTTCCTGGACCGTATTTAAATTCAGTCTTAAAAAAGGTTCCTGGACCGTAGTTAAATTCAGTCTTAAAAAAGGTTCCTGGACCGTATTTAAATTCAGTCTTAAAAAAGGTTCCTGGACCGTATTTAAATTCAGTCTTAAAAAAGGTTCCTGGACCGTATTTAAATTCAGTCTTAAAAAAGGTTCCTGGACCGTATTTAAATTCAGTCTTAAAAAAGGTTCCTGGACCGTAGTTAAATTCAGTCTTAAAAAAGGTTCCTGGACCGTAGTTAAATTGATGGAGAAGAAAGGTCCCTGGACCGAATTGATATACTTTAAGAGATAAAAAGGTTCTTCACGGTCCAGAACCTATTTACGCTTGCTGATTTACTCTCCTGGACCGGAATGGATTTTATTTCAAATTCCTGGACCTTTAACAACCATGGTTTTAAGTCAACTTTATGCACAGTAAGGCTAATCGGGACTGGACCTACAGTTTAAAGTAGGACCCGAATGTGCACCCACCGGGTATCGAACCCGACACCGCTTGACTACAAGGCGGTGACGCTACCACTGCGCCGTCGGGGAGGCACTGAAAATTCCTCATTTAAACCTAACAATAACAGAATGAGAGTCGTCCATTCGCCACTGGCCACTGCTAACACCCACGACAACGAAGTCTTCCGACACGAAAACGTCCAATACGCAGGACAGGAGAATGGCAGTATCACGTGTTCGTCGTAACCAAGTGATTTTAAACTCAATGAAGTTGCGCAAGAGATCCCGTACAAGAAATAACATGGTCAGAAGCACGAGGGGGGAGTTATGTAACGTTCCTTCAGATGTCGACCTCAAAAATATCCACGTGAGCGTCCGTCCAGGTGCTGGCTAGAAGGCAGATACTCGCCGGCAGCGTTAGGAGCTGGCAATATTGTGCCAGCCGTGACGTAACGATGGAGAATCAACATGTCCACGAGCGCGGAGGTTGTGCAAAACAATTTCGTCTAGTTAAACCTAACATTTCAGGCGTTGGTCTGGCAACGTGTAATTAAGGATTGTACTCTTGAATGATAAATTAGGTTAATACGAAACTTAAGGCGGAGATTCAGTAAGAGTTTGTGTTACAAGGAAGAGGAAGGTATGGTTGGGATCAGTTGTTAAAAGTTCAATGACTGCAAGTAATAGTGTTTTTTAAGCTAAAATTGAAGCATTTAATTTGTAGTTTTTTCAAGGGGGCCCCGAAAGTGAGTTGTTGCAGGGGGATTTTTGTTGCGGATTTTTATGACATATCATATTTTCCCAGGCGCTGGTTTTCTGTTTGTTAAGTTAGTTTAAGCTCGTTTCTTGGTGTTTTGAAATCAATAACACTGCTTTTATTGGTCATATAAATGCATATTTCTACTATATTTTCGGTTTAGGACATAATATGGCCCAAAAGTGTGGAGTAAAAGCATATTTTCATGTTCAACACATAGTATTTCCGCTGTTTGAAAATAATTTCCTGGCTTGTTTCGCAAACTTATCTTAACGGCTGATTTTTTTTAGTTTGTTTCGACCTTGGTTGGAAAACGACCAACGGTGTATTTTTCCTGGACTAGCTTTAGAAAGTAAACAGTGAAATTGTTTTCCAATCGCTCTTTCTTTGTCCGCAATCGGCTTAAAGATTGTTAGGCTATTGTTGATTCCTTACCGTTAGCTGTTCTGCCCCTCCCACCCCCTCATCTATACACGGCAACCAGACAGCATTGGAAGTGTAGGTTATTTTCAGTGAGGGAGCGTATCAGTGCCAAGGCAGGGAAGAAAGGAATCATGTTGTTAACAGTTTGAAGCTTCCAGTTCGCAGTGCATCCAGAGACCATCTTTGCTCCAGAACATAGGCGCCGACACCATCGGGCTTGGGGGGGGGGGGGGGGGGCGGGGGCTCGAGCCCCCAAATGTTAACGATGTGGGGGCAGAACCCCCAAATAATTGCGCTTAAGAGGATTTAATGTATTATTTTGCTTCTCTTGTAAAGTTTACTCTGAATTGTGCCATATGAACTTAACTTTAAAAACAGATTTGAAATATAGACCATCAACTTTGGGGGGCTTAGACCGCTAAACCATCAACTTTGGGGGGGGGGGGCTATGACCAGATACAGCAAAATACATGACTTATTACTATATAGTAAGTATATAATTGTGAGTATTGTTAACATTTTTACTAAAAGAGTTTCAAAATAAGATGTGCATGAACTAGGAGAGTCGATGGGACGTTCGGGCTACAAATGGCTCTCACGTGACATTCAGAACGAGATCGTTGATATATTAGGGAGATCTGCTTTGCGCTCCATGAAAAGTCGGGGATATTTTGCTATTATGGTTGGCAAAACTTGGGACATATCCATTCGTGAACAATTGACATTCTGATTCGAACTGTAAATGAAAATTTTAATATTTTTAAGAAATTCATGGGCTTTTACGAGAGGCCAAAACTTACAAAAGGGAGGGAGGGAGTCATTGATCAATTTATTTCAGTGATCAGAGCCCCCCCCCCAATAATTTTGACAAGTCGGCGCCCCTGCTCCAGAAAGCAGGGGAACGAACTTTGCAAATAACACGCACGTTGTTATAATTTCAAGATGCCGAAAGTGAAGTGGCCAGAGAGTGTGAAATTATCGCGAGCGCAGAGTGAAGCAGCTGACAAAGTAAATGCAAAATTGAAAAGTGTGCTTCAACGAAACCCTGGATATTCAACCCTTTGTGAAATTTCTGACGTTGTTTGCGGAAAAGATGTGCAAGTGGGCGAAAATTTAGAACTTTCCCAAATGATCTAACATTTTTCAGATATGGAAAGAAGTTTCTCCAGGTATAAGACTGTGCTTGCGGACAACAGAAGGGCATTCAAATTTGATAATTTGAAAGTGCATATTGTAATTCAGTGCAACCGTAGTGATGGAGATGACGTGATGTAACTTTTTTTTAATGCATTTTCTGCACTGTACTTTTCAAACATTTTTATGAGAGCCAGAAGATGTTTTTGTACGTTTCATTTTCTTGTGATTCTTTATTTTAGAAAAGCATACTTCTTCTCAATAATTACCCCAAATATTATTCGTCCGTGTATGAATGAAAATGTATGTAATATAGTTTGTTTTTGGAAATTGTGCTTCATATATTTTTTAAACGTCAGTCATTTTAAATTTTACATATATCCTATTCGTTATATTTTCAGTTTTTAAGGTCATATTTTACTAATTTTAAGGACATAAATGCATATTACAGAAGTTTTTAGGTCATATAAAAATCCGAACACTAGTAACGAAAGTTGATTACGTAGACGATAATAAAAAAATCTTTAGAACACTGCAAATATTACAATTCTGACAAGTGTAACAAAATACATGTGGTTGCTTTGTAACCAAAGGGTCTCGATATCAAGTGGAAGCATATAGCGTTTCGTATCGAACTTTAAACTGTAGTTCCAGTCCCAATTGACCTATATGTGCATAAAGTGGAAATAAAACACCAAGTCAACAACAACAACCAGGGCCAGGTTAAGGTCGAGGGTATGATAGCCAAACGCTTTTCAAATGTTTGAAAAAAGTAGACCCTATTTTCGTGGCCAACCCTCACACATATTAGCGCTTTATTAGCGTAACGAAAATAAGAGAACTTTCCCAATCTCATCTTCGATATCGAAGATAACAGCGAGATATGGAATGCTTCACGTCGTTTGTTGCATAACTGGAGCGAAAATCTCGGACGCGCAAAAGTCGTTGATAATTCGATTTCCTCCTCCGTCGCCGGGGCGAAAAATGGCGGATCAGGAGCGTAACAATTACATGAAGGCAAGAGAGAGAACAAAATTGGAACAGTCATTTCTCGCTTTATACAGCGGAAACAGATTCGTGCACAAGTGTTCCATGACCGCGGCGCAATTTCGTTTTGTATCCTGCGTGTTCGCGTCAAGTGAGAACATTCCTGCAATGCAACTGTGGTTTCTAGAAGTTTCGAGTACATTTAAAGAGCTTTTTTTAAAGTTCCACCACCAGGGGGAAATGTGAAACGTACTGTGGAATGCGTAAATATTGCCAGGTAAATTGTCCACCACAATTTTCATTCATTCTTCACCTACGTCATACATTTTATTTGACAATTTGAACCTCACCGCATTGCTTAATAAAGTGGATGAACATTGTCGTGGACAATTTGCCTGATATAAAATGCAGTCCTACAACGTTTCAACGTGGCAGTAAGATATTGTCAGCAGGCATTTTCTCTCCGTCAAGGGTTTGGCACTCCTTTTAAAATAAAGCGTTCATCCCGTTTATTCAACCGTCTCTATTTTGGTTTTCTCGGCACATTCTGTGTTGAACCTTCCTCTCTAAATTTGTTTACTATGTACGAGATTGAACTGAGGAGTGTGATTTATTGACTGTTGTCCAATTTTTCTTAACGAATAACCTCTAAGGGCCAGATTTATAACAACATCCTTCACATCGGAACTAAGTTCCTTCACCTTGCCCATTTCGAACATGCTGATAGATAGATGATAGGCCTACAACAATACCTACGTCAGCATTCTTCTTGACGGGGAGCGCGCTTGGATGTTCAAACTTGTTACGTAGTTGCAAACTGCACGAAATCGCCCGAATAGCGGTGGCGCTGTATGCGAGGAAGATTGAATAACAATGTTGCATGAAAGAGCGTGTTTTTCTCTTTTCACACAAATTATATGCTCTGTTTATACACTTTGAACATACATTTTTATTGACATTTGTTGGTGAAACCTTCATTAACATTAATTTCCAAGTATATATGAAAATGATTATATTTACTAGTAGATATGACATTTTTTCCTCGCAAATTCTGTGTACGAATAACAATGTTAGCCTACATACTGTATCCATGTATTTTATCAGAATAGATTTGAAAAGAAGTTCAAACCCTAAGAAAGTGATTGAGAACTAATTATTCAAAATTCTCTGCGAAACGTATAAAGAACTTATAAACATTATGAAGTATACACTTTCTTCATGGAAATTAATGCAAACATCCAACATCACGCCATCTTTTATCTCCTATGAACTACAGTCACTTTCATAGTTGCCAGATAAAATTCGAGTTCAACTATGATGTTATGACGTGTAACAAAAACAACTCATTTTACAACCTGTTTTAACCTTTATTAGCACTCATTTTCCCCTCTTTTTTATTGCAAACGGTAAGATTTGAAAGTAATTCAGTTTCTTAAAAGGGTAATTTATGGTGCTCTTTAAGTCACACTAATCACACACCGTGGAAAAGATGGAATCTGCAGGTGAAAGTAATTTACAATATGACTTGGAACTTTTTCCTTGGAGTGATCTAAGATATGAGATGGACATTAAAACTTTCTTCGTTGTAATACAAGTTCCTTAGAAACCTGGAAGTCACGATTTGAAGTAAAAGTACCATGTTTATTAGATATTAATAAGGTAAAGTTAAAATATCGTACTTTTAAAGTAAATTTTAGAGGTATGCACCAAGATATACGTATATGTATTTAATATAAAAAACGATCATAGATGGCACCACACTGAATTAACACACATTTTTATAGTTTTGCAAGATATACTATACATGTTTAAAGAAAGTAAATAAAAAGAGTTATGTATTAACGAATTTCATAACATTCCTTGTCTATTATTATCATTTCCTTACGTGAGTGACTAAGTTATGTATATTGCATAAATATTGTTTAGAAATTTCGCTGTTCGTTACGAATTTATACATTGCTGAATTTCTTGTAATCGTATTGTGTTTATTGTAACTGCGAAAGTTGAGTGAAAATTGACGTACATGTCATTATTTTCTTCGAAATCTGCAGAAGTACAGTTCTATCATCTCTGGTAACTGAGAAGTTTCAAAGTATGTTACAAGCAAATGTGTGGTCTTCAATTTCAAAACATATTCCTTTTCCTACTTTGCTGTTTCTTTATCTTCAGATTTTAACTTCTAGTCAATGTTGCCACTACCAGAAGCACGATCTTCCTTTTGAAGGTAAGAAATTTCCCTGTATCTCATAACAATTGAAATCGTAATAACAAATTTTCAGCTATTATTATAAGTAGAGACTTTCACAGAAATATTGGGATAGACTGAATTAGTGAAAATGTGGGAAGAATGACTGATAATAAAATTGCGGAAGATATACAAAATATGAAGTTTCATAAACACGCAGCCAAGAGTTGTGTGCAAGATGACAAGTTATTAATTGTTCCCAAGACATTAATCACGATTAATTTTAAGAGTGAGGAATAAATTACGCTACCAAAAGAAATGAAAAATATATTATTGTATTCGAATATGAATTTAATAATGAAAGCTGAGTGTCTTCAAACATATCTGGAATTTTGAAATTTTCAATGATTTTTTTCTTTTCTTATAATCCAAAATTTTGCTTGAATTTTCCCACGACGAGGGACATTTCCTTTCGTGTGGTAAGGCGCTTCACACACAGAGCACGAATTATTGATGTGTGATTTTCATTGGTTGAAATGAGTTTGTGGATGTAAAATGGCGGACCTGTTAGATAAAGATTACAGAATTTTGGGGAACTATATTTTGAATATTTGTCCCGCATATGGTAATTGAAAACTAGTGAAATTGTGAAAATAGTACATTTTAAGTAAACATATGTACTCTAAATGGAAAAATATGATCCTCAAATATGTTATGCAAAATTCATGTATATCATTCCTATCTTGTGTCATTTTTGCTTTGCTAAATAGAAAAGGAAAAACATGCAATTACATAGCAATGATGGTTCAATTTATTGTGGGCATTTCCAAACCGTAAAAGATCGAATTTGTTAGCTCACTTAAAACGAGAAGGCTTTCCAGGATATCAAAAGATGGCGCTGAAGATAGTAACGCCTTTTAAATCGTCACACTTGTGGAAAGAAATGATTTAATCTCTCACTTTTCTTAGAAACAAATAGGCCTATATAAAATCAGTTTAGTTAAATGTAGAAGCAGAATTCAGAATGAAAGTTTCAGCTATTAAGACCAATATGACGAGACTTCTAAGCATAGGTGTAGCTAGAACTTTATATTTGGGTGTGCACAAAGAAAAAATGAGGTGGTGTACCTATTTCGTAGAAGATTTTGAACACAATCACTTGGCTCTTTAACTGCATTGATGTTTGTACAGGAATATAAATTCACTAAATGTCAGTGTTGAAAATTTCTGAATATATGTAGTAGAAAAAAAATCAAATTGCATAGAAATTACACACACACAAAATGTTCATAAATGTTACAAACAAATACATCAAAATGCACGTCATCTATAACAAGAGACGTCTGTCAAAAGGTACAATGTTCTTAAACTCATCAGTAACTTCATTTACATCAATAGACTAAGCTTTTTCCTGTTCCACAAATAGCAAGAGCAGGGCTTCCAATCTATCCTGCTTCTGAGTTTTGATTTGATTTGATTTAGTTTATTTTACTTCGCGTTTTGTGCCTCTTGGCTAATTTGCGAAGATGGGGATGAGTGATGAAATGATGAAATTGATGAATGGACATTCACAAACAACCAAGCCCGACCGGGATTCGAACCCTGCTTCTGAGTTGCTCTTAATTTAGTTTTAACTTGGGAAAGCTTGGAGAAAGCTCTCTCTCACACGTGCAGCTTGTGACAGGTATAGAAGAAAGGCGCTGTAGTACAGAGTAGAATGCAGTAAATATCTTCTTTCTCCAATGACATCGAAAATCTATAGACACCAGTTTCATCAGCGATAATGCACACGTTTGTGCCAAGTAATGACATTTTCAACTTCTTACAAACTTCCGATTATTTTCTCTCTTATTGAAATATCTGTCTTTAATTCTCTTTGATAAATCAGCCCATTAGGGTGTGCTAAGCACACCCGGCACACCCCGTAGCTACGCCTATGCTTCTAAGTGAAACGTAACAAGGCATCCTCGTCAAAGGAATATTAGGCCACTATCCGTTCTTTACAGAGATCGGTAAGTTCGTATGAACTTTCCAGCCTGATCATTACCGGTGCGTAGTTAAAGATCGGTTAGTTCATTGAACTCTCCAGCCTAATTATTGCCTATTTTTGTGGGAGCAGGAAAAGGTTTATTATCCATTTTGCCTTGACTCATCTCACTCAACAGGTCGCTAGGTGCCGTGGCTTGCCGCGAATTGATAGCTTCCTGGAGATGAGGCCTTTCTTGAAAAGGTTTATTATCCATCCGTTCTTTACTACGTGGTGCGTGGTTGTATACACATTGAGGATAAACTTGAGTTTTTAGAGGGCTCGTAGCGTCGAAACGAAACGTCAAACAGAAAAAAACGCTGTGAAAGTTTGTGCAATGGCATTGTATATATTCCGAGACGAGTGTTTAAAAATCGAGCCGAGCCCGAGAACCATGGGCGTCCCCAGAATCTTTTGTAAAGGGGGGGGGGGGGGGCGGGGTCCATGCCTTTGATAAAACCTGACTAGTAGATTTAATAACAATAATTATTATTAGCACGATTGTACTGTTATTTTACAATAATAACTATTACCATCAAATTGTATTCCAAATTATCTATTATTATTATTATTATTATTATAATACTCGATCCACAAGATGAGTGAATATCTAGTTCTACTCTTTTCCATTACTATTATTACTACTATTATCTTACATTTCATACAGTTAGTGTCCTGAATTTTATAGTTATTGTGTTTTCTTTTTAATTTTTACACACATCGTTCAAGAAATTTTACTCATAAAGTTTATGTTGTGTGGACTGTTACTTAAAATTTTTGGTATTTTGTAATTGTGAAACCATTCCATGGATTAAATAGTAGAATATGAAAATATAACGTGATTTCAGTATTTTACACTAAATTTTATCGATTGCACGATGTCAATTTCCAGGGTGGTTGACGAACCCGTCCCCCCCCCCCCCCCCCACGTCGTGACGCTCATGTTGGCAACGAGAGGACTGAGTAAGAATTGAAACAAAAGAACAAGAACAATTTCAGTCCTTAAGGGAATGAACCAGGAAAAAAAGAACGCTTTGTAATATTTTTGCAGCCGACTCTACGTGGACGTGACTGATAGAGGTAACCGTTAATCCTTTGCATTCTGCCGAGGTGTGAAATTAATCCACTTACGCGTACCGTTACTCAATGATGCGTAGCCGAAAGGTAATAGCATGGTATTTGCCTCCCCCCTTCCACCTCGCCCGTGGCCCCACGAAGTCCCTGCTGACCTACTGTCGGCGTGATATGCAAGCTGAGAATGTCACCGGTGTGACAATTACAATTTTCTTTCATGATGACGTAATCATACTAAAAAAAATACCCATTCAATGATGCCAATGCTATAGTAAGGATATCCGACAACTGGAATTGAATCGCTTTGAAATTCGATTCGATATCGAGATCGACACTACCGTTTAAAAATCGGTACGAAGATGAGATCGATATATTCGAGATTTGGGTAAATATGATTTGTATGACTTTTTTTGTGACGTACCAAAGTTGGATATTTGGTTGGGTATCAAGCGCCGTTTCCATACCGCCGCTGGCTAATCGTGACGATGAAGATGATTAGATTAAATCGATGGACCGACAAGACACACAGACACAAGCCAAGTCCAGGGTTCGAACCTATAACCTTCTAGTGAGGAGATTGTTAGTTGACAACTGGACGCTTTGAACCACCAATAAGGGCACCAAGGGGTTCATATTTTGTGTTTACATGTATTTTGTTTATTGTGCACTAAATCTTATTTTATTATAATTAGTATTATTTAAACATTTCTGTCTTATTGTATATGGGATAGAAATGTGTTTTGCTTAATATGCACTAAGTTTTCTTACCTTGTTTCAATTAGTACTTTTTGATAAAGTTACTATTATTATTAACTATTTACTTGCTTACACTGGATTGCATTTCAATCCATAATTTCTCGTATTACTATTCCTATTATTATTCAAGGGCGGGACTTTCATCTCCTAAATTACACTGAACTAACTACACTTCTTAATTTTTGGCTGTTCATTTAGTATTTAAACGCTAATCAAAGCGATTGAACCGGTTCATTTTTATGATAAACTAGCTGATTCCCCGGCGTTGCCCGGTTATTTATTTATCTATTAGACAGGAAAATAATGAATTCTAACTATAGTGTAAAATGTAACTAAGTTTATTTACAGGTATTTAAAAGTATAAGTACAGTATTCAAATTATAAAGTAAAATCTTTTACAAATTCACTATAATATTAATTTAACTCAAAACCTGATTATACTAAACAACATTTTTAGTTTCACCTCCAGGAGCAAGAATAAATTCTTTGGTGAACCCACCCCTTGAGTAAGCAACATAAAATTGTCCGTGGGAGAAACATAGCGGTCTTAAATCCACTCCGGTTGTCATCGAGAAAGCTCTCTCTCTCTCTCTCTCTCTCTCTCTCTCTCTCTCTCTCTCTCTCTCTCTCTCTCTCTCTCTCCTCCCTCTTTCTCTCTATCTCTCTCTCAAATGTCATGGTGAATGTCATCGATTAGCTAAGCGTCTCCGAAAACTATGGATTCCACACTAATATCGGTCGATTTCGATTATTTTTACATGTCACCCCCTTCACACCCCCAACCCTTAGGGGTGGCAGGGGTGTCTTATCCCCACAGTATTACTTTCCAGATTGTAAGTCATATGTGTACCAAGTTTGGTTGAAATTGCTCCAGGCGTTCCAGAGTTATGCCTGAACACACATACATCCATTTTTATATACGAGATGATATATAAGTAGATTAATGAATGACCATTGTGCACTGTTCAAGTGCATTGGCGATTCCACAACGTAAAAAATGTACATTATCTCATTAATAAATTAATGAAGGTGTTAATCGTAGATTGAGCTTGCCTTGTCTTCTCAGAGAAAAAAGATATTGAAAGAATTGATCTTACAAAATTAACTTTCACTAAAACTAAACCCTCTCCTTTACGAGAAAGACTATTTCTCCTGAAAGGATTTAGTTGCATAAAAGGTGTTAACCCTGCAGTAAGCGATAAGTCTAAAATATTGATTACAACAGTATTAAGAATCATTTTTTTGTGTACTTGTAAATAGTTGAAATCTTATAAATGCAACAACTAAAATGTATTCAAAAGATAATATATAAAATTGTACTTCTAGAGCCATCTATACCTACTTTTTTAAGTTTCTTCTTTTCATTTTTGGCAAAAAAATTATTGTTTTTCTTTATTGCTAGGCATCATAGGCGCCGACTCCATGGGGCTTGAGGGGGCTAGAGTCCCCCCAATGTTAACGATGTGGGGCCAGAGCCCCCCCAAATAATTTTGCTTAAGAGGATCTAATGTATTATTTTGCTTCTCTTGTAAAGTTTACTCTGAATTGTGCCACATGAACTTAACTTTAAATACACAATTGAAATGTTATAGATAGAGGCATGCATATTTCGTTTTTGACGAAAACACAAAATGTGAAATAACACATTCTAATGTTAATTTTTCATGTTTCTGAAAGGTGTGAGGTGCATTTTCCTACCCTGTTTTGTCACGAAATGATGCGAAATGAACTGCAAAATGCGAAATAGACTCTTAAACACAAAATTTACCGTTTATTTACAGACGCGACACTTTCTGAAGTCAGAATTATCCTGCGAGTTATGCAATTCATGTAAAAATGATTAATTCTGCTGTAAATATTTGAGAAACAAAAATGGACCCCTTTTTACAGGAATTAACTTAATATTCTGGTAATGATTTAATGTGCTATTAGAAGGGATATGTTTATATTGTGTAATAAGTGCAGTTTTAAAATCAAATTTGGGATTATATTCCCATTTTTAAAACCAAAATGTCATTTTATGTGCCGCTTTTTCACCGCTGTAACAGCGAAATTTCATTTTATTTACCGCTTTTGAACCCGAAATTGACTCTGTTTTTGTACCAAAAGTTTTCTTTTATATTTACCAAAAATATGTGCCTCTAGTTATAGACCATCAACTTTGGGGGGCTGAGACCGCTAAACCATCAACTTTGGGGGGCTATGACCAGAGACAGCAAAACACATGACTTATTACTATATACTAAGTATATAATTATGAGTATTGTTAACATTTTTACTAAAAAGAGTTTCAAAAGAAGATGTGCATGAACTAGGAGAGTGGATGGGACGTTCGGGCTACAAATGGCTCTCACATGACATTCAGAACGAGATCATTGATATATTAGGGAGATTTGTTTTGCGCTCCGTGGTAGCAGATATTAAAAGTCGAGAATATTTTGCTATTATGGCTGACAAAACTTGTGACATATCCATTCGTGAACAATTGACATTTTTCATTCGAACTGTGAATGAAAATTTTGATATTTTTGAGGAATTCATGGGCTTTTACGAGATTCCGAACACTGAGGCCAAAACTTAAAAAAGGGAGGGAGTGAGTCATTCATTAATTTATTTCAGTGATCAGAGCCCCCCCAATAAGGGGCGTCCTGTTTCTAACGTGTTATATTATATCACATATTCTGTGATTATATGTTCGTTGACATGTATTAGTAAGTCTTGTAACAAGAAATATATACGTGTGACCAGGTAGCAGCGATTGTGTGCCAAAGGAGGGGGGGGGGGAGGAGGGGCAAGGAAGGACAGTTTACTTTCTCTTGGTATAGATCCACCAAACTTTCTGAAACCTCGGAAAATATGCAAACTACACACACAGAAAACTAAATGCATCATACCGATTGATGCACCAGAATGCATCGATTGATGCACTTAGGTGTGTTTTGTAGGTTCTTCACAGAATCAGGTACACACCATTTGATGCATTTTGGTGCATTTTTGTAAGCCGTGAAAGAAACACCAAAGTGCATCATTTGATTCAAGAGAGGATTTCTATCAGTCGAGATGCACTTTAATGCATCAGTTGATGCACCTTCCTGCATCCAATGCTGGTCATGTTCCACATTTGATTTCGCGCCATTGTCAATTGGAGCTACGTAGACACCCCGGATTTGCTGTATTATTGCTGTTCTTTATGGACACCCTGTGTGTGTGTGTGTGTGTGTGTGTGTATATATATATATATATATACAGGGTGTCCCAGAAATAGGTGGCATAACTTCAGGAGCGTGTTCCTTACATGTAAACAATGAAAAAAGTTTATATGAACATAGGTGTGGGCTATATATATGTATATATATGTATGTATATATATATATATATATATATATATATATATATATATATATATATATATAGCTGAAATATGAGGGTGGGTGGTATATCCCACTACCCCCTCCCTCGAATGGAGTTTTCGCCACTGAATGCGATTGTTCAGTTTTGTCCAATAATAGCTCGTATCTTCTTGGACTAACATTTAAAAACAATTGAACGTCAACGTAGTGAATAGGAGTAGCTTGTCGTCGGTCCAGAAAGCCAGGAAACAGTGGCGATGGGACTCGATGCGCTGACCACGCGTCAACCAATGAGAAGCCGCCTAGCAAGCCCATTCCTTCAAAGGGCTGTTGCGCTTCGAAACACTGTTTCGAAAGGTGAAAGCTTGTCAAAATGATCCTGATTCAGGTTCGCGTTGTTGTTGTTGTTGACTGTTCTGGCCCTGCAAAGCATTGTGTACGACATGTTCCCCGAACATACTCCCACGGTTATTTTGACGCCATGCTTACGATTCGTCGCAGGTTCTAGCCAGAGTTGTTCAAGCTCCAGGACCCATAAATTCTAATGGGTTCTATCAGTGGGGGATTTAAAAAATTTAGGCCCCCTCCTAGGTTATGCCGGCTATCATTATTATATTAGTTTTGTATTAATGGTACTCATAGGCGCCGACTCCATAGGGCTTGGGGGGGGCTCGAGCCCCCCCAATGTTAACGATGTGGGGGCAGAACCCCCCAAATAATTTTGCTTAAGAGGATCTAATATATTATTTTGCTTCTCTTGTAAAGTTTACTCTGAATTGTGCCACATGAACTTAACTTTAAATACACATTTCAAATATTCTAGACCATCAACTTTGGGGGGGGGGGGGGCTATGACCAGAGACAGCAAAACACATGACTTATTACTATATACCAAGTATATAATTATGAGTATTGTTAACATTTTTACTAAAAAGAGTTTCAAAAGACGATGTGCATGAACTAGGGTAGTGGATGGGACGTTCGGGCTACAAATGGTTTCTCACATGACATTCAGAACGAGATCATTGATATATAAGGGAGATCTGTTTTGCGCTCCGTGGTAGCAGATATTAAAAGTCGAAAATATTTTGCTATTATGGTTGACAAAACTTGTGACATATCCATTCGTGAACAATTGACATTTTGCATTCGAACTGTGAATGAAAATTTTGATATTTTTGAGGAATGCATGGGCTTTTACGAGATTCCGAATACTGAGGCCAAAACTTAAAAAAGGGAGGGAGGGAGTCATTCATAAATTTAGTTCAGTGATCAGAGCCCCCCAATAATTTTGACAAGTCGGCGCCCCTGATGGTACTTCACATCCACTAATTGCATAACATAACCCACAACCCGTGGCTCTACACAGAGAAAAATGTTTGTTTGGATTAACCAAAAAAATGGTAGTGGTGAACAAATCGTTTGTTTAAATAGGCATCAACCAAACAATTGTTCACCAGTACCAAAATATTTGGTCAAGTTCTATTTGTTTGTCGTAAACAATTTTTTGGTTACCAAAACCAAATATTATTTTGGTAAATCTAAAAAAATGTAGCCCATTTGTTTAGGAAAACCAAATAACTTAGTCAAAATGACCAAATTATTTGTTAAATAATTTATTCATAATTAATTATGTTATAATCTGTCTAATTTTAGCTAGGGTGGATAGTTTTAAGAAACTAACTGATCTCAAAATACACATTCAGGATGTAAATTTAAAACCTTGCAGCGTTTGTTTTTCTGCGCCGGACTTAGCTTCTACTTATATGTTCAGAATCAAAAATGTTGCTCATGGGAGATTCACTTTTATTTACTACAGTACATTTTCTTCTTTAATTTGTAGCTTTAATGTTCACATATCTTTTGAAGAGTGTTAAAGCACAATTTTTCACTATGATTATAATCAAACATACTATTATTTGTTGTCCAAAAACTTATGTTTCTTCTACACATTTTGACAGAACCATCTAGCGGCCGGTGTAGGAAACTCAGTATAAAGTAAGTATATTCTGAGCTTTTTTTTCAGAATATTAGGTTTCACAGCAACATAACAACTCGCTTCGAGTAATTATCTATCTACATGAGTTTCAATTTTCGACAAAGGATTTTCATACTACACTCGACGAAACTGGACAATCGTTATTTCAAATTCGAAAGCACGCTCACGCACATATAGTAAATTTAACCAAACGTTTTGTTTCTCTTTACTTACATATGTATCATTTTGTTTACGAGTACCATATTTCGTCTGACCAAATTTTTTGGTATTCTTAAACAAAATTATTTAGTAATTACAAGCAACATTTCGTTATCGGAAACAAAAAGCATAACCAAACAGCTCAACCAAACTTTTTTGGTAATTCCAAACAAACCAGTTTTTTTTCTGTGTACAGCCCTGGAAGGTCCTTGGCCTATCTCCCGACTGCCAGTCTCCCTTCCACAATCCTACCTAGAGGTGTGGAGATCTTCAACCGATAATGGGGTGACGTGGGGTCAGCACGTCGAACCCTCAGCCGTTATAGGATATTTCCAAAAACGGGTTACGCTACTCACTCCTAGCTCCCCAATTGCCTCACGATGGTGGGTTGCCACCGGTCCTACACACAGGCCGAGAACCCAGGCGGACTCGAACCCATGCCGTTCCGCAGTCGGAGCCCAAACCACAGCACCAGACCGCAGGGCCGCGGAGAAGGACCCACAAACTGAATGCTCTGTATTAATAACATCTTTTTTTTTTTTTTTTTTGGTAAGGCAGAAACATTGCATAAGTAGATAGGAACGTGTTTTACACGTAAGTGAATAAATTGGGAGGCCTTTGTTAGGGCATTTTTGCATTTTTTGACCCTTTTTGGAGTAAACGTAATTTTTTAAACTTTTTAAACCGTTTAAGTCATTTTTCGGCTTTTTATAAGTCATATTATGCATTTTTCTACATTTTGGTGAAAGAAGGGGCATTTTACATGCAAATGTGACCCTTTGAAGGAGAGAGGTTCCCGACTCTCGTCTCGTTGCCTTCAGCGCAGTTCAGAACGACTGTGTTTGAAGAAACAAAGAAATTCTGTACAATATGTTTGATACAAGCTGTTGTGTAACAATTCAGCTCCAACAATGTGATTTCCCCCTCTATCAGTAAATACCTGTACATTGTTGTCAGTCGGATTATTGTTAAAAGAGAAGGGGTACAAAGTTTTGTGCTCTGTATCGGACATTTTGTCAGGGAAGCAATTTGCACTCCACGGAATTGAAAGTGACTTAACAGCAAGAGATATTGTTCATTTCAAGTACGCTCCTCTTGTGTCGGCGGAAGTCGAGAGAAGTTTTTCCGTGTACAAGGCTCTCTTGTCCGACAACCGACAATCATTCACTTCTGAAAATTGCATATGATTTTCGTTGTGTACTGCAACTCAGTACTTAAAGTGTAACAGATGACAAAAAGTTATCTTTCGTACTTGTACTACCATACGCAATGAACATGTGATAGATAGTGCAACGTTAATTTGTAATTTGAATTTCTCTTGGTAGTGTCTAAATTTGTTTCACAAATCTTTCAGAATTTCTAGGTCATCTTTCTAAGTTTATAGGACTTTTTCTTTCATGTATTAGGTCATAAATGCATTTTTTAAAGGTCATCTTTTGGCAATTTTAAGGTCATCAAAGACCTAGCTCTAATAAAACTTATGGTAACACTTTACTATAGGGGTGACGGATTTCTTACGCAAATCATTTTCTGTAGCGTTGTGGAAGTTCATGAATGTAGTTTTGATACATTTCAATGCGAATGCGTGTTGTTTTCTGCGAAAATCTTTTTCCGACACGCTGTTTCTGCTGCCGCCATTTGCTTTCTGCACGAGAGCACAATGTTCCGTGTGTTAGATGACGTAAACCCCGTAGTCAGTGTTTCAAACTCGCCGTGTTTTCACTATAACACGACGTGTCGAGTATTTTTTTTTTTTTTTTTTAACTATGCTTGCCTAACCTAACCTAACCTTACGGAAATGGTTTGTGGGGCTAACGTCAATGGTTTGCGAGGCATTAGCATAATTTCAAATCCGGGCACGAAAGTAGGTATTTTCCGGTGAACAAGGTTGCAACACTGCATAAATCGACAAAACACTCTCACAACGCGCGATGAACCAGCACGCTATCGCCATAATGTGTGTTACAGAATCGAAAAAACGAGTAACAGTAAGTACTCGTAAATGTAAGAAATAGACATTATTTTCATTAGAAATTCATTATTTCACCTAAAGAAATGTTCCGCATTCGAGAATAGTACGTTAGCAATGTAAAAAAGTGCGAAATAAATTATTTATAGGTGTCACCCTTATAATAAATTAGTACCAAACTTATTCATTAATCTTTCATGAAAAAAAGGAAACAAAAGAACATGACATGTTATATTTTGCTATTATCTCATTATTAAGGATTTTTAATGATCGTGGTCTTTGAAACTTCTGCCCCTTCAGCGTCTCATTTTTGTGCCCCCTACCCCTGGACTATAGCTATAGCCTAGGAGAGCCTAGTGGCAAATCCCCCATCCCCGGGTACTATTGGATTCCGTAACAGGACCGGAACCTTCTCTCTCGCACATTTTAAATTAGGTCCAAGTTGCGTATTGTTTCATTTCAGTACCGAACTTGAACCGTATTTTCATTGTTCCGAAAAAAAAGGTCCAGGGACCGAATTGAAATACGATAAGTATATTCTTGACGGTCCAGAACCCCTTGAAGCTTGCTGATTCCGGACCGGAATTGAATTTGTTTACGATTCACAGACCTTTAACAGCCCTGGTTGTAGCGTTGAATCAGGAATATGGTGGGAGATTGCCAGGTCCACTTTACGCACAGATAGGCTAATCGGGACTGGACCTACAGCTTAACGTACGATACGAACCACTGTGTGCTTCCACCGTTGATCGAATTTGGGAGGAGGAACGAGATAAGGATGAAGAAACTGTTTGATTTGGTTTTTCTGCACGTATGGCTAATCGCGAAGAAAGAAAGTAAGGAAGATAGAGAAAGGATAAACGTAGAAGGAGAACGAAGAGTAAGATTAAAACAGAGAAAGAAGGAAAGAGATAATGAAGAAGAAAGAAAAAGGGAGATAGAAGTGGAGAGAGGTGGAAAGGAGGGGAGAAAGGCAAAAAAGAGAAGAGAAGCATAAGGAGAAAGAAGAAGAGAGAATTAAAATGAACGAGTAGGATAGAATGAGAGAGAAGGAAAAGAGAACAAAAGCCAGAAGACTGTTTATGCTCCACTTTATGCTCAAATAGACCAATCGGGACTGGACGAACGGTTTCAAGTTAGATCCAAACCCTTTCATTACAAGGGGACAGCATTATGACTAGGGAGTGGAAGTTGATGAAATGTCATCTTTTTTCTGACATCTCGGACACGATGACCATTAAATATACACAATATTACACTTCGTCTAGAACCCAAAAAAAGGTAATTTTTGCTAATTTTCAGGTTTTAGCTCATTTTCCCGATTTTCGGCATTTTCCCGTCATCTTTCGTAATATTTTGTCACTTATTTCATTTTGGTAATATTCTTGAGTCTTTTCATCAAGGTGAACATAGGCCTATGCAGGATTGCAATTTACGAGCAAAATAAATGCTGAACTGCTGACAGTGTTGTGTCGGGGGAAACCACCAGATCAGATAAGGAGAGGCTGGAATTACCTCGCCAGACGGTGAAACCCGTGGGGAAATTTTTCTGGACAAAGATGTGGGTTTGGTTTGAGTTGGTGTTTTAAGTCCACTTTATGCACAGTAAGGCTAATCGGGACTGGACCTACAGTTTAAAGTGGGATCCGAACCACTTGAGCCTCCACCGGGTATCGAACCCGGAACCCCTTGATTACAAGGCAATTACTCTACCACTGCGCCATCGGGGAGGCCCCACAAAGATGTCGGAAATTAATGAATTTTACACCAATTCATTCAGTGTGTACGTCTTTCTTAAATTGTTTTAAAATTATTCGGTTGTTTTCATTGGAAATCTTTGTTGCATATTTTGTTTCCTTTTCATTTCAATTTTTAACCTGAAACTAACAAATTTAATGGTCATTTTTTCCATTTTTTAGGACATTCTATAGGTCATATACCTATATTTTTTAGGTCATCAACTTCCTCTACCTAGTTATCACGGAAACATCGCCTACCCTCAAGAGCAGCCATTTCGTATCAAAAGCGTTTGGAATACAACGAAAGAAGAACATCATGTACGTCCATCGTCCAGTGTTCGAATTGATGAGGGGCGGGTTAAGGTACCGTGCGTCCATTTCGATCTTTAGCCGAGAGATCGGGAGAAGCGTGGCGGGCGGCGCTGACGGAGATGCCGACATTTGCGGCCTGTAATGCCCGCTTATTTTTATGGACATATGCAGACATTTATATAAATATTGCAAAACGAGCACTAACCTGTGTTATAAGAGTGCGGTTTTAATTTTAGTAGCTTAGTGGCTGTATGTGCCGATGATTTTGACACGCCCATCTCCTGTAAAACACGGCGTAGAGGTTTGTTTGGAGAACGTTCTAACGCTGCACCAATATGATCGAGTTTTGCTTCGGTTAGAATCCGTCGTTTTTGCTTAGGTGTTTTAAAATTTAACGATACAGTTTCTCGTAATTTAAGGACAAGATGTCTAACCGTATCTCTATGTGGAGTTGAAACGCCTGGGAATTTCTGTACAAATTGCCTACACATGTCTCGACACGAGTCTGTTTTCACGTAAGTGTCATACATAAGAATTCTTTGTTCTAACGTGAACCTTGCGGCTGGCATTCCAATCCTCTCACTGACACAACACACATACACACTGCAATAACACAAACAAGTAACGGCAAGTAACCAAGAATAACACTCTTGCGCACAGTACGAAATTAACACGCTCTTGGTTTACATCTGCTCGCCACTATATTCACAGCTCTGTCTTCATCTAGTCGCGAAGGAACAAAAAAGTCGAGCTCGGAGATTTCGGATTGCAAGGAAGCTCACGAAAACCATTGACTTTTAACGGTTTCGTCTGCAGCGTAATCTTGATACAGTGTTGCACATTCGAAACCTCCAAACGATTCCCATCGCCACAAAACTCTTTCAAGGATATAAACTTAAGCAGGACGTTACTGGTCAAAATTATGATTAAAATGTTTTATTATCTGCGGCTCTTAACATAGTTTATAAAGCGTTTTTTTTTTGTGTATATAAGGGCAGAACTTGGATGAATTACAGATGATTAATTATAACACAGGTTAGTGCTCGTTTTGCAATATTTATATAAATGTCTGCATATGTCTATAAAAATAAGCGGGTATTGCAGGCCGCAAATGTCGGCATCTCCGTCAGCGCCGCCCGCCACGCTTCTCCCGATCTCTCGGCTGAAGATCGAAATGGACGCAATGTACTTGCACCCTTCTGCATTTCTAAACCATGGGTAAAAAATTCTCATCTTACACTATTAATTTATCATTTGTTTGCCAATAATTTTATTATTGCAACGAAGAGCACCCACAAGATTTTCTCTCAGGGGTGGCAGAGTCACAGAAATTTATTATCATTATTATTATTGTTGATATTATTACTGCTATTATTGTTTTTATGGCAACACTGAAACTGTCAAGTTATTAAAAAGTTGTATTTTTAAAAATAAACTTGACCTGTGGCATTATTAAATATGCCTTAAAATTGTTTGTATTGTAATGACACAATTTGACTTCAATTTTAATCAAGTTATATCATTTTATAAATTTGCAACGCATATCATAGCGAATGAATTTTCTTTGTTTTCGTAGATCTGCACAAAGGTAAAAGTGCATAATTTAAGTAATGTGTCATGATACTTTTGTTAGTTACTAGAAGGTCTAAATCAAGTTATTTTTTATTTACTTTACGTGAGAGTTATTAGATTTTGCTTTTCATATTCTTATTTCTAGATTTGGTTTTAAGTTTGGAGTATAATGTCTTGGAATTCTGCGTAGAAGAATGTTTGTGCAAGTCTCTTGCCCCATCTGTAGGCAAGAATAAGAAAAGCTTAACGGCGATATAAATATTGCGATTAAGAGTGGAAAAGAAAGCAGTTTTATGCTATATTATTAGTAGTATGATAGATCAATCTATCTATAATTATAGATTTCTCTATGGTAGTATCTTTTCGAAGATGTTTGAGGAGGTTTTAAATACCTAGATAACGCCCTGTCAAAACGTTCTTGAAGAAAGCTGTTGTCTATTGTGGTAGCACGTGGTATGAAGGAATTTAGGTGTTTAGGAAGTCTGGCACTACGCACCCTAGATCTGTGTCATAGCAAACGCGGTTAGCATCACTCTCCGGCTGCCTTTACACCCCCTCCCCCGGAAATTTCTGTAATGAGAGGCTGGGTGAACCCCAGTACCACTTATGCAGGGAGATCGTGTAAGACAGTACTGTCTGACATGACTCACCCAGAAAATTGAGCCAGTGCCTATTGCACGTTAGACACAGAAAGAAAATGCTAAATAAACAAATAATGCTGCCTCCATGTGGACAACACCCGGCCTTCTTGTTGCAGAGGTTAACTTAGAGGTCCTTGGTTCGAAATCTTGATAGAAAAATCAATGTTCCATTGCATTTACCGTTTCATCAACTGTCATACCACTTCATCATCCATCATAGACATTCACGATTAGCCTATAATGTTAAATAGAGCGACGTAAAATAACAAAGTGAAAAAAATATTACATAACACAAATGAAATTAGTTCAAAATCTGCGTGTAGAGGGCAGGCAAGTACTTTTCTAACATATATGCTTCTCAAGACACGTGTATATGCATTTAGTACAACAAAAGTAAATAAAAAAGATCGAATATTTACCTTAATTTGACGCCTCTAGCTACCACTAGCAAGGTAGTACACGCCACACGCTTAACATAGCTGTTTATTATGTACTACAAGTGTATGTCACAGAAAACACTGGATATTTTTGCGAGATCACGATTGACCGAAACACAAGATATCACACTTAATCAACTCGTTTGCACTTTATCCACACTATTGTTTACTGGAAATACCGTAAGAGGGCACTGCGATCAATTACAAGTGAGGTTTGACCGAAACGAAGTTTAGTGTCGATAATTGTTCTTCTTCCCTTCACATTGACTGGTGACTTATGAAAGATCCATTGATTGGTTGAACTTATTTCACTAAATCACGCACGGAAAGCACACGACAAACCCTTTGGAGAGAGTGGTCGACCTTCCGTCAGCACTGGAGGCTACCAACTGACTGAATGACTGACTGACTTGGAGGCACCGTTCTCCAGCGAACTGGTTCACACCCGACGAGACTGACGTTGCCAACTCGCTGGAACTTTCACCATGCGTTGACGTGAGGCAGTGTAGCCAATAGTGATGGTAAAGGTGTGATTTTGATTTCACGGTAACGAGTTCGTTGTGATTTTTGTGTGATAGGTAGCAGAATCACAGTGATGATTTAGGTGATTTAGGTGTTATCAGCCCCTTAGTTTGCTTCCCCCCCTTGCCCTTCGCACTACCAAGTACCGAAATTTTATGCGCTTCCATCGACATTTTCTTGTTATGTCATGATTTGTGATAAACCATGATTTTGAAATTTTGAAATGAAATAAAAAATTCATTAAAAATTATAATAAGTTATATAATTTAAAGACTCGTAGAGAGTTTTGCATATTTCAGTTATGTCCTGATGTGTGAGGAACATCTTTAAAAACATATCATTGCCACTACTTCCGGAAACCAAACTATACCAAACTATATACATGCCATAAAAGAAGAAAAAAAGGATAAGAATAATAATTCAAATAAACAATACGGTGTGCTTGAATTGTTACAAACTGTGTATTACACATTATTCTTAAGTAAAATTTACAAAATGTTTACAAAATCAGAACGATATCTCGGAAAGATAATAATTATGCTTTCAATTAAGCGAAATCGTCATTTATCCTATCAAAATTGACCATTTTTGTATTTTCTTAAAATGGCGCCCTCTGCGCATGACGCCCTAGGCTTCAGCACCCACCCCCTCCTAGCCTACGCCTCGCTACGGACCTGACAAATAACAAGCAGTTCAATCTCTGTTTTTCCTGTATATGCTAAATCTAAACTAACTACATTTTATTGTAGATATGAATTGTTAATATTTGGACCATTAAACTTTGCATAAGACTGGCTTTGAAAGTGTTCCCACTTTTGTTAAGAGGTGTGAATAAATCAGAAATTTTTGTTCCTTAGTCTGAAATATAGCTAATCTATATAATAACAATAGGAATATTATTACAGAAATACTTGAGGGGTTATAAACATTTATTGCACGTAAAATATTGAATTTACGTTAATGAAACCATACCAGAACGATCGAGGAACAGTTTGTCCGTGTATGTTTTGTTAAGCTGAGAGTTCATATTCCTGCCGCTAGGCGACACTCAAGTCACCCACAACACTCAGTGTTCTGTGCAATGTTTTGGTCCCCGTTTGGGAAGGCTAACAAAAGTTTCCAATTAGTATTTCTTTTCAATTTTATGGCCGCCCCCCGTGGCGGAGTGGTTAGCACATCGCGCTACTACGCTAGGGGTCCCGGGTTCGAATCCTGGCCTGAGCATGGATGTTTGTGAGTGTTCCATATTCGCAAATTAGCCAAAAGTGGCACAAAAAGTGAGGTGCGACATTCATTATATTTAATTTTAAAATTGGGTGTGTTAAACATCAATCTTTAATTTAACCTATGAAAAAGCAATGTTTTAATCATGTCCAAAAAATATCATCTATCATAATTCTCTTTCGTCTACTTTTCATTGAATTTTGACGCAGTAGTGAATTTACATATGAAATAATATTTTCACTTCGTGAATTCATTCTAAAACGAATATTGCGAAATAAGTATTTTCGATTGAAATATTTGAACATTATTTTTATGTTGTACTTCGCTTGGAATATTATTTCAGTAAGTTTGTATGACAGTTGTAGCGTCGTCGCCTTGTAATCAAGGGGTCCCGGGTTCGATACCCGATGGAGGCACATGGTGGTTCGATCCCACTTTAAACTGTAGATCTACTCCCGAATAGCCTTACTGTGCATAAAGTGGTCTTAAGACACCAACTCAATCAATCAGTAAGTTTGGATACTTTAAGTATGTAAAAAAATCCATGAGATCAGAAAAAAATAGATTTGTTTCGTAATTGGAAGCACCAGAGTCCTAGAAACTCGTAACAAAAGCGCACACAAACAATAATTTTTATCTGCTGGGGACCCCTGAAGCTTGAGACATTGGGCAAGTGCCCGAGTTGCCCCTCCCGCGCCATAATGATAATATTAATACCATTATTATTAATAATAGCAGTTGTAATGTAAGCATTGTGAACGAAGCGAGCAAGAACATTTTACGAAATGTATTTTCATTTACATAAAATTTGAAATCAAGGGGGCAATTGCCCCTCTGTGCCCCCCTGCAGGTGCCCTTGGCCGTCAATGTTTGCTCCTTCCCCTGTGATAGCGCCACTGTCCTCCCTAGGACCTGCTCTGGTTTCAAGATATCCACACCGTCATGTTGGTCAACGTGTCGCTTCAACACAAGTTTTTTTTTTTTCAAGGTACATAATTAATCATGGCAAGATTAGTTTCAGAAGACAATAAAGGAGAAAATAATTTGAAAAATAAGATTATTTATAATTAACTTTGAATTTCGGCAGTTAATTTACAATTATAATTAATTAACCCTACTTCCCACGACGATAAATATGCCAAAAATCTCTTAGATAACATTTCACTATATTTTTATTACTTTTATAAAATAACATAAAGCAACTTCTTTGTAGTTTTACTGTTAGATTTTGAAACTTACCTTAACTATTGAAGAAGATTTTATTGAGGAATATAATATTTAATAATGTAATAAAATGACTTATTACCTATAGAGATATTTACTCAAGTTTGTCAACTAGTATCTAACACAAGCACAGCATAGTTTCAAAACAGAGCTGCCATCTTTTGTTACTATAAACAACTAAGACACTTTGTTAAGCCACGAGCAGTTAAATAATGATAGATGGTAGAACTACAAAGAAAAGTTTCTATAAGCTATTATGGGACTAAATCAAAGAAAATGACAATAAATTTGCATGAAAAGCTTGTAAATATTAAGAGGATTATGAAAAAATTATTATAAAATAAAAGAAGAAGGAGGATAATTTATATAAGCAATAAAGAATAACCACTCGGTTTAATTAGATTGAGGCCAGTTGATTTAATATACCTAGATAAACAACGTGTTCTAACGATTTCATTGACTCAAAAATCTGATGATGTCCTTAGAAATAACAAGTGTACAATATTATTGTATATTGTTTTCGACAAATGTAAGTGAATTATTGATATGATTTGGGGGAGAGATAGAAAAATTCATTTTTTAATACTATTTTTTTACGGTTTTACAGGTGTTATGCTTCATTTTTCTTTAAAGGTAATTTGAATCATTAGGTAGTGAATAACGTGACTAGTAATCCAGATGTAGTCAACAGCCACGCCAGGCGAATGCTGGGACGTTCCTTAACTATAGTTACGTACACTTTCTCAAATTCTACTCTACAGTTTATCTGCACTCGCATTTTTCCCTCTTGCATTATGGTGACCATGAAATTGATAAACACACTCAAAACGAAAACTCCCAACCTCCGTGACACAACTACGACGTCGGGGGTACTCGGTTCGAATCCATCTTCGGAATTAGCCAAAAGTGGCGGAAAAATGAAGTAAAATAAACCAAATCAAACAATCACAAACGAAAACTCATGTCGAAGCCGGAAATCGAACTCAGAACTGCGAGACCGTGCGTCGAAAACTCAGCCACCGAGGTGGCATCATCATTTGCCGTTCAACTTTTCCGCCACAAATACATGACGTTAATCAAATCAGCCAATCAAAATCCTCTACGAAGTCATTGTGTTGTCTATACGTGTGGATCTTGGAATCGTGTAACACGCACACTGCATTAAGGTTTGGTAACTTTTCTCTTACAGCGGTTGCCAACCCTGACGAATACGAAACAGCTGTTTTTCCGAGCGAAAGGCGAGCTGGGAGGGAACAGGCTCCAAGGTTTTTAGCAAGAATGTTACACCTCAACTTCCCCGACGTGTTCCATCACCCAGCGTCCGAAATTAGGTCACCCGGTGGAAAACGAAAGCTTCGGGGGGAAAAGGCAACAGCCGACTGGCCAATGGAGACTTTCTCCCTCGGAAGGGGCCAGCGGTGGACTTCGCAGGATATTTGGCTACCTGTTCACCGAGGAAGTAAGTAGGAGAATCTTTGGATTCATTCAGAGGGAGCGATGCGGAAGTTGCACCGGCCTTTTCGCCACCGCGGCAGTGCGTCACCTACGGGTGGGCGTGGGGGGCTCTAGCTCAATTTATTGCAATTTCCAGTACAGCAGAAGCCATTTTAAACCGGAAAGACACAACAGTAATAATAATAATAAATTGTCTTTATTCAGCGGGCGAGGTTCAGCCAAGGGCTGCTCTGCCACCTAACCCTTGTCAATATGATAATACATATGACATGATTATAAACTTATGGAGCAGTAAGCTAAACGTAAAAATAATAATAATAAAAATTAAAAAATGAAGAAATAAAAAAAAATACATAGGAATTAGTTGCATATAAAAAAAGTGTAACTAGAAATACAAAAGACAATAGTAATAATAATACAATAATACAATTCCTGAATTCCTTATAGTGAGTGACTTGATACCTTCAGTATGTGCCCCGACTCTGCCATTGTTCCATTAACAGCAGATCTTTTATTTTACCTTTGAAATATAATGGGTTGTTTACACTAGCGATATTTGCAGGCAATGCATTCCATGCTTTGGGAGCCGAAAAGGAGAAAGATGATTTGTAGGCCGTGGTAGAGTGATTGGGTAAATGGAAGTTGTTCCGCTTACGGGTAACATACTGATGGATTTCCGTACGGGAATGCATCTTCTCAAACAGGTACTGCGGTTTACCTTCTGTCAGTATGCGGCGTATGAAACAGAGATAGTGCAACTTCCTTCTGTTTGCCATGGTAAGTACCCTAGTGTTAAAAAGAACACACCAAACAAGATAAAATACAATAAACAAAATCTAAACATAAGCAAGCCAAGACAGTACGAAGGTAAACAGATTACTTTCAGCATTACTTATGTACAATTTCTTCTACGTTGGTGATAAAAGACGAATATGAACTGAAAATATCTACTTGGTTTGAGATGATATTGAATTGGTTCGGTAGCCTATGGAATAATGAACGTTGTATGAGTGATAGTCTGGGAGTTGCAGTGTGGAAAGTCTCCTTGCTCCGTGTTTTATGTCTGGGCACTCTGAGTGAGAGTTCGTGGAGTGGGATGCTGCATCTTAGGTTTCCATTAATGATCTTCTGTAGTAATTTCATATCTGCAACGTATCTACGTGATTTTGAAGTATTTATGTTTAAGTTTGCAAGCAGATCTCTCTTACGTAGGTGTCTCAGGGCCGGCACTCTATATCGAACGATGGAGAGGGAAAAGCTGCGAACACTCTCGATCTTGGAGGTATGAGCATGTTGCAGATGGGTGAACAGTATTCTACCTGTAGAATGGGGGACACAAAAGTTTTGAAGTAAATGGAAAGTGCTTAAGGATTATGGATTTCGGTGAATCTGCAAAGTAGGTCTAGCATACGCATTGCCTTTTTTGTGATGGTTGATATGTGATTATCGAAAGTTAGTTTAGAATCTATGAGGATACCTAGATCTCGGTGTTGTGCTTCTTTTGCCAGAGGGATGTCGGTGAGTGTATAATTGGCTTCAAGAATGTTTTGCTTCAATGAAATTGTTATGTAAGAGCATTTCGAAGAGTTTATGGACACTTTCCATCGCTTACACCATTCAGAAAATTTGTTTGTCATTTTGGAGAAGTCGCATGTCTGATCGTGTGTGGTTGACCAAAAATCAAGACATGAAGAATGATGGAAAAACAGTGGAAGAAAGAGAAAGCAAGCATAGAAGGAGGAGAGAAACATAACTAAAGTGATATAGGAAGAGATGAAAAGAGAGGGAAAGATGGAAATAAAGATGGTCAAAAAGAAAACAGAAAGAAGGACACAAAATAACAGTAGACGAGCAAAGAGAAAAGAAATGAAAAATAAGCAGAGGAAAAAGCGAAGAGAGAGAGGAAGGGAAAAGAAACAGAAAGAACGGGACGGTAAGATATAGAGAAGGGCGGCAAAAAAGAGACAAATACGGTGAAAAAGAGAGAAAGGGCATGAAAGATAAAGAGAGGAAGGTGAAAGGAAAGAGACAGAAAACTATAGAAAAACACAAGAAAAGAAAAAGAGAGCATGAGACAGTAAAACAATAGACGAAGGAGAGAAAGCAAGAAAATTAAACAGACAATAATGAAGAAAGATACAAAGAGAAGCAGTGAAAGAAAGAGATATTGAGAAATACAGAAGAAGAGAGAGAAGGAATCAGACAGAAAAACAGTTACAGATAGCGAAACGAAAGATAGGAAATAAAGAAATACAGATAGTAAGGGATAGAATAACGCTGAAAAAGAGAAAGATATATAGAAGGGAAGAAAACAGAGGAAGATAGGAAGACGGTAAGCAAAGAAAGAAGAATAGACAATAAGAAATAGAGAAAGTCTGAGTAGCCGTGATAATTCGAAGCAGATAATCCAATCTATTCTTCAAGCAATGCAAACAATATGGTCTGATGACGTGGCAAGGATTTCAGATGTGTTGCTTGCACTTGCTGCAGCACACAAGGCCATGATTGGGAGTAGGGCTTCACACATTCACGATCTCCGCCCTAGGGTTAAGCTCAGAGGTAAAGTTTATTCTGAAGTCACGAAGATTTATCGTGACTTGACTTACACTTGCACACAGAGACAGTAGTACGAGATGTTCAAGAACTTCCTGAGAAATTGCACCATACCAGCGTAGAGGTTATAGGTTCGATTACGGTACGAACCGTAGGCCAGCGGCAACGCCAAAGGAGGGGCCAGGGAGGCCACGCACCCCCAAAAAGCATAATCGCCCCCTACACACAGAAAACTAATGCATCATATCGATTGATGCACTAAAGTGTGTCTTATGGCTTCTTCAAAGAATCGCATTCACATTTGATGCATTTGGATGCATTTTTGTATGTCGTGAAAGAAACACAAAAGTGCATCATTTGATTAAAGTGAGGATTTCTTTCAGTAGAGATGCACTTCAATGCATCAGTTAATGTTCCTTAATGCAGCTTCCTGCATCTTTATGGATGATGCACTTAAACATTTGCTCTGAGTCTACAGAGTGTATGTAGCTCAGACGAAACGTTTAAGTGCATCATAAAAAATGATGCATTCTGATGCATCAAAACGCATCAAGGTGCATCAAAACGCATCTTGATTTTAATTCTTTCAAGAAGCCATAAAACACACTTTAGTGCATGAATCGATGCATTCTGGTGCATCAATCGATATGATGCATTTAGTTCTCTGAGTGTAACCACAGTGCCTCTGATACAGTTCTGATTGACATACATGCACAAAAAGTTGGCATTAAAACAAACTGTGCTCGCTCCTTCATCCTCATCGTTGCGATTATCCTAGAGAGGTACAAAAGCAACTTTAAATAACCAATGGGCACAAATACACCTAAAGATAACGATGTTATTTAGCATCACTTTTCTTCCACTTTTGGCTAATCGGGACGATGAGGAAATATGATATGAAAGAAAACCTATGCAGGGTCCCCTGGCGTCGTAGCGCGTTGTGCTAACCACTCCACCACGGAGGTCGGCTTGAGATAATGAAATAAAGCAAGTCTCGGTCCTATATAATAAGGAAGGTCAGAACAAATCCGAACAGTTTGTAACGAGACAGGTGTCTGTCATAGTTGCAAACTATATCGAAAAGACGCTGAATCTAGGGGATTTATATTCATTTTCAGAAAAATTTAAATGCATGGTTGTCATGTTTAACGTACACATATTTGCCTTTAAATGATGATTTATGATAAAGGTGAACTCACAAGGAACAGGCTGGGATTTGAACCAGAGACCACTGGCGTCAAATAAGCTATGTAAACGCTTATGCACTGTAATTTATTGACTGAAATCAAGTGAGTGGGAGATATTGTTTCATTTTTTCATGAAACAAAAGTAAATTTAAGATTTTGAACTTTAAAATGTAATCTCGAATTATATTTCAAGTTTATAGCAAGTATACCCAAATGTCATCTCCCTTTCATGTAGTACAGGGGTTTCTAACTGGCGGCCCGCGGGCCGCATGCGGCCCCCGTTGCCTTTTTTTGCGGCCCGCGAAGCCAGTTTGCAAAATACATTAATTTTATTTATTTTTATTAAAAAAACGTTCTTTTTTTAACTGAAGGAACGGATGCTCTCTGAAGAAAGACAATATCACAGGTAGAATTGATTTTGCAGTCAATAATGATAATCAGAAGAATCTAAAGTGACGTAACTTTCTCTTCACACCATGCATTCCATCCCTTCGCTATGTGGAATGAACTCGCCCTCTTCCGCGAAGGCTTTACTCTGTGTCTTTAGAAACAAACTGCAGAGCGGCGCTATAGAGATCTGTTTTACTAATCACGAAGTACGAAGAGATTTCCAGTGTTCCAACTCGGATCGTACTTTGATTGATTGTTAAAGTTTGTGCAAATTTCGAAATGAGCAATATCTCCAAAGAAACGTAAGATTGAAAATTAAAATAGCTTCTCTCCAACTTGAATTGCGTGATTTGCAAGGCGATGTGTTCCTTCAAACGAGGCAAGAAAAGGGGCCAGAGTTTTTCAAATACCTTTCAAACGAATGCTTTCCAAACCTTCGTAGTTTTGGGCAAACAATGACATCGATGTTCGGCAGTACATACACGTGTGAAAGTGTTTTTTCTTCAATGAAGTTCATCAAGAACCGCTCCAGAAGCCGACTGGCAGATTCCTCACTGCTTCACCTTCTGAGACTTTCAAATACAGAAATTCAAATACAACTTTAATAAAAGAAGCAGATCGGGCTCAATTTTCACATTGAACACTTACCATGAAGGATTCTTATTTGTATGTTGTGTCTTTTAATTTCTTTCAATTCATCAATAAGTATTGGGTTTTTGTGAAATAAATTGTAATTATACAATTTTTATTTGTAATTCCATTGTTTTTATTGCCTCATTTTAGAAATTTAGGTCATGAGAAAGTACTACATTTTCAGTTCAGTACTTACAATTTTTGTAATTTTTAATCCCCCCCCAAAAAAAATGCTGCCCGCCTATCAACTGCTGGATATAATTTTGGCCCTCGGACCTTTTGAAGTTGGAAACCACTGATGTAGTACACCCTGGACTGCATTTTGGGGGCCGTCGACCCACGGTACCCCCTCGAGAATTACGTCGATTTTTTTTAATCGACAGATTTAAACGTTTTACGTAAGATAAAAGTGTTTCCAGCGTTAGGAAACCATAAATAACGGAGATTCGTATTTGATCGCAAAGTATGACCTTCGTAAGAACAAGAAACTCCTATTCGGGACTACTTTCGCTCATTTTTCCAGTAAAAATTCGCAAACAGCAGCAAAACTAACGCTCCTGGCGTATCCTGACATTACTACGACCCAAAATTTTAAGTATGTTTGCCTAACCTAACCTAACCTTACCGTGCATGGTTCGTGGGGCTATCCGTGAATGGTTTGTGGGGCTACTCGTGCATGATGTCAGCGCCGAATTTTAACTGCAGATTCGTGATTACGAGGCCTAAATTATTGACTATGTGGGAAATGAAAGAAATTGATCACTCTCTGTTCGCTGCCGTATTTTTAACTTCATCCACACATTCATGCGATATCGTCCACTGCATTTGACACTTTTTTCGGTCACTGAACCATTCTCCTGCAACCAGTGATGTGCCGTAGACTATAAGTTTACGTCTACACGTAATCTACGCGTAGATTACATTGGGTTGTAGTTTACATAAACTACGTAGACAATCGAAAGTGCATTAAAATTAATTTTCAAGAGTTTCAAGAAAGGAAAGTGACATTTTCAACTATATTGGTTCCTAACGAAATAAAAAGAATCCTATTTACAACAAAATTTCTCTTCTCTTCTATCAACTATGGAGAAACATAAATAGTATGCAAAAAACAACAACAGATGGCAGTCGTGAGGCAAGAGTGGTCTCTTTCACATAAAACACTACAATATTTCGTATAATAGGTTTCTTCCTAGGTGGGAAATTGTTCGAATTGGAAGAAAGAGTATGAAAAGTTCTCCTCACACATCAGCAACTGATACGCAGTATAATTTTCTTTTAATTCCACGGCGCCCTTTGCTAAGTTATCACCTTTCGCCATGTTGTTTACATAGATTACGTCATCTACGTGTATAAAATAGTCTACGTGTAGAATGTAGACTATCGTTGTTTACGCGTAGACGCACATCACTGCCTGCAACTCACGGATATACACCTCCCGGTCGAAGAACGCCACGATACTGTCGATACACTCCCCAATATGCATTTTCAATGAATAGCGCTTACCACACTAAAAACGCACCCCCACCTTGCAAACAAAATCCCAGTACCATGTGACATGAACATAGGCGCCGACTCCATGTGGCTTGGGGGGGGGGGGCTCGAGCCCCCCCATTGTCAACGATGTGGGGGCAAAGCCCCCCAAATAATTTTGCTTAAGAGCATCTAATGTATTATTTAACTTTAAATACACATTTGAAATGTTATAGACCATCAACTTACTAATTATATAATTATGAGTATTGTTAACATTTTCACTAAAAAGAGTTTCAAAAGATGTGCATGAACTAGGAGAGTTGATGGGACGTTCGGGCTACAAATGGCTCTCACATGACATTCAGAACGAGATCATTGATATATAAGGGAGATCTGTTTTGCGCTCCGTGGTAGCAGATATTAAAAGTTGGAAATATTTTGCTATTATGGTTGACAAAACTTGTGACATATCCATCCGTGAACAATTGACATATTGCATTCGAACTGTAAATAAAAATTTTAATATTTTTGAGAAATTCATGGGCTTTTACGAGATTCCGAACACTGAGGCCAAAACTTAAAAAAGGGAGGGAGTGAGTCATTCATCAGGTTTTTTTCAGTGATCAGAGCCACCCCAATAATTTTGACAAGTCTGCGCCCCTGGACATGAACCGAAGCAACGTCTGCAGTAAATCTCGTGCGGCCTGACGTAACACCAGGATTGCCAACCTTCAAGCTCAGATATTTCCAACACGGCTCCAAGTTACAAAACACAAATAATGTGATGATATGATGAAATTGATGAAGGGGGACTCACAACGAACACCCATGCACAAGGCAGGGGATTCCAACACGGCGTGTTCAAGACCCATGGTTCGACACGCCTCATTCAATCCCCTACTTCGGCCTGCGTGGCAAATGAAAACCAACAAGCGCGGAAATCTATTAATCGTTAAGGATAAAATATCCTTGCTATTTCCTGCAGCTTTCAATCCTGACGTAACGAAAACGGAAAGGAATAACCAATCGAACGCCTCTTCAAAATCATTAACGGGAACGACATCATTACGAACATGTACTTAACCTCTTTATAGGTTAAATATTTCCTTAGAAATGCTCGAGCACGGCCGTAGAAACGTTTTAAGAATGCATTTAAGTATACTGAACTCGCATTCGTTGTGTTAGTTTGCCATTTGTATTCTGATTGGGTTGTTTTGCAAGTAAATCACTGTTTGTATTGAGACAATAACCTGCCACGTTACACAATTTATGTATTTCTTGCATATCATCAATCTGTTTTCAACTTTCTCTATAACGTAGTGTTCATTGATTTCATCCCTTCTTACATAGGCGGAGTTCTGGAGGAGCCAGGGAGGGCCTGGCCCCCCAACTTAAAAAAGACTAAAAAAATAACGCATGATTAAGTTCAGTTACTATATTTTTGTTATGAAGCCATACCGCAAATCTTGACGTTTGGCATGATGGCATGTGCGGTAATTGCGCCGCAATAGCGGGACTTAGACGATTTGCTTGGTGTGTACAGTTTGAAGAAAGAAAAACGTAAATTGACTTTGTGTTCAGTCAACAGTTACTGCTGAGGCATCAAAAGAACTTTTCAATTTAATTTTTCTAAAATTTCTGAAGCTTACTATTGTACCGTAACTTTTTAAAAGTAATACGAGTATTGTATCAATAAAAAAATAATGAAATGCAAAATGCAATAATCGTACTGTTTTGCTTCTTTCAAAACTGACAACCAATATACTAATTAATATTTGTTTACTTAAGCGAGGAAATTTAACATTTTCAAATGTAAAAGATCTAGAACTCAGAGTTTTTTAAGTTGTTGTTTTTTAATTTCCGGGGGGGGGAGGCCTCCGAAGCCCTTATAAACTAGGGGATATTCAATAACCCTCTGGTACATCATATGCTTCTCCCAGAGTTTGCCCCCCCCCAAAGCAAGGAGATAAGGAAAAATGGAGAAATACAAAAGATGAAATGAAGGAAAGAGAAAAGATGAGAGAAAGACTGAGATGCAGACAAGAACAAAAAATGCAAATAAGAGAAGGAACATATGAATATAGAATGATAAAAAAGAATAGCAAAGAAAGATACGAAGAATAGAATTACAAAGAAGGATAGCGATAGAAAATATAAGAAGAATAGAATGACAGAGAAGAAGGTTCCAAAGAAAGATACAGATAGAAAATTGGGAATAATAGAACGTTAAAGAAATAGAATTTCGGATAAAGACAAAAAGAACAAAATGCGAGAAAAATAGAACGATAGGGATAGAGAATTGCAGAGAAAGATAAAGAAAATGTAATAAATTTAGAATGCTAGAGTAACAGAATTTCAAAGAAAATGCAAGAAAAATCCAGAGCATTCCCTGACGTTGGCGACGAGACTCGGCGGCAAGCTGCCCGGCATCAGCGCTTGTCTTTCCCGGTGAACGGGTCCGCGACAGTCGCTATTAAAATTTAAGTTTTCATATTGTGTGCTAACCTTGACTACAGAAGGTGTTGAAAATGATGTCCCTCTGCTGCAACACATTCCTGGCATCTCCGAAGGAAATTGGCATTTACACGTGCAAGTTCGTTTACTGTAATTCTCCCGATTTCTCGTACAATACTCTCTTTTAACTCACGGATGGTGTGCGGATTGTCTTTGTATACTTTATTTCCCCATTTTTCTTTCCACTTTTATTCAGAACTGAGGTCTCCCCGATGGCGCAGTGGTAGCGTCGTCGCATTGTAGTTAAGGGGTCCCGGGTTCGATACCCGGTGGAGGCACATAGTGGTTCGGATCCCACTTTAAACTGTAGGTCCAGTCTCAATTAGCCTTACTGTGCATAAAGTGGACTTAAAACACCAACTTAACTAACTAACTAACTTATTCAGAACTGACCCTGTTACTCTAAACCTTTTTACGAGGTTTAATATAAGCGACAGTCGCGGACCCGTTAACCGGGAAAGACAAGCGCTGATGCCGGGCCGCTTGCCAACGACTCTCGTAGCGAATGTCGGGGAATGCTCTGTAGAATAAATACAGAACACAAATAGAAGAGAAGAATATGCATACGTACTTGTGAAAGAAAAAGATTGCCAGAAATGCTTGGCTCTAGTTGAGAGGTGGGGGACTGGGAGGGCAGCTTCCTTAATTCCCATGATGGTACTAACAAAAATAGAGATTTATAACCAAAATTTAATTGGAAGAATGTTTATTGTTCATATTCAGAGGCCACATTGACAGTGAGGAACTCAAACGATCCTGTTCAACAGGAAAACGATAATAAATCTCACTTCAGACATCACAGCTATTTATAAATATGAATTCCCAGTCAGTACCAATAACAACTTAATGATGTATATGAATTTGAAACTATCATAACTAAGGAAGTTTGTTGACCGTTGAACGCAAGCAGAAAGTGTGAAATTATACAGTTTGAAAGTGAAAACTGGTTTAGAGACACTTAATACATAAGAAATCAGATAAAGCAAGGTCGAAAGTAAAGGGAATGTATTACAGTTAAATACCATTCTGTACATGAAACACATGGCTTGCAATTATTTACATTGCAATATAACGTTGGGAAAAACTGGAACATATCCTTGACGATTATTGCATGCACTATTTATAAAACTTTAACTTTTACTAGCATAGTATTTCGAAAGTTGGCACGCATGGCTATATTTGAAGAGCATCAAGATGTATTTCTATATAATTTAGAACTTATTTAGTGACAAAATCCGACAGAAAATGTATTTCTTGTATAAGAGATTTACACTGCTGAAAGTGGCTTGATAACATTTTACAGAAGTTTGTACATAATGAACAAAGTCGACAGACATTTTTTTTCAAACCTCTAAATATGAATATAGATAACTCTAATACATTAGCATTGTGACTCTGGTCAACAATGACATCACACTTTTACTGATGGTCATTATAAGTAACTTTAAATATGTAGAGGTAAAGGTGGTATTATGAGCTATTCATATATTATGAGCCCCCCCAATATCTGTTCATGGAGTGGCCTCAGCCTGGTGGCGATGATTTGAACTGCTAATTTAGTAACGCCTTTTGCCGCCAGAGAGTTCTCGTTCAGTTGCAGCTGATAGTTTATGAGTGAACGTGTTCTTTTTGTTTTCTCGATCTGAAAAACTTTGAAAGGTAAGTGTTTTGCTTTTAATTGCAGTACTTATTCATTTAAATTCATCCTAGTGCATTATTGCATTGGATAAAGCATGTTTAAAAGATTATTTTTGTGTAGATACTATGTAATTTTGCAAGTAACAAAGATTCGTTATGCATGTTCCAATTCCAGTATGGCAAGGGTTGTAAAATGAGCCCCCATCGTGCTTGGTATATGAGCCCCCAAACTTTAAGGGGCTCATATTATATACACTACAGGAGTGGTTTCAACTTTATCTTTTCAGATGTCACGAAAAGTGCTAGGTCCAAAAAACAAGACCAAAAGACAGAAACTGGAATACTGAAGATATGGTTAAGGCGATCAAGACTGTAAGAAACAAAGATATGGGATTGAAAAAGGCATCAAAAATGTTTCTTGTTCTAAGACCTACTCTTCAAACACAAACTAAAAAAAAAAGGCATGCAGTGAAACCGAAGCTTCATCAAGATTCAGACGAGGAATCCTGTGAATCAGATATCGATTCTGGGGAAAATGTCTTAGAAACACCAATCGGAGTGGAAAGTCCCGGTGATGAAGAAGCAGTTTGTCTGTTCTGCGAGGGTCTATTTTCGGCAGATGACCGAGGAGAACTGTAGGTGAAATGTGAAATGTGGGCACACAACGACTGCGCTGGATGCGAGAAGGATATTTACATTTGCGACTTCTGTAAATATACATTACAAAGAAACAAAATAAAACTTTTCAAATGGTTTCTTAATGACCCTTTCAATTCATTTTTAATTACCCTTACAATTGGTTTTGTAATGATTTTTTCAATGATCTTGTTATGAACTCTTTTATGGTATTTCACATCATAATATCTTTTTAAAGGTTTTGTAATGAATAAAATGTTGTTTGTATGATTTAATTTGTCATACACTTTTCTAAACCAGTTATTCTATTATTTTTTCCTAGGGGCTCATATTACCAGCACAAAACTTTTTTTCCACAAATTGACTTGTTTTGTATTTTTTTTTTTTTCATATCCTTAAAGTTGCTCAAATTGGTTTATATTTTAACAATAGTTGTATGAAATGTTGTAGTTAAAGTTATCATAAGAATCTGAACAAAAAAGTTAAAAATCAAATTTTAAAAAATGCAAAACAAAATGGGGGCTCATAATACCACCTTTACCTCTATTACTTCATGTTATTTCACTTTCTGGTTTGAAGGATTGTTTCAAACTTGAAGAGCAGTGAACTTTAAAAATCAAACAGAGATGGCAGCACTAATTAGTAATTTAAAAAGTTGAAGCGACTGAACGTAAGTTGGGAAAGAAGTTAAAATAATTAGAAAAAATTAACACTATATTACGTTATAATAGATGCAAACTTAGAGTGTAACATAATTGAAAAGTGAATCACTAATCATAAATTAAAAAGTAAGTGTTTGTGTATGAAGTAAAGATTTGGGCACTGAATTCGACTTGCGCAAATGCACTGCTAAAAATCCGATATTTTTTTCCACTACAATAGTACGACGCATGTTTTTATAAGTGACTGATTGCCCGGCGTTGCCCGGGAATTTTATTTATTCCAATCTTCTATTAGACAGGAAAATAATGAATTCTAACTATGGTGTAAAATGAACATGGAGTTGAACGGCATTGGGAGTGTCACTATTCATCTTAGCGACCCCGAAAACTAAGGATTCCACACTAATATCGGTCGATTTTGATGTCATGTCACCCCTTCCCACCCCCACCCCTAGATGTGCCAGGGGTGTCTTGGAGTTGAACGGCATTGGGAGTGTCAAAAACAAACATAGACACACGCACATAAATCCATTTTTATATATATAGAAGATTAGCCCAGTCAATGAAGAACAACAAAAGGTCCATGTCGGGAATAATTCCGTAAAAGCTCTTTTTTTAGTACTTTCTAAAGTTTTTGCCTTGTAACTTTTGATCAAATTAAATGACAAGAAATTGTTTCGAATAAAAGTTGTAGGCTAGTTTATAAGCTTTAAAACGATATAAGATTTAATATATTTTAATGAAAGATGCGCCATAAAATGTGTCTCCAAATGAAGGACAGCACCAAAAAAGTGTTTCTTTATCACAATCCGGCGTTAAGTCCCGGAATCATTGACTTTTTGATAAAAGCAAGAGGCTTGGTAGAATTAATTAGCGAAACGCCATCTGCATGCCTGTCGCCATCTTGAAAAGAGTCCGCCATATTGGATATTTCTTTTAAATTTTATATATCTCGGGAATGGTGGCACATGTCAACTTCCGGATTTTTCAGTATTGCTCCAAATAGTGTAAACTTTCATAATATATCAATATATCTATTATTATAAAATAAAATTAGTGGTTTTGTAGAAAAACTCACTACAATACTTTATTTGAATAACTGTGAGTTAGAAGTCTTAATAATTCTCGAATTAAACAATAGTATTTTAATTTATATTTGGTAACGGTACGAAATGTTTGTTAGAAGACATTAGACGAACTGAACCCTTAAAATACTACTTTTTGTATTTATAAATTTATCTAAAATAAAAATTTTAAGAGAAATACAATTTATTTACATACCATTTTGATTTCTGAAAAAATGATATAAAGAAAAACACATATTCATTCTAATTGATAATACGAAAATAGTGAAAAATATATAGAATATATTTTGTTATGAATGTTTCATAAGATCGTTTCCCTTCACATTCGCTTTATGTAGTGGAGGCAAGATTTTCCATTCAACACTTTATACGTACGTCCAGTGCACTGTTTACTTGGGGCGAATTTTATGATATCCGTCTACACTCAGGGAAGTAAATGCATCATATCGATTGATACACCAGAATGCATCGATTTATGCACTAAAGTGTGTCTTGTGGCTTCTTCAAAGAATCAGATTCACATTTGATGCATTTGGGTGCATTTTTGTATGTCGTGAATGAAACACCAAAGTGCATCATTTGATTCAAGTGAGGTTTTATTACAGTCCAGATGCACTTCAATAAATAAGTTGATGCACCTTGATGCATTTTGATCCACCATAATGCATTTTTTTGATGATGCACTTAAACGTTTCGTCTGAGCTACATAAACTCTTTTTAAGTGCATCATCCAAAATGATGCAGGAAGGTGCATCAAGGAACATCAACTGATGCATTGAAGTGCATCTCGACTACAATAAATTTTCATTTGAATCAAATGATGCACTTCTGTGTTTCATCAAATGTGAATGTGATTCTTTGAAGAAGCCATGAAACACACTTTAATGCATCAATCGATGTATTCTGGTGCATCAATCGATATGATGCATTTAGTTTTCCGTGTGTAGTTATCCTAAGCCATTGAGGTATTCAAGGACCACTGTCACTCTGTACTCCACCAACAGAAATCAGCAGAGCTGGATCGATAAGGGTACTTACAACATAAGATAATTACACTCGTACGCCAAGAAGAACAGTTGTGAGAGGATACTTACAAAGAACACCTATACCCGGGCCAGGATTCGAACCCGGGAACCCTCGGGTCGTAGCGCGCTGTCCAATACAACCCTTATGTTCGATAGTTGTGCAATAGTGTGTTCCGTGAGTATTATTAAATAATGTCGCACCAGCCCCCATGGTGCAATGGTTAGCATATCGCGCTACGACGCCAGGGATCCCGGATTCGAATCCTGGCCTGGACATGGATGTTTATGAATGTCCATTCATCAATTTCATTATATCATCACTCATTCCCATCTTCGGAATTAGCCAAAAGTGACAGAAAAGCGAATTAAAATGAAGCAAATCAAATCAAATTAATAATGTCGCTTTTGAAACCTATCACCAGTGGTACAGGCACCAAGGGTTCACAAGACAGAAATCTTATTTTTCAACTGTATTCTTACTTCAAGGTATTGGCGTCGGAAAAAGTGCGTGCTGAAACAATGTTTTCTCAGAGTCGAGAACTTACGGCTAAAGCGTGTGGTGTATGTGCGTATACTGTGTTGCTTATTATAAAACAGAACAGGGTAACGTATCTACCACAGAAATAGGTGAACCTCTATTCAAATCTCCTGGGAAAGATGCCAGAAAACAGAAACGGGAGTCATGATGATGACCTTGCAGTTCCTCTATAATAAACACCTTCAAACTTCTTTCAGGTACGAGTTTCTTTTATATGCTGCAGTGATATGATATAATCCTGTGTAGAATTATTCACTATATATGTTTAATTTTACTAAAATATCACGTGCATGCATTATGTATAAAAAGTTTAATATTGGACATAACGAATTCTCTGTGTTCCCCTTCCGCTAGCAGTTGGTTTGGCAACAGTGGAAGAGCGCTGGCTGCGTATTGGCTGAACTCATGTTCCTTCTAAAAGCGTACGTCGTATAATTTTTATGGAATGTTATACAAAAAAAAATCACCCCTTGTTGAACATTGAAACAATATATTTGTCATGAAGCGAGGTCTTTTTCTTGAGAAAAAGAAATGAAAATAACATTGGTAAATCTCAGTTATAACACAGTTTTCCAAATTATTGGCACCATAAATTCCAATTATTGGTACAGTATAAATTCAGTTATAAATGTGATCGATGGAAGTAGTAATAGTAATAATTGAAGAAGTTTTTGTGAACACAATTTCAATTTTTCTGGGATAAAGGGAAATTTTGCATGAAATGGGTAATTTGGGACTTAGGATTGGGGAAATTATAATCACTAGTTCTGGCATCACTTACTCTTTCATTTCCCACTTCTTTCTCACTTTACTACAGCGCCTTGAATAACGTAGTGTGGAAAACGACCCAAGAAACTGGTTCCCCAGACGGATGAGAAACACAGATGGCAGTGCGATCAATCTCGGTGCTAATTTTCTTATGAAAGTAATGCGGCTTTGTTAGTTTTTGGAATATACGTATTATGTAGATTTGTTTGTCTTGAAAGGCGGTACGTGAATTGACGGAAACAGTTATATTTTTGAGTGATTTGCAGTCACGAAATGACATTAATTTGGAAAGAAAAGTAAAATAAAATTTATAAATAAATAGCATGCGTAACACAAGAAGAAACATCGCAAAGTGATTCCGGACGTCAGGTGTTGTATTGTGTACTAGAGTTTTATTTTTCTATGTTATTAGAATATAAATAGTATCCTGAGAGATATTTCATACTGAGGCGACAAACCACAAGTGTCGCTTGGAAGCGAGCAGTCCGTAATCAATGCAGCCTTTCGAACCGTAGGGACACAAGCTCTGACTGCACCGTTGCCTCAAGGAGATTTTACACCAAAGCGACACGCGACAAACGATACGAGGATTTCACACCAAAGCGACACGGGTCCTTCGTTCCAAGGCAACTTTCACACCGAAGCGACACATGTTGCTTGGAAACGAACCAATCAGGAGCAACATTTCACATCGTAGCGGCATGACGGGAAGCACAGGTCAGCGTTCGGTTGGTGAAATCCTCAAGCGATAAGTGTCGCTTGTCGCTTTGGTGCGCAATCTCCCTAAAGCAAGACACTCATTGCATCGAGCGTGCGCGAACAACAAACCACGGCAACATGTTGCAAGCTATTGAGGAAATGGCCCAGTTTGAGCGACGCACAAGCGACAAAGCGACACGTGTGACTTATCGTGTCGCCTAGATCTGTTGTTGTAATGTGCGGTTTTTCGTGTCGCCTATCTGTTGTTCGCACAATTAGCAGCGAACGCTTGCCAATAGACTGAAGGCACCACTTCGCTTGTCACTTAGTTGGGAACTGCCCCTGTAGCGCGTCGCTTCGGTCTGAGCACCCTTCCTTTAAGGAGCTTTCCGACCGAAGTAACAAGTAGTACGCGAATACGCCATATGAACGTGTCGTTTGCTGTTTGGACCCTCATGTGCAATGAATGATATTTTACAGTCTGGAAGTGTGTGTCACTAGTGTGACAGTGTTAACATCCCGTGTCGCATGTCCATTGGTTTGAAAGTTTCCTTACACTCATGTCGATGGCACTAAGAAAGTTTTGTGGAGTTCCCCTTGTCATTTCATGGAATCATCATTATCATTATCGCCGCGATTAGTTTAAAACGGAAGAAAAGATACAGTAAATATCCAAAATAAAAATGCTTCAGTGCGTACATCTTTAAAAGAAATGATGATGATGATAATAATAATGAACCTAATTCATACACAAAATTTAGTTGCCAAGAGCATTCCACGCGTATTTTTTCTCCCGTATTATTAACGAAAGTATGACGATAACAGGACGTGGTCGACTGTCTAGAATGTTCGTTAATATCTTCGCTACCACTGTACCAAATATCATAGCAATTATCACATTCATAGAAATGCTTCATGTAAAAGAATCAGACGTTGCAGCGAAAACTCCATTTACTTCCATTATAAGCAGACGAATACCAAGCACCGGGTTCAACACCAGCGCCTCTAGCGGATCATTTTCGAGTGGAACCAGCCAGAGCGTGCAGAACTGTGCCGTTTTCCACACTACGTTATTCAAGGCGCTGTAACTTTACTAACACACCGAAAGAGAGCGGTGTAGCAAACTGAATCGTCAACATGTTAAAAGCTGTGAAACAATGATATACATTTTGAATAATGCAAGAATTGCAGGGAGTGATGACGTAACACATGTGTTTGCGCATGCTCCAAGAAACAATCGGTCGTGGGTTAGACATGAATCAGTCCATGCAAATTATGTTAACGGGAACGACTATATCGAATAACTTAATACGTCATGTCCTGTAGCTCTCTCTTTCATGTTTCTGTCGCTATGGAGGCCTTAGAGATATTACTTCTCAAAATCTAATTTCGCAAACTGAACTTACATCATGCTTAGGTCGATTTTGACCAGTTATATTACAAAACATCGAGTTACCACGATGTTAGCCGAGTATGCCCGAATCACTCATTTACAAGTCGGATATGCAGAGGTGCATTAATTTGAGGTGGTGAACTAGCATTGGCGAGGACAAATGCTTATAGTTTGTCCTCATTCATTGAGCCATCAACACACAGCCCAAATTCCTGATCCTAGACACCTGAAACTTTAGATGTGTCTTTCTCTTGTGCACTAAGAAGGAGTTTTCCGAAAATGAACATCTTAGGAGAAAAATGAACTTAGAAACATAAAAATACATATTTTATAAACAAAAGTTGTCAATAGATGGCGGGCTGTGTATTATAAATCTCGGTAGGCAAATGAGCAGAGAAGTCGCTATTTTTAGACATGTAAATTTAATAGAAAGTGCTATTTTTTTACGAAAAGGAAGATAAGTAGAGAGATTTAAAACAATGAACATAAAACTCGCCATACTTAGATTAGTTTAGAATCTCCAATTACACTTTTTGCTATTTTGTTATAAATAAAACGATGCCAGGTGGTATGTCAACAATTACTGCAATAATATTCACTCGTACCTACAGAACTCTCAGGACGAGAAACTTGCTCAGATTTAATCGGCTAATGTCGTATGTACTCGGAAATTTCGATAATGTTCAAGTCTCTTTTGTTGCTACATGAACTTTCTGGCGTGGAAAATACAACATACCTTTTCTTGATAGATATTTTATTAAGAAAGGTTATATTGTGCTTTGCACGCCAGAAAGTTCTTGTAGCAACAGAAGAGACAAACATTGTCGAAATTTCCGAGTACATACGACATTACCCGAGTAAGTCCGAACAAGTCACGCGTCCTTTCTGTTGGGAAACGAAGAGAATCGAACATTTCCGAATATTACCGATTACAGTTTACGTGTATTCTATAGCTACAAGCAGACAAATTCTAATATTGTAGACTTTGTCTAGAGCTCGTAGTATATTGTATGCTCATCTCGGAGCTCTCCGCTTTCATGTTATGCAGAGGCGTAGAGAACTATCTTAAGCCCCCCGTTAAGATGTAATCTTCACTGTTGAGATACCCACCGTCTTGTTGCGGACCATTTCCCTCACGAATATACTGTAAATCTGGTTGTTTCTACCAGAAAAGCAAAGAAGAATTCAACAAAAACCAGTTTCACAAGAACCAGAAATCAGTCTTCATGTCGTGCCTGTGGAATCTTATGCAACTCGTGATTTCTCCTCTCAAATTGCGGGTCGAAGACTTCAACTTCACGACTTGGCTAAAGAGTCAGCTTCTTTGCCTTCCGAAAAGACAAAACAGAGCGAGAGAAGGGACCAAAACTTTGGGACTCATTTCTGACCCACTGCACCGTGTCATAAGGAGTTGATGTGGCCAGCACCATTATCCACTGGCGGATTTAGTGGTAGGGCAACGGTCCAATTCCCCCCAAAATAAAGTTTTATCGGTGGGGTAAAGTACCCTTGTACCGTGCCATGAAGGCACATGTAGGGGATGTGGAGGTAAGGCCCCACACATTCTCGATCTCGGACATTTTGGAGATGATGTGATCAGCATCTTGCTCCGACGTCTTTACCCTCCATGATTGCCCCCAGGTATCTATTGATTTGAGACTGTGTGAACTCCAGAGCCACTTTATTTATTTATTTATTCGTTTGCTTCCTACAGAGAGAATCTCCAATTACAGGAAAGCTTACATAATTCAAATAATAAACATATAAAAGTGTAGATTACATATAAACACACACACAAACGCATTTATACACACAAGATTATAAGTGAAGTACTACAGGAAAGAAACATATATGCATCCAACCATATACATAAATATTCATTGTTCAGAACATAGCCTTTACATAGTATTGAACGGAAAAAATAATAACAATAATAATAATAAAATAGCATAGAAGGTAAAATAATTTCAGAACAATGGAAAATAATGCACAGTAGAATGGATTCACAAATGTATATCTAGCCTTTTTCAAAAATTGGTTTTAGTGTTTTGAGATACAAGGAAAGTGCGGGGACAAGGCCGGAAAAATTCAGATCTTAGATCACTCAGCCCAGGTATCGAACCCGGGTCTCCAGCATAGCAGTCAGACCAGACTAGAGCACCGCGGCTCTACATATAAAGTATTGGTAGCATTCCCGTAGTAAAATAACTAAATCTCTAGCCTTCTTAAACCCGAAGGTTTATGGTTGCAGCAACACAAGCCTTCCATCTGGGCAGGATCAATCCAATTTTTTTCCATCCTTACCGATTTCCTTTAGGCCCATCTCAACACTATCCCTCCATCCTCGTCTTCACCTTCCTACTTACCATCAGGTTTCCCAACAAGAATCCTGTAAACTCTTCTATCCTTTCCCATTTGTGCCACATGGCCTGCCCATCTACATTCCCATAGAAGTCAAACCGAAAATCTAAAGGTTAGTCCATAACCACTTTATGGAAGTACACAATTGCTTCACATGCTAGAATTGACGTCATAACATAAGAAGAGTGTTACATTTTAATCTTAGCTTCAGTGGCGGCGATTGGAACTTTGCCCCCCCTAGATTTGGAACCCAATCGCCGCCACTGTTTAGCTTTGTCAATGTCCAACTACTCAATAATAACGAGACGTAACAAAGTAATAATAAACATAATAATGAATTTATAATTCAACTTTTTAATAACTTATTCGCCATTCATTATGTATTTTCCCTTGCAATTTTCTTTAATATAATAACCTAATCTCTCTCTAACCAACTTTGAAAATGTATGAATTGCGATAGTAACATGTTTATTTACCATGACTTAGTCTTGCAAGTATTAATTCACAGAATTTTGTGTTTTTTATACGCAGGGAAACTTTAAATAAATAACGCAAAACCAGTTATTGCTTGCCAACGACAAAATTTTCCTTGTTCGCGTCTTTCATGGGTAGTTTCGAGATATCAGTACAGATGTCAGCACTGAGAAAGAAAGGTACCAGTTTATTGACAGGCTGCAGTCCCTAATCAATAATTATTAAGGAAATAAAGTTTATAATAACTTTTACATTCTTTTCTTCCCATTAGTTCTTGCTTTATTCATGGGCAGCAAGTACGATTAATAGGTTTCAACTTCTTAGATCATGTGATTATTGCTTTAAAATGGTAATTTAATTGAAACAACAGGAATAAATAATTTAGCTTTAAAAATGCTCAATGTAGGCTGTAGGCTATTAAATTTTTTTGAAACGTAATGTATTTCCTCTATCTCATATTGTTGTTACGTATTTCATTTTTGTTTTTGTAAAATGATTGTGTTTATTATGGAAAAGACAAGATGTTTGAAACAAAAACGTTTATACGGAACGTTTCCTACTATAATCGACTGAAGTGGAGAAAGTTAGGTAGGGAAATATTTGGTTCAAACTTGGGACAAACTTGATTTAACATAGTGAAAATGAGATCTGGCAAGATACCACCCCACCTTCCCTCACTTTGAACTCTGCCTACGAACCGAAATGACAACCAGCGTAATGAAATTTCCCCAGAAGGTTTCTGCACATCCTCGCCTCACCGTGTGTCTCTGTAGACTAAGCGATGCGACTATTCCGCCATCTGTCCTAACACAAGGTTGCCAGGTACGATAGTTTGGAGCAAGGTTGTCACATCGCATTCTTTTCAACTAAAGGAACACAATTCCGGGAACTTTTGGAATTAACCTCGTATATTCTCATTCATTTATCGTTTCGATTCACGTCAAGAGACGAAAAATGAAGTCAAGGAACTAAAATAAAGCATAGTGCACGCAGGTTGGAAATAGGAAACAGACAGAAGATCGTTCACAGTTTCCAGGGAATACTATTTTGTAGAGATACCGAGGCGAGCTGTTACTAGCTTTCTGTGCCAATTGATTTCCGTGGAAGTAACACTTTCCTTACCTGGCGACATTACTGTTTCGTCACGGCTGCTGCCACGGGTGCGTGCTGCTTTTAAATTAGTAGTTTATTGACGATTGCAACGATGGGTCAAAAGGGCGTATAGCCAGAGCGTGAACATTGGCGGGAGGATGAATGATTGCTGCTAAGCGGCCCGACTGATCTTTAACGGTTGTTTCTGTCAGCGTTGCCAGAAGCCACGTTTTTATTTGTTTTGTTCTTATGTTACATTTCTACACATGGGCGTCACCAGAAATTTTTGTAGGGGAGGGGGACAGGCCATTGATAACACTTGAATAATAGAAATAATATTAATTATTATTACTATCATGGTTATGATTATCATTTTAGAATAATGACTATTACATACCAGGTGGTTATAATTAAAGTGACGGTGTTCGGAGTGGTACAGCACGGACTGTATTGAGAGTAGCAGTCTGAAACTTCGTAGATATGCTAATGAAGCAATGCGCTCGCGAATTATGAAAAAAAAAAAAAATAGTTCCAATTCTCGCCACCAGGGTAAAAAATGGCGCTGTAAGCAGTCAAAACGTGGAATTTTCCGTAACTCTGACGTCAAAGTCGGTGACATTGCCTAACCATTGTGTGAGCTCCCTGGTTGTTGTTGGTGACGCTTGTTGCTTTTTCCTTTAGTAATGTTCATGTAATTCGAATAGTGAAATTGTAGCGATATTTTATTACAAAGAGTATTGTTTTCTGCGATTTATAGTGTTTTTCCTGTAACTATACCAAGTTTTGACTGCTTAGAGCGCCATTTTTTACCCTGGTGGCGAGAATTGGAACTTTTTTTTTTTTTTTGCATAATTCGCGAGCGCATTGCTTCATTAGCATATCTACGAAGTTTCAGACTGCTACTCTCATTACAGCCCGTGCTGTACCACTCTGAACACCGTCACTTTAATTTTAACCACCTGGTACTAATAAAAATAAACTGATTTTATTCTCATTTATCATAAGCATTATTATTATTATTATTATTATTATATTCAGGGTTTGGGATACTTTTCTACTCGATCCACTAGATAAATCAATATCCAGCATAGTTATAGTGAAATGCATAGTTAATTTATTTTGCAATGAACACCTTGGTTACGTAAAAAGCTTGAAACTTTGGGGAAAATTTAGTCATAAAGTTTAAGTTTTGTTACCTATCCAATGAAACTCTAATGGAACTGTGTAACCATTTATTCTCTTGATTAAAGAGGAAGAAGGAACTAAAAGGAGAAAGAGAAGAAAGAAAGGAAAGAAAAAGTTGAGAAGAAAGAGACAGCGCGATAAAGAAAGATGGAGAAAGAGAGAGAGATACGAGAAAAGAAGAAGACACTGCCGAGACGAGTGGGTGTGTGAGAGAGAAAGATAGAGAAGCAGGTGAAGAAAGAAATAAGAAATGAAAGAGCGAGCGTGATGAAGAAGGAGAAACAGGGTTGAGAAAAGAAGGAGAAAGCCGAGAAGAAAAAGAGAGCGTGAAGAAGAAGGAGGAAAGAAGGGAGACCGAAGGAATAAAAAAAGAGAATGAGATGAAAGAGAGAGAGTGTGAGAAACATGAAAAGAAGAAGAAAAATAATAAATTCGTCTTTATTAGCGAGCGTGTTTAGGTCGTTCTTACAACAGACGCTTGTCTGCAAGATGATTGCAATGTAAAACTGTATTATGACAATTTTCTTTGGTTACATGTAATCCTAATGTCATATGTCGACTGAATATAAAAATATAAATTGAATGAAAGAGGAAGAAGAAAAGGACTACATGTATAAACTAATGGACTGTATCTACTTTCATCTTTAGTACATGTATGACAGAGTCCGCTGAAACAATGAATTAAAGAATAATAGCAATAATATTATTAATAATAATAATCCGTGGCTCGACAGTCCTGGAAGGGCCTTGGTCTATCTGCCAGTCTCCTTCCCACAATCTTACCCAGACTGTCGAACACTTGGATATTATTTTCATAAATAAAATAGTTGGAGACTATATAATGAACTTTCTTAGTACATTTTAAAACTTTACACTTTTCCAAGTGAATTTCCATTTCATTAATCTTGCACTAATGTGTCATTCTATCGAGATCAGCCTGAAGTTGAGCGACATCATTATTTGTTAAAATACTCTTAATTTTTTATATCATCTGCATATTGTAAACATGTGCTACATAATAATAATAATAATAAATTTATTTATTAAGCGGGCGAGGTTCAGCCTATAGGCTGCCTGCCACCAAACCAATGTAAATGTAATACAGTCGAACCTCGATAACTCGAACTTGAGGGGAAAAAGAAAAAAATCGAGGTATCAAAGATTTCGACTTACCAAGGTTCGAGTTATTGAGGGCCAAAATCGCCAACTTCGAGTTATAGAGGTTTAAGGTTTACTGACCCTTCTGAACGTCTAAAGCACATTAACAATGATGGTTACATACACGGCAGGGTGGGGGAGTTCAAGTCCCGACACGATTGTTGATCACCTGACATTGTACGTACGCACCACCCTGCACTTCGACTTATTGAGGTCCGTGCGACTAAAACTTCGAGTTATAGGTGCTTAGAATTTAACTTCGACTCATAGAGGTTTTCCATAGTCTACCTCCGAGTTATTGACGAACAGCATTCCATAAACTGTACAAAAATTCGTCTTATGAAGATTTTATTCGAGTTGTTGAGGTAAAATTAATATTGAGCGTTATGGACAATTCAAGGGGATTACAAAAAATTCGACTTATGAAGGAATTCGAGATGTTGAAGTTCGATTTATCAAGGTTCCACTGTATTACATAAGAGATAAACTGCCTATTGAGCAGTAAGCTAAATGTAAAGAAATACTACGTAGTATATACTTGTAAGAGTTACACAATATTAAATAAATACTTTTGTACTTGATACAGAGTCTGAAGAAGACCTTGCTAGAAGGCTGAAACGTTACGTTTAGTTTATGTTTTTAATAAAATAAATTACTGCCTTGGTCAGCATATTTAGTTTTTCATAATCATGGAAACAAGGCTTAATGGTGTTATAAATAAATACACAAAGTATTTAACTACAAATACAAAATAATAATCAATAATAAAAATACAATTTCATGTTGTGATTTCATACCTTCAATATGGATCGCTACTCTGCGAATCTTTACCTCTGAAACTTACGGGGTTGTTTATGCATGGGATGTTCGCAAACAATGCATTCCATACTTTGGGAGCCGAAAAGGAGAAAGATGATTTGTAGGCCGTGGTTGAAGGATGGGGTAAATCCGCTTACGGGTAGCATGTTCATGGATATCCCTACGAGAATACATTTTTTCGAACAGATACCGCGGTTGTATGCATACAGTTGGTAGGTATTACAGTGGATGTATTTGTAACTGAAACGTTAATCGTAATTAAGAGCTTTGAAGGTAAGTTTAATAGCTTATGGTTTTTGATGGAGGTTGGGAGGGAATTCCGTTCTTTGGTGGAAGTTACAGTGTTGAGTTTCTCAAAGTTAGAGAAATTGTTTTTATTTAGCCAGTTCAAACTGTGTAAGTGTCCTGAAGTGTGGTCTCTTTAGAGCTTGTGAATGAATCCCATGCATGCATTCTGTAGTTTTGGAGAAATAAGAGAGAGAGCATGAGAATAGAAGATGGAGAAACAGAGAGAGAGAGAAGGAAGAAAAAGAAAGAAGGAGATGGCACTAAAGAGAAACTGAAACAGGAGAAGTGAGATGGATAAAAAGAAAGAAAATAATAAGATAGAGACAGCGTGAGAGAAAAGGAAAACAGGGGGAGAGAGAAGGAAAGGAAAGATAAATGAAAACAGTAGAAAGAAAACAGCGTGAGAAAGAATGTAGAGAAAAAAGGGGAGGGAGAAGGAAAGAAAGAGAAAATATGTGGAAGGAGAAAGAAGGAAGAGAGAGATTAAAGAGAGGGCGTGAGAAAGAAAAAGAAACAAAGAAAGAAGAGAGAGAGAGAGAGAGGAGGAATAAAAAATAAAAAAGGTAGAGTACGAGATAGAAAGAAATAGTTGAGTGAGAAGAAGGAAAATAAAGAGGAGAAGCGATAGAGGGTGAGAGAGAAAGATGGAGAAAGATAGGAAAGAAAGAAAAAGACAAGACAAGTAAGAGAGAGAGGAATTTCATCTCAGCAGCCATGGCGACCGAATCAAAGTCCATCTGAGAAAACTTTCCCACCCTTGATGCAGGGTTGCTAAAGGTCCAGGAATTTTAAATAAATTCAATTCCGGTCCTGGAGAGAAAATCAAAAGGCGTAAATGAATTCTGGACCGTAAGCAACCTTTTTATCTGTTAAGTGTTTCAATTCGGTACAGGAACCCTTTTTCCGGAACAATTTAAATTCGGTCCAGGAACTTTTTTGCAGGATCAATTTAAATTCGGTCCAGGAACTGTTTTTAGATAGGAATTTCAATTCTCTCCAGGAATTAAATAAATAAATTCAATTCCGGTCCCGGAGAGAAAATCAGATAGCGTAAATGGGTTCTGGACCGTAAAGAACGTTTTTATCTGTCAAGTGTTTCAATTCGGTCCAGGAACCCTTTTCCGAAACAATTTAAATTCGGTCCAGGAATCTTTTTTCAGGATCAATTAAAATGCGGTCCAGGAAAACTTTTTTCAATGAAACAATACACAACTTGGACCGAATTTAAATCGTTCCAGGAAAAAGGTTCCGGTCCTGCAGCGGAACCCATTAGAATTCATGGGTTATTGGAACTTTAACGACCCTGCCTTGAGGCCACCCGAACAGAGTCAGTCCTCGACGCCACTGGACAGTCCTTGCAGAGTTCTGGCAAGCCTGGCTCTTTAAGAAAAATAGCAGTTGCAAAACCAGACATGTGGCACTTACGCGCATACGATATCCTGGGGCAGAGGTGTGGCCGATCCTTGGAGCGTTGTCCACCACACCCTGGTGCCGAGGTGAGGGAACGTTAGGAGATCCGGTGCGGTTCAACTTTGATTGCCAGAGTCCGTAGATCCTGAAAATATAACCTCTTTGTCGTGACGTATCGCGTCATCCTTGCTGGCCATTCCGACAACAAGGAGACTCAACATTTGCCATAAGCTTGCTGTATTTAGCAGTGCTTTATGGAGAATATCCAGTGTTTCCAACCTTAGATAAATTTCACTGATTATATCATGGTTGCCATATTAAAGAAAACTTGTGCTGAAAGTGTAAACCATGGACTTTCTGCTCAGAAATGTGGTAATAGCTTTTTTTAAAAAATACGTTAAAGCTCATTCAATTGAACATTTTTACCAACAAAGTTCCTCTCTGTACTTCATTGTAAATTTTTGCTTCTATAAATGCATATTATTGTATTTCCAACGACAAATGCCGTTTCCAATCTTGGGATTGACTGTCTTCATGTACAGGCTGTGTTCTTTAAAAGAACACAAAAGACGCAGTATTCACTATCAACTGTTCATTTATATTAAATACATTTTTGAATTTTAAAATTGTGTTTATTCTTAGCCATATTTTATGTTGCTAATTAAAAAGTGATTGAAATGAGAAAAAAAAACGTTTCAAATTTCAATAAGCTATTTATTGTATGTTATAAAAGCAAATCAAGATTTCTCCAACATTTGCACATATATTTGAAGCTGTTTTGTTTGATTTTGCTACTATTGGCTAATCGCGACGATGCTAAAATTCTGAAGGAACACTCACAAACAACATCCATGTCCAGGCCGGGATTCGAACCCGGGACTTCTGACGTCGCAGCGCTCTGTGCTAACTACTTCCCCCACGAAGACCGGCTTATTTTTGAGTCTGTTGAAGTCTTTATCGAGACTATTCTTATGAGCAATAAAAAATTATCAAGAGCACCCCCCAAAAATATATATATATATATTCGTACATTTGATGAAGCTTGAGTGTCCCTTGGGAAATTTCTTTGCGTAAGTGATATTCTGTCTCTGTACACTGGCAACATTGCAATTGAAAGGGGAGTGTACAAGTAGATTATGTACTGGGCGAGGTGGCAATCCTTATTGATGCCGAGAGATCGTAAATCGTGAATGAATTAACGACTTGTGAGTTTATACGTTTCAAAACCTGCAAGAAAATTTCAGTAAATGGTTATCATAAATGTTGCTTCAAATTTGCGTCATACCTACGTTAATGTGAAAGTGAGTTCTCACCTCGATGATACATTCTTGCCACAGTTAGCAACATGACAATCAAGAAACATGGTGTACACATTAAAGCCAAAAGAAGTGATTGGTCTCCTTCGTCTTGCATGAAAGTAATCTAAATATAAGGAAACATGCACACTTTTTACTTGCCACGGGTTCAACTCGCGCTGCAAATTATCATAAATATGTTAACTTATCACCATATCTATCAATGAAGGTTTTTGCAGTGAATAACTACTTAATATCTTCAGCAATGATTGCTAATATACTTTAAAAGTTTCCAACATTGTCATTATATCAGATAGTGTTTATAACACTGACATCTATCGTGAAAAGCAGGAACTTGTAATTTATGCGGTGTCGTGTTGAAACTGAACCCTCATCCCAACAGTACAATACATCCAGAACAAAAAGCGTGAGAAAGAATGATACACAAACAAGAAAGAGAGAAGAAAGAAATGGACGTAGCGAGAGAGAGAAGGAAGAAAACAAAGAGAAGAGAGGAGGCAAAGAAAAGAATGAAAGAGAAAACATGATATGGAAACAGAAACAGAAAGAAAGAGAGAGTGAGATAGAAATACAGAGACTTACTACCGGATTAAAAATTATAGATACTGGAGTTTAGACTGCAATTAAAATTTAACCAGTAGACTTACATAAGTGAGAGTTACATCAAAATTTAGCTTATTCAATTCTACGTTAATCGTCGCAAGCATTGACTCGCAGCGGGAGCCGGTAGTTTCCACGCTTCAACGGGCATCGCTGTGTGCCGTGTTGTCACTTTCCGCGTACAGCTTTACTCCGCTGAATAAAAATCTGTATAAAATCGGTTTCGCAATGTGAATTGACAATGACAATGCATTTTGAAAGCAGATGCAAAGAGCTTCAAAACAAGATCAATATTGTATTTATAGGGTTATCCAATACTGAGAAAAAGTTGTTTCGCCAAATTGAAGAAAACTGTTCTTTGACAAATTTTAAAAACTTGAAAATTAAAAATTGTGTTTAAAACTTTTCTGCCTCCACTGTACTAAAATTTCATAGTGATCGGACAAACCGTTTTTGATTTACAGAATTTTGAAGATAGCTATCGTTTGCAAAACTAAAAAAAATAGGCCATTTTCTTGTTCTCACGACGATAAAAAATTGAAGGCATACTCCAAAAAAAATTGGTTAGCATAGATTAACGTAAAATTAAATAAACTAAAGTTTGATGTAATTCTTCTTTATGTAGGTCTACTGGTTAATTTTTAATTGCAGTACAAACTCGAGTATCTATAATTTTTAATACCACAGTAACTGGAGAGAGAAGATGGAAAGCAAGAAAAGATAGGAGAAAAGAGAGGAAGATAAAGAAACAGAGAAGTAAAGAGAAGGAAGAAAAATATAAGGTGACAAAGAAATATAGAGAAGGAAAGATGAAGAAACAGAATACAAGAAAGAGCGTGAGAATAGGAAAGGTAGAAAATAAAGAGAAGCAGGTGATAAAAGCTTATCTCTACGTCTTGGTATACTTGGATGACATGTGGTTGCAGCAGGATGGCGCCACCTGCCACACGGCGCGTGAAACAATCCACTTGTTGCGCAGAAATGTAATGAGTAGGGAGCGGAAGTTGATGAAATGTCTTCTTTTTTCTGACATCTCTGACACAATCCCATTAAATATACACAATATTACACTTCGTCTAGAACACAAAAAGGTAATTTTAAAGTGCCTCCTTTTTTCTTGCATTTTTTTTGCCAATTTTCAGGTGTTAGGTCATTTTCCCCGATTTTCGGCATTTTTCCGTCATTTTTTTTGCAATATTGGGTGTATTGTTTTGTCATATTTTGTCACTTCTTTCATTTTGGTAATATTCTTGATTCAGTGTATACGACTTTTTCATTAAATTGTTTTAAAATTATTCGGTTGTTTCTATTGGAAATCCTCGTTAAATATTTTAATTGAATGTGCATGTGCTTTCCGTTGGTGCCTTTTCTTTTTTGAAAGCAAGATTGCATTTTGTTTAATTTCATTTTCATTTCAATTTCTAACCTGAAACTAATAAATTTAATGGTTATTTTTTGCATTTTTTACGTCATTTTTCCCCATTTTTTAGGATATTCTATAGGTCATATACCTATATTCTTTACGTCATCAACTTCCGCTCCCTAGTAATGAGCGACTGGTATCGCGAACAGCGAAGTGAATTGGCCACAGCGTGCGATTTTTTCCTCTGCTGCGAAAATCAGAACGATTCCTCAATTGAAAGGAGAAATTCGACGTCACTGAGCCGTAGTTATGCGAGAAAGTGATCCAGAATTTTGTCAAAAGAATTCGAGAGTGTTAAATGCGTCGTGGAGAACATTTGCCAGATATCCCATTTCACATTCAATAGCAATGTTTACCCTATCACTAATAAATTAAATCCTGCCAGTGCCGGATCTACAAGCCGCAAAACCCCGCAGTGCGCGGGGGGGGGGACAGTTAAGTATTTAGGGGGGGCTCAGCCATTGACATAGTCGAGTGTTCGTACATACGGAGTTCCGACATTTACGACACCGTCATTTGCGACACTAAAGCAAAAACTTTTTTTTTCCCGTCATAAGCGACACTGCTTGGATTCTCCCCTACGATTTCTAATTTGTTTACCAGAATTAGCGACATTTGCGTACGCGCAGTTCTGCAGGCAAGTCTTCAAGGCCCGCAGGTGTTCGTCTCAGCGTGTTTCGGTGGTTGCTAAGCAACGGCAAGTATATAAAGCCACCCTCACAACGACCTTCATTCACATGAACGATATTATCTCCAGGGGAAGCACATTTGACGATATAGTCATTCATAATCTCCAGAAGGAAAGTAAGTATCAAGTTTTAATGTGTCTAGATTTTAAAATGTGCTGTGAATGTAGCTTTTGTTTAATTCAAACTTTTGTTTAATGAGAGTTAAATTATGCACCGGTATCCATTAAACTAATCCAATAAAATAACACTATTTTTTTTTAAGAGTCGCTACGGTAATTATTATCATCGCGGGAAGGCGCGTGTAGATTTTGCTAGTGGAACAATTTCTCACTTAGGAAGAAACCTAACATAGGAAATATTCTAGTGTTTTATGGGGAAAAGACCACTTTTGCCTCACGACTGCCATCTGTTGTTGTTTTTTGCATACTATTTATCTTCTTTCATAGTTGATGATGCAAGAGAAGAGAAATTTGTTGTAAATAGGATTCTTTTTATTTCGTTAGGAACCAATATACAGGGTGGCTCAATAAGTCACTTAACACCCTCAGTACAAGGCCACTGCAGCATGGAATGTGAAAATGGCGATGACCAATCATTGCCTGGCCAAGAGGGAACCACATTGACGCCACCCACACGGTCGGCGGCCATCTTGAATTCAACTTCAGAATTTTAAATGGGAAGGGGGTTGTGCGACATATCAAAATGGGCTAGAATTTCACGAGAAATGCAATGGTGAAGGTTTTTTCGACGTATCTTTAACCAGTAAAAAGTTATGACTGACTTCTTGTACCAATTTGCTCCTTTTCGAGGTGTTAGAAAAATGCCTTAAAATTTGTTTAGCGCATCGGTAATGCATCGAGATCAAAGTGAGGTCTAGGGAGAGAAGTTCGCATGCCATTGCACACGATTTTAATCGGATACATCCATGAAGAGCTGCGCATTATAAATGGTTGTCGCGAACAATTTACAGTGTGACGCTTCCATTGAATTAAAAGTCCTTCACAGTGACAAGGCTAATGTTTATGTTCAGAAGTTATGACTGCATGATTCTAACAAATGTATCATTCTTCAGGTTTTGAGAAAACTGTGTCACATATCACATCACCCCCTTCCCCTTTAAAAATTTAAATTTGAATTCAATATGGCGGATTCTTAAAAAAAACACCAATGTGGTTCACCCTAAGCCTAACCTGTTTCTATCATGACTAGGAAGCGGAAGTTGATGACCTAAAGAATATAGGTATATGACCTATAGAATGCTAAAAAATGGGGGAAAAATGACGTAAAATGCAAAAAATGACCATTAAATTTGATTGAAACGAAAAAGGAAATGAAACAAAATGCAATCTTGCTTTCAAAACAAAAAAAGGCACCAAATGTTACCACATGCACATTCAATTAACATATGCAACGAGGATTTTCAATGGAATCAACCCAATAATTTTAAAACATTTTAATGAAAAAGTCGTATACACTGAATGAATTGGTGTGAAATGCATTAATTTCCCGCATCTTTGCCTGGTGATGTAGTGTGGTGTATTTCTGTGGCACTATAAAGAAGAAGAAATTATCACGATCCACGTAAGACAATTTTTGTTTAGAAATATAACAAATTGTATAAAAAATTGGGAAACAAAAATCAGGGACGCATCCAGGAAAGGGTTCATAGACACGCCCCCCCAGGAAAAAGTACGTCGGAAAAGTAATTTTTAACATCAGAAATTGATTGAAATACCTCATCTAAATATTTAACAATTTTTTCCACATACCTTACAGAGAGTTGCAGTACTGTCTTTTGGAGGTTCTCAAACGAGAATCTTCGTCTGTTGTCAGCCAGACTCAAGAATATTACCAAAATGAAAGAAGTGACAAAATATGACGAAACAATACACCGAATATTGCGAAAAATGACGGGAAAATGCCGAAAATCGGGGAAAATGACCTAAAACCTGAAAATTGTCAAGAAATGCAAAAAATTACTTTAAAATTACATTTTTTGTGTTCTAGACGAAGTGTAATATTGTGTATATTTAATGGGCATCGTGTCCGAGATGTCAGAAAAAAGATGACATTTCATCAACTTCTGCTCCCTAATCATGACCAATTGTTCCCAGCCTAACTCCTCTACTTTTTATAGGGGGTGGTAAGGGACTTTTGAATCACGCTTTATACCCTTATATCTGGCTTTGTCAACAATGAGATGAAGAATTACACACAGACACACACACACACACACACACACTTACAATATATATGTGTATGTATGTGTGTGTGTGTGTCAGCGGCGTAGTGTCCACGTAAGGCTTGTAAGTCCACCTTACAAGCTGAAATTATTGAAGAAAACGTATTTCATTCCCGTATTTATCGCTTGAACACACATAGCAATATCAGACTTCAAGTACAACTTTTAACGAAACAATTGAGGACTTGTTTTGATTCGAGTTGTTTCTCTGTAAGGCCTCTTGAGAGGACTTACGTGCGAGTGAATGGAAGAAATGATTTGGACTCGCCCAAGGCGGGTGTGTTTGCTTACGTAGTATCTTATCAACCAATGACAGAACGCCCCGATTCTCATGCACTGTAATGCGCATTACGAGTGGGTGCTTACTGGCGAGGATTTCTGTCCCCGCTGCGTCTGTTTGCACGGTCGGAAGAGATCCAAGAAAATCGACTCCCGTGTTGTTTCAACAATGCTTGACGGGAGGTGTAGCTAACAAAACGGGTGTCATTTTAAATGTGTAAACTAACTATTAAGTTCACAAAGAAATTAATGTTGGATATTACCTTCATTAGAAGCAGCGAAGTTGAATATAAAAGAGGAATGTCTGGCAATTCTAGATCCGGCAGCGTCCGCAAAGTTAGGCGCGTGCATCCCAGTTGCCCGTAATGTTAAAAGCATGCGCGTAATACTTAGCGTTATGATTTACAGATTTCTTTTACCTTTTCCTTTGTCTAAGTTGCTTGATATGCTTTTCAAAATGTGCGCAAATATCGTAACCATGATAATGAGTAATATTTTCTAATACATTTGCATTTGCAAATTGTATCTTTCGCATTTCCCACAAATGGCTTTTTAGTGAAAGAAAAAGAATAATAAGAATAAAAATATGACATGGGCTTTCCAGAAGAAGAGTTTGTGTGCTTAACTAAGCTGTATGCGAAATTTGTCAATTGCTACCAGTTGAAAGTTGAGCTATAGGTAATTTATTCTGAAGCCGAATATCGAGTAAAGAGTGTGTTTGAACTTCATGAGTACCTGCGTACTACCCATTTGAATGAAGCTGTTGAACAAGTGTACAAACTACATGAACTAAATGAATTCTTCCTCACTGTTCCTGCCTCAAGCTCGTCGGTGGAAAAGTAGTTTTCTGCACTGAAGAGGATTCATACATTTCAACGCAGCACACAGACTCAGGCAAGGTAATCTGACTTGGGACTGATATCCATTGAAAAGGAGCTGCTAAAGACATTGACCAGAAACTCCCGATTCTACGACGACGTGATGGAGGTGTTCAGACTAAAGGATCGTCGGATCGAGTTACAGTATAAATGAGAATTTTCATTAAGTAATACATACATATGCTATTATATATAACATAGAGTGTGTGCATTTTGTCTTTGAAATTGAGTATGCCCATGCATGACTTACATTCAAATAGATTCTATTTAGTTAAAATATCTTTGGGTTTTCTTTATCCAATATTCAGATCAGGTTTATCTAAGGAAGCCTTACACCTTTCATATAATCACGCTACGGCACTGGTGTGTGTGTGTGTAAAGGTAGGTAGGTAATATTTTGCGGGGGGGGGGGGGGCAAGATTTGTAGATCCGGCACTGAATCCTGCGTTTCTCTTGGGACACCATTTAGTGTTTTTAAGAATATCTGGAGAAAGACAGAGAAAAAAAACAGAGAGAAAGAGCAACATAAATCAATGAAAGAAGATGTGGAAGTTTCCAGGGAGGGGAATTATCACTAACACTTCTTTTAGACGCCTATGATCAGTAAGTAAAGATAATTTAGTTATTAATAAACCTCGAGGGCGTATGCTCTGCTCCTCCCCCCCGTTCCCCCAGGGCATTACATGTAGACCCGTTACATTGGTGAAATCATCCAACGTGCAGCTATGAAGAAATTAGAACCAGTTCAACATTCTCCTACTGGAATTATGCTTCTCGTGACGGACCGTCCTTGAGTTCCAGCCCTGGAGTTCCGGTTTAAGGCTTCCAGTTCTGCCTGGATATGGCTCAGGGCTTGGTCTTCCTGTGTCGCGAAACACAATGCCCGATCTTCAAGCAAGCGGATAGGTAATTTTCGCTGAGGGAAAGCGCCTTATGGCATAATTCGTGACCTCCACTGGAAATTGCATATTGCCATGTGGACGGCGCCTTGTGGACATTCGCATACTCCCTATCTGTCTCTCTCTCTCTCTCTCTCTCTCTCTCTCTCTCTCTCTCTCTCACTCTCACTATCTCTCTCTCTCTCTGTGTGTTTATATTTGTGTGTGCATAACTCTACTTTACACAAGAGTTGAAAAAGGTCCAGAAATCCATAAGTTCTAATTTGTTCTATTGGGTTTCGCAACAGTACCGGATTCCCTTTTTTCTCGCACAATTTAAATTCGGTCCAAGTTGCGTATTGTTTCATTGTAAAAAAAAAAAGGTCCCCAGACCGAATTCAAATTGATCCGGAAAAAAGGTTACCCGGATCGAATTTAAATTCAGTCGGGAAAATGGTCCCTGGACCGTATTTAAATTGATCAAAAAGAAAGGTTCATGGACCGAATTCAAACACTTTACAGATAGAAAGGTTCTTTACGGTCCAGAACTCGTTCACACTTCCTGATTTTCTCTCCTGGACCGGAATTGAATTTATTTAGAATTCCTGGACCTTTAACAACCCTGGTTCGAAGTGCAATGTGCCCCTGCCGGGGACCGGACGAATGAATTACAAGGCGACAAAGTTACCACTAGGCTATCGGAAGGCTTTTGTGGTGTGTTGGGGGGGAGGGGTGTGTAATGTTACAGCTTCTGCACATTGCAACATGTGAATTTATGGACGTGATGTAATCAGCACCATACTTCGGACATCCTTACCCACAGATACCCATTTATAAGAGTCTGGGTGATCCCTAGGGCAGTTCTTTTTAAGAACATTGCTGGTAAAATTCCCACCAGGAATGTATATGTTTATACTAGAGGTGGCCAAATCAGGATAAAATTTTATCTGGATATCCGATATTTTTTATCCGTATTTTAAATATCCGGATATCGGATATTTTGATGTCTCAATTGTGTGGAGTATCAGAAACTATCAGTTATATAGTTGATCCGTTTTACGTCCTATCCACATACTATCTTATCCGTCATGTTCGTATTTCACTGTATCTGGATATTCTACAAATCCTTCATCAAATATGTACTATCCGGATATCCGAAATATTTGGAAATATGGATATTACTAATATCCACATTCTCCTGATATTCAGATTATCCAGATATACAAATTCTCATGATATTCGGATATATGGATTGTCCGTTGCATACGAAACTGATATCGGATAATTTAATATCCGTTATCCGGATTCTGCGTCCATCCCTAGTTTACACGCACACATTCTGTAACTGTGAGTTTAACTCAGTTACTTCTTGAACCAAGTAATTGTAACTAAGTTACTTTTAAAAAGTAACTCCGAACACTGCTTAATATAAATCGCCTTCAAGAGGATATTATATTTAAAGATAATAACTTTTGATTATTCTTACATCATCAAGGCAATTACGATCACTTCAATTACTTATTATTATTATATAGTGATATATTAGCTGGCTGTGATGCATGCAATATTTTACTCATATATACAGTGTGTTTATAAAAGAATGACCCGATTTAAAGTGTTACAGATGCACCGAAAATTGCAAAGTATTAAGGAAGTTCTCGAGTTTCACTCACCGTATTATAAATGCTGTTGCACGGATAACGTCAACACGATAGCTGAATTCGTTCCAAACGCATCTGAGAGTGTCTTATTCCACAGAATTTACTGCAGCCTTGAGCTCATCCAAGTCAATGAGTAACGGTGGAACAAAAACACATTGTTTTACGTATCCCCACAAGATAAAGTCACAGGGTGTAATGCCTGGAGATCTTGTGGGCCACTAGTGTAGTGCCAAGTTTTCTGTTGCATAGACACCTTCTAGTGAACGACTAAGGTTGACGTCTATTTGAGTGCTACTAGTGGTATCTAGCGGAAGTCATTTAAAACTCTAGGCCACGGCGGTTCAAGTAATGCATGTTTCATTCACTGGCGATGCGTGGTTGCACAGATATAATGTTTTAAAATTGGGTCAATCTTTTTTAAACACACTGTATGGAACAAACCTGATAGAACTCTATAACCGATGGTACTTGTGTATATATTTGTCTTTGTTTGCTAAAAGAAAACTTCATTGCATTCTAAATCAGCTGATTCCACAGAGCTGCTTCTTTTTCCTTTAGAAATCTACGGTTAAAAGTTTCTTTTTAAGAAACGCACTATCACTACTAAACCGCACCAAATCACCAATTATTGCACGTTCAGCGACATAATGGCTACCTTCCGCGGTAAACGCTTTCTGGTCTCACGAGGCTCTTTAACGTTTAACACCTCATCACGCTTTGGTAGAATCTGTGGACAAAGAACAACCACCAAACCCATTTTCCCAATGACCCCAATCCAGCACCAAGCTGGGGGAAGGAGCAGAAGATATCGAAAATGTAATAAGAGGTCGAAGGTCACAAGGTCTTCTCGTGAAGGAAGTGAAAATCTATTTGACTTTTCGTATTTGCAGCGCGGGGCATCATGGGGAAAGTCGTTCTGGGTCATAACTGGGCAGGGGAATGTTCTCAAGCACACTGAGCTTATGCAGGACCTGGATCATAGCGTTCAGTGCCTATACATGTAGAGTAACAGATGTGTTCAAAAGCTTTAAATGCCGTTCACATGGTTTAGTAATTTGTCTCGTGTTTAAGGAACGGTTGTAAAGGACTCTTAAGGAAATGCAAGTTGTTAAAATGTATTCTCCAGTGCGTAGGCTAGGTTATTTTCTCTGATCTTAACGACAACAAAATGTTTGAAATACTTTCATCTATATTAAAGTTAATCTAAAATTACTTTCTTATCAATAATTGATAGCAAAATATTCCTTAAAATCTAGAACTTGCCTTGATAAAAAATCTGAGGCTGTATACAGGCACTCGGAGAAGAACCATTGATGATTATTCTGGTAGTAGATCTAGGGGTTGGTGTTCTGTCAGCCTGCAATAAGTTTGACAGTTGGTTACTTCAGAAAATAAAGACCTACAAACTAAGATTCGTGGCTCAATATACCTTTCAAAGCCAAAACCTGATAATCGACATTTGATTGGATGACGTGCTATCAGCCCATCAAATTTCCTCGCCGCTGTAGGCTTTCTAGACAGGAATCTGCTACTATTTGTCAAATAGCTCTTTAATTGTCCTAACGAAATATTTGCGCTCCAACTTAGGAGCTTGGGATCACTCATACCAAAGATATAACCATTAGACAACGAAGACACTAAACAATACCTGTAGAGACTGTGTGGTGCTAACAAGAATCGAACATATGACAGGGTAATTACAGGACTACTTCAACCACAACCTCCACGAGCATCACCACTTCCTCCCGTTCTATCCGAGCGTAGAAATCTCTTAGCACAGAGAAAAAGGGTGTTCCTTTTTACCCCATGCCTTAATTTCTACCTCGGGCGTGGCGTTTTTTAAACGGTTCCTTAACTGCTATCTTTTCAAGTCTTCGCTCGCGTGTGTTTCTGTTAAACAAGAACTTGAACTGGTTTATTGTATCTACAAGACACGAAACTGGAGCTTATTGTCTTGCTAATTACGTCAAAGCAACAGAGAGAGAAAACTATAACAGAACGAGGTAATAAATTGGTTTGAAAGGTGACCAGGCTCGTATTACAACAGAACGCCATCTGTGGAGTGTCAAAGAAAACCACCAACACCCACCCACTCTCGACTACATACCCTCTCATCTAGGTCAAGTGTAATATGAATCGATTGTGGCTTATCTCTCTGTTCCTTATATTTTTTTCTGGTCACATATAGGTAGGTCCTTTAAGAGCAAGAAGTCGTGAGTATTGTGTAAGACTGAAGTTATTCGAGAAAATAAAGTAAGAAATACTCGAATCGTTCTAGGCTTCAACATTCCTCAATGAATGTCATGGGCAACATTCAAGGTAGATACATGCAGGTTGAGTCCCAATCCAACACGCTGTGCCTGATTGGCACACTTGACCAGAACCTAAATGACGCAAAAATATCCTATATTTGACCTGTTTTTCGGCTTACATGGAATACATAGCAAAAACGATTATATACGTATTTTTATTCAAGGGAGTAAAGATACCTGTTGAATGTAGCAATACCGCATATGCTGTCACTACAACGATATCCGTTGAATCTTGCAAACTGTGGGCTGTCACTGCGTGCCGTGTTGCCACGTTTAACACACATGTTTACTACTTTGAGTAAAAATCTGGTTTCGGAATGTGAATTAACAATGATAATGGGTTTTGAAGACATCTGCAAGTAACTTCAAATCAACACAAATATGGTATTTATAGGATTATATAATACTAAGAAAAGGTATTTCACAAAATTCGTAAGAATTTTTTTTGGCTAATTTAAAATATCTGAAAATTAAGAATTGTATTTCAAATCTTTCTACCTGCACTGTATTTAAATTTCATCACGGTCAGACTATAAGTTGATTATTTATAGAATTTCAAAGAGAGCGGTCGATTAGAAAAAAACAAAAAAATGGCACTTTTTTGTTCTCACGACTAACTAACTAACTAACTAACTCCCTAGCCTTCTTAAACCCGAAGGTTCATGGCTGCAGCAACACAGGCCTTCCATCTTTCCCTATCTTGAGCAAGATCTATATACTCTTTTCCATCCCTACCGATTTCCCTTAGGTCCATCTCAACGTTGTCCCTCCATCTTCGTCTTGGCCTTCCTACAGGTCTCTTACCATCAGGTTTCCCAACAAGAATCCTGTAAACTCCTCTTTCCTCTCCCATTCGTGCCACATGGCCTGCCCACCTAAGTCTTCTTGATTTAATCATTCTAATAATATCTGGACATGAATACAAATTATGTAGTTCTAAATTATGTAACCTTCTCCAGTCACCTGTCTCCTCATTCCTTTTAAGTCCAAAGATTTTCCTAAGGATCTTATTTTCAAATACTCTCAATTTATGTTCCTCTTTCAGTGTAAGGGACCAAGTTTCACATCCATATAATACTACAGGCAAAATTACTGTTTTGTATGACGATAAAAAATGTTCGTACTAAAACTTCACACCCAATTCAATAAGCTACTATTTTATGCAACTCGAAGTATAATCTTATCTTAGCGTTCTACAAATATCAATAAGGGAGATGGCAAACAATAAGTATTAAGTCGTGACCAATTGAACCATGAATTGATGCCACACGATTTTCGGTCAAGCTTGTAAATTACCACATTCTACGTTCCTTCAAATCATATTTTGCTGTTCTTCGTTTCCTGTTGCAGGATCCAAATGCCAATAGGTCACACTGCCATCTCCTGTTCGATATTTCAGTTTATCTTTCCTTGAAATCAATTTCTTGAAATTTAGGAATCTTGTTCATGTTCACTGCCATCCAGTGATGTGCGTCTACGCGTAAACAACGATAGTCTACAGTCTACATGTAGACTATTTTATACACGTAGTTTACGTAATCTATGTAAACAACATGGCGAAAGGTGATAACTTAGCAAAGGGCGCCGTGGAATTAGAAGAAAATTATACTGCGTATCAGTTGCTGATGTGTGAAGAAAACTTTTCATACTCTTTCTTCCAAATTCGAACAATTTCTCACCTAGGAAGAAACCTAATATAGGAAATATTCTAGTGTTTTATGGGAAAAGGGCCACTCTTGCCTCACGACTGCCATCTGTTGTTGTTTTTTGCATACTATTTATCTTCTTCCATAGTTGATAATAGAAGAGAAGAGAAATTTTGTTGTAAATAGGATTCTTTTCATTTCGTTAGGAAGCAAGACAGTTGGAAATGTCACTTTCCCTTCACGAAACCCTTGAAAATTAATTTTAATGCACTTTAGATTGTCTACGTAGTCTATGTAAACTACAACCCAATGTAATCTACGCGTAGATTACGTGTAGACAAGGCATGTAGACGTAAACTTATAGTCTACGGCACATCACTGCTGCCATTCCTCTGGGACGTCACCGCCAGTGACGTAGCCCCGCCACATGAGAGATTTTCAAAATTATTTTTATAGTAGGAAAAGGGGAAAAAGATAGAAACATAGGGAAAAATTATGGGCCATAACAAGAGAAAGAGAAATAAAGAGATAGGAAGCAGAAAAACAGAGATAGGAAGTCAAAGAGATAGAGACAGAGAGAGAGATAGAGAGAGGAAGAAAAACAGAGAAAAAGGAAGAGAGATAAAGAAAAGGAGATAGGGAGTTGAACAAATTTCCGGTTGATTTTTCAGTCTCTTCACAATTAAAGTCGGCTGATTACAAATATGGGTAAAACTGTCAAAGCCGGGAATCGTATTTCTTCAAATTTACAGGAGAAAGTACTTACGGAATTGAGTTTCTGTGTAATTTCGGAAGGTCGTAGAAGTGTTTTCTCGCATTTTTCAATGTATTTGGCCGCTAATTCATGTATTTTTCTATAATAATGTCCGTCCGATGCACGAAAGCTGTTGTTTGCATTTCCATCCATGTACTTGAACCGGATGTTGCGAGCATCTGATGACGTAATCCCTGGTAAGTGTTTCCAAACACACAGTTTTTTCACCATATTGCCCAACCTAAAGCAACCTAACCTAACCTTACCGTGATGGTGCGTGGGGCTATCGTGAATGGTTTTGGGGGCTATTCGTGGATGGTTATACGATCCAGAATGGTTTTTGGGGCTATGCGTGAATGGTTTTTGGGGCTATGCGGGAATGGTTTTCGGGGCTATGAGGGAATTTTGCTGTTAAGAAGGTTGAAACACTGCTTTGCCGTTTGAAACACAACGCTAGTCAAGATTTGCCCGCCATTTTGCGTGTTCAGGAAGGGAGAAAAGAACGAACAATAATTACTCGATATGTCCACAATAGATACTAATTTCGTTAAAAAAGCGAAATCCCTTGTTAAACAATCTTTCGGAGTTTTACCCAAATATGAGATCGATTTTGCCGTAGCGTCAATAGTTTGGATGATAAAATGTCTTATTAAAGTGGTAAATGTAGTTAATTGGAACATTGAACTGGTACATTCCTTCAACTTTATTTAAGTTTCCCTACCGAAATTGCAACTATCATCGACTTTATGGTGCACATAAAATTATTATGATACAAGCCTCTATTAGCATTTACATGAGTTACATCAAAATACACAAACTCAATAAATCCGCATGGAATTATGCACTTTCGTTTAAATATTAAATTTTAAAACTAGAAAAAAATCACTTAGCGGGATTTAGCAACTAAAACAAGTTTTCAATTAACATGCTATATTAGTATTATATACAAAGGCATGAAACACATTGCTTTTAGTTTCAATAAATGGACAGAAATGAAACACTGAGTCATGTTCATATGTACACGAAATGTTGCTAGAGATGATACAAAAAATTAGTGCCCTCTGTACTCACCTTCGTGAACTTCAAATTCTTTCAGTTGACAAATATTTTAAAGCTTTATAAATTGCATATTAACAATAATATTAATTTAATAGGGCGCTAGTGCTTTGAAGTTGAAACTATTTTTTCAGAAATTATTGATTTGCGAGTTGAGCGAGCATAAAATGTATGAGATATCCTTGTAAACAATCAGTTTAATGAGAAATTTAGTGTAAAAACTGACAATGTGGATTGAGTAATTATACTTCTAAATCTTCATTAATAATAGCAAAAAATGAAGAAGGAAGAACTATTTTCTTGATGGGAACAAAATTAAAGATGTAGAGGCTGGGAAAGTAAATTTAGAAGGGTGAAAATGTATTGACTCCCCTCTTCAATTCGAACACTGTATTTATGGGTGTACAGTAAAACCTCATTAATACGGAGCAATGAGGGTGGGATAAGTTGACCGGTTTAACGTAAGTTCGGATTAACTTAAATAACCTAAAAGAACAGTAGAAAGTGCATTAAAACTCCGTTTATAGCAACAAACACGTTTATTATGGTGTATTTAAAGGGCATAGGCCTATATACATTATACAGTGCAGTACAAAGTCTGCGGAAAACAGAATTTCATCAGTGGTTGACTGCCTTTTCTTTGGGAAGTTCTCTTGTTGACTTCTAGCTACATTTAAAACCTTGCATTCTGCTTTTTTTTCTTTTGCCTGTCCTGTGATGCAAGGGTGCGCTTGTAATTAAAGGGGTCCCGGGTTCGATCCCCAGTGCTGATGCATAGTGGTTTGGATCACACTTTAAACTGTAGGTCAAGTCCCAATCAGCCTTGGTGTGCATAAAAAACTAACATTGAAACTTTCATGTATTCCTGGTGTCACCACACTTTCCCATCCACAGAGATAGCCTAACTAACTTTTAAACGGATTCTGAGAAAGAAATCTCTTACGATGTAACATTTATATAAGTCGTTCTATGACAGTAACAACCAGGATGGGGGAGGGGCTATCAGTATATCAGGATGGGTGTTGCATCATAGTAAAAATTGGGCTGGGGCAAAAATAATTGTAACTTGCTAATAAAATGAAGGGCGATTTTTTTTAAAAAAATCTACTTTACATTGTGTATATACTATCACTCTATTTATCTCGACACAGAATAGGGGATTGGTTGATATTTTTTTTGTAATTTTTAGCCGGTCTCAGTGGTGAAGTGGTCAGAGTAGAGTGCTGCGAAGTCAGAGGTCCCAGGTTCGAACTCGGATGCCTCATTATGTTTGTCCAATGAATATTTCGTCAATTCATCACCCATCCTCATCGTCACGGTTAACTCCAGAGGTAGAAAAGTGACGTAAATGATAGAAATAGATTTAGTTTCATCGATTTTAAAATTTTATGCAGGGACAACCAAATTCTATCTTCACTTCGTATTTAGAAATATCTGGATGACAATATTCTGCGTTATAAATGTAATTAAAAACAACACTTAACACGCAGAGGCGTATGTTCGGGGCTATCAAGGCTATCTGCGAAGCCCAGACTCAGTGACCAAAATACAGAAAAAAATATCTATCAGAAAATGTACATAAAATTGTTCATTTCAATAAGAAGATGAACTTGATTACTTAGGAGTTGGAAACATTGCCCGCTTTCTTTGAATTCGCGAGACGGTTGGCCAAGCGCTGGCGGGCAACTCCACGAGGGTGACGGGCAAACTTGACAGGGCTACCTTAAGAATCACCCGATCAATGTTGCAAACCAATTTTTCCCAGATGTAATTTCCCCAGGATCGGGGAATTGTGGAGCCAAACTGTTACAGGAGAGAGAACAGGGTTGCATATAGCGAGGGAAAACCCTCTGAACTTCCTCAACAGTCCCAATTTTTCCCAGCATGTAATTTTCTCAGGAATGGGGAATTTTGAAGCCAAATTATCGCAGGCAAGGGGAAAGTGTGTCATATGGCAGGGACAAGAACATAATTGAACCCTTGCAGAGGAGTTGAAAAAGTGATCGTTGACCTTCAAACAACTAGAGTGGGGAGTTGAGAATCGTTGGCTGAGCGGGAATGGTTTATGAGTGCATCTAAAAATTACCGAAATGACAAGGACCAGTTCTAGTCTATATCGCGTCGAGTGGTCTTCGTGCGTGGAATTTATTTAGAGGCAGCGTGTGAATACAGTAGTGAGTGGATTGTATTTTTGTGAATGATATGTGCTATGTTGTGTAGTGAACTGAAATGAGGGACATAATTAACAAGCTGTCTATTCGCCTTACGAATGACGATAAGCTCCAAATCGTTGTGGATTTTTCTTGTATGTCCACTTTATGAACAGATAAGCTAATGGGGATCGGACCTACAGTTAAAGTTGTATCTAAACCACCATGTATCGACCCCTTAGTTTCAAGGCAACGACGATACCAATGCGCCAAAAATAGGTAGGTTGAAATTTTATTTTTATTCTCGTATATAGGCCTACATAATATTTCACAATATGAGCCTCTCATTTATGAAAATAAGAATGAAATTCTTGAAATCCTTTCCTTACTGACAGTGTACATTTCCATGTTTTATTTATGAGGTATATATTTTTAACCACAGAATCACATTATTTCAACCCATCACCCCAAATGAGTTAAAGAACAAAAACACCCCCACCAGCAAATTTTTGTCCATTCGAACACTATGATATTGTGTGATAGCCCAAGTTCCTAACCCAGTATACGCCACTTTTAACACTGTCACTCTAATGCTTCTTGGAATTCAGCAAATCAGTTCCAGGGGGGGACTAATCCATATTCCACGTGTAACTGGCGTGTGAAGTACATATAAAAGGCTTAAACGTTATTTTCTTCAAATAATGTTTACGTCAAGTCAACCTTGCAGCAGGTTTTCGCATATGTAGATCCAAACGTGCGCGCAGAATATAGTTCCACTGAGACGGGTTCTATTCCGACACAACTGCATACTTGCAAGAAAACAGTTATTTAATTTGTAAAATACAGACAAAATAATACATCCATTAGCAGGTATGTACTTGATCGGTTTCAATCACTGTGCAGACGAACTGGGATCCGCAGATTCGCCAACTGGAGTTTGTATTGCGCTGAAAAATCGCTGAAGATCAAGAGCGAGTCGAGCAATACTGAATACGTTGCAGAGCGCGTGGAATCTGTGATACCAGTGTTGCACATCCCACTATTTAACCCTGTTTATTGTGGCTCTACAGCGGCGAGAATAGCTGAATCGAGGTCTCCTGTTCAGCGCGCGGTTTTACCCGAGAGTTATTTTGGGCTTCATCCGAAGGGAAAAGCTCTTCAAATCAAGCAAGTTGTTTTAAATGCATAATCCTCCTTACGACCACATGATCAAAGTAAAACAGGGCGTGAGGTGATTTGCCGTCAATGTGCACACGAACTGTATCACGGGTGCTGCATGATTTGCGGTTTAAGTTTAGGAAGAGGACACGATTGTTTGTTGTTTGACGACATAAAAATCTCCGCGGTATTAAAAGATATCGCCGTGATGAGAAACATGTTTATTATTTGGACGAGAGGTGCTTTAACTCGGTGGGGGGAGGGGGCGGGGGGGCGTACATTGAATCAAACATTGAAGGACACCACCGTGCAAAACCACCGCCAGGGCTGAAGAAACCGACGAGAAAAGAAGAGGGGAAGGGGGAGGCTTATTGTTTCACCCACTGGCGGCAATGAAGTCTTTGTTGAAGGCGCATATTTACTGTTCCGTGCAAAGAAAGGGTGATTATCAGGAAGAAATGGACAGACCAAGATTTGAATCCTGGTTTAGTGAAGTGATTCATAAATTGAAACCAGAGTAATAGCAGCAGACAATGCACCTGATTGTCACCAATAACAAATCATGCTTTTTTTGCTGGTATAATTTGCAGTGCGTGTGTCTTACAGTAACGGATGTATTGCGAATGAAGCAACCAAGTTTTTCATATATGTATTTCTTTCTAAACCAAAAACAATAATTTCTCATTAAATTCAAGAGGGGCCTATCGTTGTTTACTTTTATCTTTGTTTATTTTTCTTCTTGCGTCCTCGAAATATACACACATGCTCTCATGTTTAGAAGTTATTTCGCATTTATATTAAGTAATGACACATTTATTAAATAATATATGCGCAGAAAGTACTTCTAAAATTTTATGTTTCTAAAGTCAAAAAGAAGCAAAAATACATTCCGCTTGACATGCATGCGGGTTTTGATGTGTTCTGCGGTTGGCAATACTGTGGATTTTCTCAGTGTCTGCGATGTAAGCAGCTCGGCGGTTGAGGCAAGACTGGCACCGAAGATTCTGAGCTCAGTTCTCGCGCGGATTGATACATAAAACCTGCTGCATATAATTAGCATGAGAGGTGCTAGCTATGGGGTGTATCATAAGCTTTGGGGTATTGGCAACCCTGAAAGCAACAATATATATTACTTAAGGTATATTTTTTATAAGCTATATTTAACAAAAATATAATTTTGCAGTACTATAGGTTTTCCGTTCTTCTCGGAATGATTTAACATGTTAATATCACAGTTATAATTATGGGGCTACGTCCCACTCTCGCCCACTGGTGGCTACGCGGTAGGGAGAATCTCGATTGCTGTGTATTTCGATTTTCGCAGGTTATTATTGCATATTTATAATTTTTAAGTGTTTTCTAACTCCACTTTGCTCCCTCACTGTGGTTCTGTTCGTGCAATTTTGTATATGCTTCAGTCAAAATTTTAGAACGGAATCAACCTGTTATTTCGATGCAAGCAAGCGCAAAGAAAATACCATACAACATCTCATTGGCTGGTCGCAGACAGAGGAAGATGTAAGAAACAATCGAACACCGCATAACTGGCACTAAAAGATTAATAATCATATAGACTAAACGAGATTGGGCCTACAGTTTAAGGTGAATCCCGATCACTGTGCAATGTGGCTCTTTCGGGAACCAAACCCGAGAAAGTTTTCAATATCAATGTCACTCAAACTTTTTCTCTCCCTCTCTCAATCTTTCCCCTCAACTTTTATCATTCCTCATTCTTTTACTATCCTAAGCTCTTCCCTCCCCTTTCTTACTTTGTCTTTTGTTCCATTTTCCGTTACTTTTAACAAATTCCTTCTTAATAATATGGAAAGATATACATATATTGTTTTTACGAAATAAAATGATTAAACATAATCTGAATTCAATTTAGTGTGACATTGAAAACTAGTACATTATGTAAGGAATATTTATATTAATTATAAATATATAGGATTGAAACTTAATTTTTGAAGTGAGAAAATAAATTTCTAATTAAAATTGGCTCGAAAATTTCGCTGAAGAAGCGAAATGTTCCATAATTAATAGACAAGATAATTGTTTTAAACAGCGCCATCTAGTGTTCTTTATTGCAAGTTCTGCCGCGGAGGGATACACTATTCGGAATTATCATTGTGCGAAATCATTCCTTACACATTTTTCAGATATAGCACGATTCTTGTTAATTCAAATAAACTAACAGAAGCCTTATACTTTTGCATTGAATATATTTAGAGTTATTTAACACGTGTCTGTACTGGCACTACTTATCATACTTGACGTAACGAAAGTAGTTCATTACAGTGAAATTGTGTTGGATGAGGCGAAAGACTCTTCCCCAAAATCGTGGATTTAGTGCGTTTTAGTCAACAGGACAAGGAATATGGTATAATTTAACGGATTTAGGATGTTCCAGGGGCGCCGACTTGTCAAAATTATTTGGGGGGCTCTGATCACTGAAATAAATGAATCAATGACTCATTCTCTCCCTTTTTTAAGTTTTGGGCTCATAGTTCGGAATCTCATAAAAGCCCATGAATTTCTCAAAAATATAAAAATGTTTATTCACAGTTCTAATGCAGAATATTAATTGTCCACTGATGGATATGTTACAAGTTTCGTCAACCATAATAGCAAAATATTCCCGACTTTTAATATCTGCTACCACGGAGCGCAAAACAGATCTCCGTAATATATCAATGATCTCGTTCTGAATGTCATGTTAGAGCCATTTGTAGCCCGAACGTCTCATCCACTACCCTAGTTCATTCACATCTTCTCTTGAAACTCTTTTTAGTAAAAATTTTAACAATACTCATAATTACATACTTAGTATATAGTAATAAGTCATGTGTTTTGCTGTCTCTGGTCATAGCCTCCCAAAGTTGATGGTTTAGAGGTCTCAGCCCCCCAAAGTTGATGGTCTAGAACATTTCAAATGTGTATTTAAAGTTAAGTTCATGTGGCACAATTCAGAGTAAACTTTACAAGAGAAGTAAAATAATACATTAGATCCTCTAAAGCAAAATTATATGGGAGCTCTCTGCCCCCACATCGTTAACATTGGGGGGGCTGGAGCCCCCCCAAGCCCCATGGAGTCGGCGCCTATGGGATGTTCTAATATAGTATACACGTTTGATGGAACACTGCCCAACGATAAACAACAAGGATTTTCTATATAAGGTATGTAGTGATCTGATCTTGTCGTAAACTTACGATGCTGTATATTGTATTAACTAATTTATCATGTATCAGTTGTAACTTGTTGTACTACAGGAATTAAAAAGCCATTAAGTACTGAATTGGTGTGCGTGGGCACTAGTTTAGTACTCCAGTAAGCAAAATATTGACATGACGTTCAGTTTTCGTTGCGTGTGTTTTCGGGCCACTATCGTTGATGTAGCAAGACATACAAGTACGAACACGTCCTTTCGTTTCAAGCTGTATTCTTGGTGTTACTGTGAAATTATGGTTGACGAATTGCTCGCAAAGTTCATGCAGAATTAGAATATGCCAGTATTCTTGGGTTGTTGACTCATGCCCTCGTCATATATAAATTATCTTCCTGTATGTTGGACGCCTGTAACTTGTTGAAAGACTGCGATATGCGATAATGATAACATCAAGGTCACGCGTAGCGGTGGCACTGTTGTCATATTGGGCTGACGTTCTCCTTCGTAACGATATATCGCTGACACGATATATATCGCCAAAATATCGTGACGATGTATCACCGACACGGTATATATCGCCAGAATATCGTGATGATGTATCGTCTAGTTGATATCGCCTGGACAATATTTTTTCAATATCGCGATATATCGTCTGGACGATATATCGCCCAAAACTAGTTAGCACAGCATGCTACGATACCAGGGGTCCCAGGTTCAAACCCCGATCTGGCATTGGTGTGAGTGTCCCTTCCTCAATTTCATCATATCATCGTCGCGATTAGCCAAAAGTGGCATAATAGAGACGCTAAATAACAGAAATCAAATCTAACGTATTTCTTCCAGCCCTCTTTTGTTACTCTTTGAACTGCATTAAGTAGCAATTTGTCAATATGTGCTATATTAAATGTTTTGTTGTGAATCAACTTGTGTATCTCCCCTTTCACTTGTGCCCAGATGAAATCTATTGTGTTGAAATGAGCGTGGCATTGGTTGAAGGGGGGCGGGGATGTCGGTTATAGGATATTCGGCTGGGCAGCAGTAGCATAGGCGTCACCCGAATTTTTTTCAGTGGGGCATCAGGCCATTGACAAAACTTGAATAATAAATAGATAATAATAACAATAACAATTATATATTACAAATGTCATAATACAAGAATAAATATAAACTAATAAAAATAAACAAATTTTGTTGGAAATATATTACTATTATTATTATTTATGTAAATGGGAAGACTTAGCTCCTTGATCCACAAGACGAGTGAATATGGAGTACTTCAGTGCTTCAGACTGTTTGCAGATATCAGCTTTCAAGCTGGTAATGGAATCAGCTTGCAGTTTAATATCAGCCTTCAATGTTTCAGACTGTTTGCTAATATCAGCCTTCAAGTTATTAATGGAATCAGCCTGCTGTTTAATGTCAGCCTGCATATGTACAAGGGCAAATTTGGTTTATTTAGTGAGCATATGGAACGAAAAAGTTATTTTCAGAGGCGTTACGTGAAGAGTCACGGGAATGGTCTTCTGGATCAGATCTGGAACGACGCGGCCCACGTGCGTAGTTGTTCCTGCCATCCCTTCTCGGAGGATTACGTCGTCTGTTGTAATTGGAATATCCATTCCTCTGGTTCTGCATAACTTGTCTGACTCTGGGTTGTTGGTTTACAATTCTATTTTGTCTGGGAGCATTTCCCTGGCCTGCACCTTCCCTATTCCACACAGGCTTCCAACTGTCCTGCTCTTCAAACGACGGCAGAAATCAGAATAGGACTCGAACTCTAACTGGTTTGCTCGAAACCAATGCTCAGCCTGG